>NW_027362976.1:3000000-3321165 GCF_046119375.1 Phyllobates terribilis
TTTGAAGAATGCTTGTTTCTTAAGCATTCCTCACATGTATTAAAACTGTCAAAGAAGCACGCTGAAGATACTTGGTACTCGCCCGAGCATACTCGTCGAAAGGGTTAACTGAACATACTCGCTCATCACAAGTGCAGGCCCATCTGAAGTTCGCCAATGAACAACTGTATGATTCTGTGAGTTATTGGGAGAAGGTGCTGTGGTCAGATGAGACAAAAATTGAGCTCTTTGGTATTAACTCAACTCGCTGTTTTTGGAGGAAGAGAAATGCTGCCTATGACCCAAAGAACACCATCCCCACTGTCAAGCATGGAGGTGGAAACATTATGTTTTGGGGGTGTTTCTTTGCTAAGGGCACAGGACTACTTCACCGCATCAATGGGAGAATGGATGGAGCCATGTACCGTAAAATCCTGAGTGACAACCTCCTTCCCTCCACCAGGACATTAAAAATGGGTCGGGGCAGGGTCTTCCAGCAAGACAATGACCCAAAACATACAGCAAAGGCAACAAAGGAGTGGAGGTAGTTGAAACTCCGAGTTGCCAATCGACAGCCTCAAAATCTGAATGATTTAGAGATGATCTGCAAAGAGGAGTCGACCAAAATTCCTCCTGACATGTGCGCAACCCTCATCATCAACTACGAAAAAAGTCTGACTTCTGTGCTTGCCAACAAAGGTTTTGCCACCAAGTATTAAGTGTTGTTTTCCAGAGGAATCAAATACTTATTTCTCACTGCAAAATGCAAATACATTTATCTAATATATACAATGTGATTTTCTTGATTTTTTGGGGGGATATTCTATCTCTCAATGTTAAAATTAACCTACCCTTAAAATTATAGACTGTTCATGTCTTTGTCAGTGGGCAAACGTACAAAAACAGCAAGGGATCAAATAATTACTTCCTTCACTGTATGTATGCTATGTAGTATTATCGTGTTACAATACTTACTGATCACCTTCTACCCCAGTTTTCAGTGCCGCCTAGGTTCATTAAAAGCTGTTAGAATTTTTTTGCGCACCGCCAAATCTTTGTTCAATTAGTCCATAACCCCAATCTTATGAAACCTTTTCTTCATCCCAATTGAGCTTAATGGCATATGGCTGAAAGAGATCTTCCCCATCAGAATCACCCTACATGTAAACTTCAGAGAATCCAACAATGGCTAAAAATTTCTGACCATCACATCACACCGCATTCACCTTTCCATCTTCCGGTAATCAACTTGACAGCCGGCAGCCTACACTGCCCTTTTAGCGAGTCCACTTGTATTCCTATATAGGACAGTCTTGAAAATGGAAAATATTTTTTTCGTGAATTCCATTAATAATTTCTCCTCTGCTTCCTCACTACCTGTCTAAGTCTGTCTTCACTGCCAAGACTTAGGTTAAAAAAAACAAAAAACATCCACGTACTCTCCTTCCCTGATGCTCTTACTACAAATGTATAAGTGGATGACAATGAACATACCCTGCGCTGTGACTAGTATCTCACTGTTCTGAGCTTTCAGCCATGTAGTGATCACCTCTTTCTTATAACACTTCTCAGCTTTCAAACACTTTATTAACGTGTTAAACATATTTCCTTCCTTACTGCATGCATCTTCATCTGACAATACAGCCCCATCCAATGAATTAGAATAAGACTTACTTGGCTACTGCGGTGCTGCTTGGATTGTGTCCTTGCTGTGACTTGCTCTTGTTTGGCCACTGTTTGCTGCGTGAGACCTCCATGTCCCGGCCACCTCTTATCGTCTAGTGTCCACATCTTGTTGCACCTTGTCGCTGCATTGATCTCTGCAACAACAGACACTGTGCGAGTATGCGTTCACATGTGATTTCACTGAGGACGCAACAAATTCCTGCCCACGCCAATTACTCCCTGTACGTGGCCTGTGCTGTGAGTACTTACCTAATCCTGGATGCTGTCCATGCTTCCCAACCTAAATTTGTCCTGGCCTCTGTTCCTCACATCTCCTAGTTCTGAGTCCATAATCTGCTCCTGCTATATACTGGTTATGTCCAAGGCCTATTTCTAGTTATATCTTGTGGTCATGAACCTGATCCCGGCTGTGTCCCTGGTGCCATGATCCTGGATGCAGCTCTTTGCTGTGTCCTAGTTATCCGTCACTCTGCTTACAGCTCCACATCTGGTACTTAAAGGGGTTTTCCAATGAACAAAAGTTCATTTTAATCAATACATCTTGGAATAATAATAATTTCCACAATTGGATGTGTTTAAATAAAATGTTCCTGTGCTAAGATAATCTTATAATGTGCCCCTGCTGTATATGGTGTAATGACCCGACTTCTGTGTGCCACTGAAGCACATGGCCCGAACAGATGCCACAGAAGCACATGGTCTGATGTCCACATGCTGCTGAAGCATGCGGCCTGGCATCTCTTTGCCACCAAAACACACAGCCTGGCATCTGCGTGCCACCAGAGCACACAGCTCAACTTCCACGTGCCAACAAAGCACGTAGCCTGGTTTCCGCTTGTCATCGAAGCATATGACCCAGCATCCGTATGCCACTGAAGCATATGGCCACGTAATCGAATGTCACTGAAACACACGGCCCCGTGTCCATGTGCCACCAAAGTACACGGACCAACATCCACGTGCCACCGAAGCACATTGACCGACATCTACCTGACACCGAAGCACATGGCTAAATGTTTGCAGCACAGGTAGAGAATATAATGCCATGCTATGGGTCATCTATGTACGCATATAAGAATATGACAAGCTATCAAAATATGAAATTACAACCAAATTATAGATAATAATACAACCACTAACATACAGCATGTTATCTGAAAATGTATTACTGGAGAGTTTACCCTCCAGGTCACACTCATTGGCAATTGGTCTGCCTCTGTTTTTCTTTTCCACCAAAGCACAAGACCTGACATCCGGGTACAAACGAAGCACACTGCCCAAAGTCCATGTGCTATCGAAGCACAAAGTCCGACGTCCGCGGGCCACCGAAGCACAAAGAACAGCGTCCACGTGCCACAGAAGCATAAGGTCCTCGAGTTTGAGTCCCACTGAAGCACAGGGCTCGGCATCCGGGTGCCACCGACGCACACGGCCCCACGTCCGGGTGCCACCAAAGCACACAATCCCGTGTACGGGTGCCACCGAAGAACACGGGCCCGGCATCCGGTTGCCACCAAGGCGCACGGCCCTGCGTACATATGCCATTGAAGCACAAGGCACCGCGTACGGGTGCCCCGACACACACGGTCCCGCTTACAGGTGCCATTGAAGCACATATCCCGGCATCTGGGTGTCACCGAAGCACACGGCCCAGCGTATGGGTGCCATTAAAGCACATGGCCCTGCTTTGGGGTGCCACCGAAGCACACGGCCCCACCTCACGGTGCCAAGGAAGCACACGGCCTCGCGTCTGGGTGCCACTTAAGCACACGGCCTCCCTGTACAGGTGCTACCGAAGCACACAGACCCGTGTCTGTGCACCACCGAAGCACAGAGACCCATGTCTGTGTGCCACCGAAGCACATGGCCCCGCTTCTCAGTGCTATGGAAGCACAAAGACCAGCGTCCGGGTATCACCAAAGAACACGACTCCACGTACGAGTGCCCCTGAAGCACATGGCCCCTTGTCTAGGTGCCACCGAAGCACACAGACCCACATTCGGGTGCAACCGAATCACACGGCCTCACGTACTAGTGCCACCGACGCACGCAGACATGTGTGTGGGTGCCACCGAAGCACACAGATCCACATCCATGTGCCATAGAAGCACATGGCCCTGCGTCCGGGTGCCACCGAAGCACATGGCCCCGCTTTTCAGTGCTACTGAATCACAAAGACCGGCATCCGGGTACCTCCGAAGCACACTGCTCCATGTACGAGTGCCCATGAAGAACACGGTCTCGTGTCTGGGTGCCACTGAAGCACACAGACCCACATCCGAGTGCCACCGTAGCACTCTGCCCCGCATCCGTGTGCCACAGAAGCACATGACCCCTCGTCCAGGTGCCACCGAAGCACACAAACCCGCATCCAGGTGCCACCGAAGCACACGGCCTACTCTTTACGGGTGCTACCGAAGAACACTGCCCCACGTACGAGTGCCACAGAAGCACATGGACCTGGGTCCGTGTGCCACCGTAGCACATGGCCCCGCTTCTCAGTGCTACTGAAGCACTAAGATCGGCGTCTGGGTACCATCGAAGCACACGGCTCCATGTACGAGTGACCGTGAAGCACAAGGCCTCGAGTCTGGGTGTCACCGAAGCACTCTGCCCCACGTCCGGGTGCCACCAAAGCACATGGCCGCGCATCTAGGTGCCACCTAAGCACGCAGACCCGCATCCGTGTGCCACCAAAGCACATGGCCCCTTGTCTAGGTGCCACAGAAGCACACAGATCTGCATTCGGGTGCAACTGAAGCACACAGCCCCACATACGAGTGCCACCGAAACACACCCGCGTCCGTGTGCCCCTGAAGCATACAGACCCGCGTCCGTGTGCCACCGAAGAATACAGACCCGCATCCGTGTGCCACCGAAGCACTCTGCCCCGCGTCTGGGTGCCACCGAAGCACATGGCCCATGTCTAGGTGCCACCGAAGCATACAGACCACCATCTCGGTGCCACCGAAGCACACAGAGCCGCGGTCCGTATGCCACCGAAGCACATGGCCCCGCATCCGGGTGCCACCGAAGCACATGGTCCTGCGTCTGGGTGCCACAGCACACAAACCCGTGTCCAGGTGCCACCGAAGCACATGGCCTCCCTATGTGGGTGTCACCGAAGCACAAAACCAGTGTCTGGGTGCCACCGAAGCATACACACCCACATCAGGGTGCCACCGAAGCATACGGCCTACCTGTACGGATGCAACAGAAGCACATGGCCCCACATGCGAGTGCCACCGAAGCACACATACCCGTTTCTGGTTGCCACCGAAGCACACAGATCCGCGTCCGGGTGCCACCGAATCACATGGCCCCACTTCTAGGTGCTACCGAAGCACAAAGCTTGGCGTCCAGGTACCACCGAAGAACACGGCTCCACGTACGAGTGTCCCTGAAGCACACGGCCCCACGTCTAAATGCCATCTAAGCACACAGACCCGCGTCCGTGTGCCACCGAAGCATACAGACCGGCGTCTGTGTACCACAGAAGCACACAGACCCGTGTCTGGGTGCCACCGAAGCACACAGACCAGCGTCTGGGTGCCACCGAAGCACATAGCCCCACTTCTCAGTGCTACTGAAGCACAAAGACCGGTGTCCAGGTACCACGGAAGCACACGGCTCCGTGTACGAGTGCCCCTGAAGCACAAGGCCTTGTGTCTGGGTGCAACCAAAGCACACAGTCCTACATCCGTGTGCCACCGAAGTATTCTGCCCCGCGTCCGGGTGCCACTGAAGCACTTGGCCCCATGTCTAGGTACCAGCGAAACACACCTCTCGGTGCTACCGAAGCAGAAAAGACCGGCGTCCAGGTACCTCCTAAGCTCACGGCTGCACGTACGAGTGCCCCTGAAGCACACGGCCTTGTGTCTGGGTGCCACCGAAGCACACAGACCCGCATTCGTGTGCCACCGTAGCTTTCTGCCCCGCGTCTGTGTGCCACCAAAGCACATGACCCCTTGAACGGGTGCCACTGAAGAACACAGCCCTGCATAAGAGTGCGACCGAAGCACATGACCCCATGTCTAGGCGACACCGAAGCACAGACCCGTGTCTGGGTGCCACCGAAGCACACGGCCCCGCAACCGGGTGCCACCGAAGCACACGGCCCCGTGTCTGGGTGCCACCTAAGCACACAGACCTGCGTCCGTGTGCCACTGAAGCACATAGCCCCTCGTCCGGGTGCCACCGAAGCACATGGACCCGTGTCTAGGTGCCACCGAAGCACACAGACCCGCGTCCGGGTGCCACCGGAGCACATGGCCCTGCCTCTCGGTGCTACCGAAGCACAAAGACCAGCGTCTGGGTACCACCGAAGCACACGGCTCCACGTATGAGTGCCCCTGAAGCATGCAGCCTCGTGTCTGGGTGCCACCGAAGCACACAGATCCGTGTCCGTGTGCCACAATAGCACTCTGCCTCGCGTCCGCGTGCCACCGAAGCAAACGACCCCCTGAACAGGTGCCACTGATGCACAAAGCTCCACATACGAGTGTCACCTAAGCACACGGCCCCGTGTCTGGGTGCCACCAAAGCACACAGACCCGCATCTGGATGCCACCAAAGCACACGGCCCCGCTTCTCGGTGTTACCGAAGCACAAAGACCGGCGTCTCTGTACCATTGAAGAACACGACTCCACGTATGAGAACCACCGAAGCACATGGCCCCTCGTCCGGGTGCCACCGAAGCACATGGACCCGTGTCTAGGTGCCACCGAAGCACACAGACCCGCGTCCGGGTGCCACCGGAGCACATGGCCCTGCCTCTCGGTGCTACCGAAGCACAAACACTGGCGTCCGGGTACCACCGAAGCACACGGCTCCAATTATGAGTGCCCCTGAAGCACACGGCCTCGTGTCTGGGTGCCACCGAAGCACACAGACCCATGACCATGTGCCACCGAAGCACTCTGCCATGCGTCCAGGTGCCACCGAAGCACATGGGCCCATCTCTAGGTGCCATCATAGCACACATACCCGTGTCTGGGTGCCACTGAAGCACACAGACTAACGTCCATGTGCTACCGAAGCACATGGCCCCACGTCCGGTTTCCACCGAAGCACATGGCCCCGCTTCTCGGAGCTACCGAAGCACAAAGACCGGTGTCCGGGTACCTCCGAAGTACACGGCTCCACGTACAAGCGCCCCTGAAGCACACGGCCTCGTGTCTGGGTGCCATCGAAGCACACGGCCCCACATACGAGTGCCACCGAAGCACACGGCCTCGTGTCTGGATGCCACCGAAGCACACAGACCCATGTCCGTGTGCCACCGAAGCACTCTGCCCTGTGTCAGGGTGCCACCGAAGTACATGGCCAATGTCTAGGTGCCACCGAAGCACACAGACCCGCGTCCGGGTGCCACCGAAGCACACAGCCCCACATCCGGGTGCCACCAAAGCACACAGCCCACATACGGGTGCAACCGAAGCACACAGACCCGCGTCCGGGTGCCACTGAAGCACAAGGCCCCATGTCCGGGTGCCGCCAAAGCACATGGCCCCGCGTCTAGTTGCCACCGAAGCACTCTGCCACGCGTCCATGTGGCACCGAAGCACATGGCCCCTTGTCTAGGTGCCACCAAAGCACACAGACCCGCATTTGGGTGCCTCTGAAGCACACGGCCCCGCTTCCGGGTGCCATCGAAGCACACAGCTCACATACGGGTGCCACCGAAGCACACAGACCGGCGTCCAGGTGCCCCCGAAGCACACGGCCCCACGTCCGGGTGCCGACAAAGCACACAGACCCGCGTGTAGGTGCAAACGAAGCACACAGACCCGCGTCCATGTGCCACCGAAGCACTCTGCCCCACGTCCGGGTGCCACCGAAGCACATGGCCCCTTGTCTAGGTGCCACAAAAGCACACAGACCCGCATTCGGATGCCTCTGAAGCACATGGCCCAGCTTCCTGAACGGGTGACACTGAAGCACATAGCCCCACATACGAGTATCATTGAAGCACACACCCCTGTGTCTGGGTGCCACCGAAGCACACAGACCCACGTCCATGTGCCAAATAAGCACAGGTCCCTGCGCACGGGTGCCACCGAAGCACATGGCTCCCGCTTTTCGGTGCTACTGAAGGACAAAGACCGGCGTCCGGGTACCTCCGAAGCTCACGGCTCCACGTACGAGTGCACATGAAGAACACGGCTTTGTGTCTGGGTGCCACCGAAGCACACTGACCCGTTGAATGGGTGCCTATGAAGCAAACAAAGCTGAGTCCAGGTGCCACTGAAGCACACAACCTGCCTGTACAGGTGCCACCGAAGCACACGGCCCCAAGTACAAGTGTCTGGGTGTCACCGAAGCACACAGACCAGCGTCCATGTGCTACAGAAGCACACGGCCCTGCATCCGGGTGCCACCAAAGCACGCGGTCCCGCTTCACGGTGATACCGAAGCACAAAGATCAGTGTCCGAGTACCACCAAAGCACACGGCTCCACGTACGAGTGCCCCTGAAGCACACAGCCTAGTGTCTGGGTGCCACCGAAGCACACAGACCCATGTCCGTGTGCCATTGAAGAACTCTGCCCCGCGTCCGGGTGCCACCAAAGCACATGGCCTGGTGTCTAGGTGCCACCATAGCACACAGACCCGTGTCTAGGTGCCACCGAAGCACACAGACCAACATTCATGTGCCACCGAAGCACATGGCTCCTCGCCCACTTTCCACCGAAGCACTTAGCCCCGCTTCTCGGTGCTACCGAAGCACAAAGACCGGCGTCCGGGTACCTCCAGAGCACAAGACTCCACGTACGAGTGCCCATGAAGAACACGGCCTCGTGTCTGGGTGCCACCAAAGTACAGTGCCTCGTTGAATGGGTGCCACCGAAGCACACAAACCTGCATCCGGGTGCCCCCGAAGCACACAACCTCCCTGTACAGGTGCCACCGAAGCACTCAGATCAGCGTCCAGGTGACACTGTAGTACAAGGCCCCAGTTCTCGGTGCTACTGAAGCACACAGACCGGCGTCTGGGTACAACCGATCACACGGCTCCGCATACGAGTGCCCCTGAAGCACAAGGCCTTGTGTTTGCATGCCGGCATGCCACCGAAACACACAGACAAGCGTCCGTGTGCCACCAACGCACTCTGCCCCGCATCTGGGTGCCACCAAAGCACATGGCCCATGTCTAGGTGCGACCGAAGCTCATGGCCCCACGTCCGGATGCCGCCAAAGCACACAGCCCACATACGGGTGCCACCGAAGCACACAGACCCGAGTCCGGGTGCCACCAAAGCACACGGCCCCGCATCTAGGTGCCACCGAAGCACACAGACCCGCGTCCATGTGCCACTGAAGCACTCTGCCCCGCGTCCGGGTGCCACCGAAGCACACAGACCCGCATTCGGGTGCCACTGAAGCACACGGCCCCGCTTCCGGGTGTCATCGAAGCACACAGCCCCACAAACGACTGCCACCGAAACACATGCCCCGTGTCTGGGTGCCACCGATGCACATGGCCCGGCATCTGGGTGCCACCAAATCACACAGACCCGCGTCCATGTGCCACCGATGCACTCTGCACCACGTCTGGGTGCCACCAAAGCACATGGCACCATCTCTAGGTGCCACCATAGCACACATACCCGTGTCTGGGTGCCACCGAAGCACACAGTCCATGTGCCACCGAAGCACATGGCCCCACGTCCGGGTGCCACCAAAGCCCATGACCCCGCTTCTCAGTGCTACCGAAGCACAAAGAACGGCGTCCGGGTACCTCCGAAGTACACGGCTCCACGTATGAGGGTCCCTGAAACACACGGCCTCGTGTCTGGGTGCCACCGAAGCACATAGACCCGCGTCCGTGTGCCACCATAGCACTCTGCCCCGCGTTCGGGTGCCACCAAAGCACACGGCTCCACATACGGGTGCCACCGAAGCACATAGCCTGGTGTCTAGGTGCCACCGTAGCACACAGACCCGTGTCTGGGTTCTACCGAAGCACACAGTCCACCGTCCATGTGCCACCGAAGCACATGGCCCCTCGTCCGGTTTCCACCGAAGCACATGGCCACGCTTCTCGGTGCTACCCGAGCACAAAGGCCGGCATCCGGGTACTTTCGCAACACATGGCTCCACGTACGAGTGCCCTTGATGCACACGGCTTCGTGTGTGGGTGCCACCGAAGCACTCAGACCCATGTCCGTGTGCCACCGAAGCACTCTGCCCCACGTCCGGGTGCCACCGATGTACATGGTCCGGTGTCTAGGTGTCACTGTAGCACAAATACCTGTGTCTGGGTGCCACCGAAGCGCACAGACCAAAGTCCATGTGCCACCGAAGCACATGGCTTCACGTCCGGTTTCCACCGAAGCACATCCTCCGCTTCTCGGTGCTACCGACGCACAAAGACCGGCGTCCGGGTACTTGCAAGTCACACAGCTCCACGTACGAGTGCCCCTGAAGCACACGGCCTCGTGTCTGGGTGCCACCAAAGCACACAGACCTGCGTCCAGGTGGCATCGAAGCACACGACCCACTGTACGGGTGCCATTGAAGCACACAGCCCAGCATACGAGTGCCACCGAAGCACATGCCCCCGTGTCTGGGTGCCATCGAAGCACACAGACTCCCTTCCGTGTGCCACCGAAGCACGTGACCCCACGTCCGGGTGCCTCCGAAGCACATGGTCTCGTGTCTAGGTGCCACCAAAGCACACAAACCCGCGTTAGAGTGCCATCAAAGCACACAGCCTACCTGTACGGGTGCCACCGAAGCACATGGCCCCAAATGCGAGTGCCATCAAAGCACACAGACCCGTGTCTGGTTGCCACCGAAGCTCACAGACCCACGTTCATGTGCCACAGAAGCACATGGCCCTGCGTCCGTGTGCCACCGTAGCACATGGCCCCGCTTATCGGTGATACCGAAGCACAAAGACCAGCTTCCGGGTACCACCGAAGTACACGGCTTCACGTATGAGTGCCCCTGAAGCACGCGGCCTCGTGTCTTGGTGCCACCGAAGCACACAGACCCACAACCGTGTGCCACCGAAGCAAATGGCCCCATGTCTAGGTGCCACCGAAGCACACAGACCCGCGTCCAGGTGCCACTGAAGCACACGGCTTCACATACGAGTATCACCCAAGCACACGGCCCCGTGTCTGGGTGTCACCGAAGCACACAGACTTGCGTCCGTGTGCCACCGTAGCACTCTGCCCCGCCTCCGAGTGCCACCGAAGCACATGGCGCACATACGAGTGCCACCGAAGCACGCGGCCCCGCGTCTGGGTGCCGGCGAAGAACACAGACCCGCATCCATTTGCCGCCGAAGCACATGGCCTTGCATCCGGGTGCCACCGAAGCACATGGCCCTGTGTCTAGGTGCCACCGAAGCACACAGACCCGAATCCGGGTGCCACCAAAGAATACAGCTCCATGTACGAGTGCCCCTGAAGCACACTGCCTCATGTCTGGGTGCCACCGAAGAACACAGACCCACGTCCGTGTATACCACCGAAGCACACAGATCCCAGTCTGGGTGCCACCGAAGCACATGGCCCCGTGTCTAGGTGCCACCGTAGCGCACTGACCTGTGTCTGGGTGCCAGCGAAGCACACAGACCAACGTCTATGTGCCACCAAAGCATATGGCCCCGCTTCTTGGTGCTACCGAAGCACAAAAACCGGCGTCCGGGTACTTGCGAAGCACACGGCCCTACATACAAGTGCCACAAAAGCACATGGCCCCGAGTCTGGGTGCCACCGAAGCTCACAGACCCGCATCCGTGTGCCAACGAAGCACATGGCCTTGTGTCCGGGTGCCACCGAAGCACATGCCCCCTGTCTAGGTGCCACCAAAGCACACAGACCCGCATCCGGGTGTCACCAAAGAATACAGCTTCATGTACGAGTGACCATGAAGCACACGGCCTCATGTCTAGGTGCCACCGAAGCACACAGACCCTTATCCGTGTACCACCGAAGCACACAGACCCCAGTCCGGGTGCCACCGATGCATATGGCCCCGTGTCTAGGTGCCACTATAGTGAACAGACCCGTGTCTGGGTGCCACCGAAGCACTCTTCCCCGCGTCCGGGTGCCAACGAAGCACATGGCCCCATCTCTAGGTGCCATCATAACACACAGACCCGTGTCTGGGTGCCACCGAAGCACACAGACTAACGTCCATGTGCCACCAAAGTACATGGCCCCACGTCTGGTTTCCACCGAAGCACATGGCCCCGCTTCTTGGTGCTACCGAAGCACAAAGACCGGCGTCCGGGTACTTCCGAAGTACACGACTCTAAATACGAGTGCCCCTGAAGCACACGGCCTTGTGTCTGGGTGCCACCGAAGCACACAGACCCACGTCCGTGTGCCACCGTAGCACTCTGCCCCGCATCCGGGTGCCAACGAAGCACACGGCCCCACATACGAGTGCCACCAAAGCACACGGCCCCGTGCCTGGGTGCCACAGAAGCACACAGAAGCGCATCCGTTTGTCAACGAAGCCTATGGCCTTGAGTCCGGGTTGCACCGAAGCACATGCCCCCTGTCTAGGTCCCACCAAAGTACAGACCCGCATCCGGGTGCCACCAAAGAATACTTCTCCATGTACCAGTGACCAAGAAGCACACGGCCTCACGTCTGGGTGCCACCAAAGTAAACAGACCGGCGTCCATATACCACCAAAGCACAAAGACCCCAGTCCGGGTGCAACCGAAGCACGTGGCCCCGTGTCTAGGTGCCAACGTATCACACACACCCGTGTCTGGGTGCCACCGAAGCACAGAGACCAACGTCCATGTGCCATCGAAGCACATGACCCCTGCGTCCGGTTTCCACCGAAGCACATGGCCCAGCTTCTTGGTGCTACCGAAGCACAAAGACCGGCGTCCGGGTACCTCTGAAGTACCCGGCTCCACGTACGAGTGCCCCTAAAGCACACGGCCTCATGTCTGGGTGCTACTGAAGCACACAGACCCGCGTCTGTGTGCCACCGAAGCACTCTGCCCCGCCTCCGGGTGCCATCGAAGCACATGGCCCCGTGTCTAGGTGCTACCGAACACACAGACCCGCGTCCGGGTGCCACCGAATCACACGGCCCCGCTTCTCGGTGCTACCGAAGCACAAAGCTTGGCGTCCAGGTACCACCGAAGAACACGGCTCCACGTACGAGTGCCCCTGAAGCACATGGCCATGCTTCTAGGTGCCACCTAAGAACACAGACCCACGTCCGTATGCCACCGAAGCACATGGCTCCTCGTCCGGGTGCCACAGAAGCACATGGCCCGTGTCTAGGTGCCACCAAAGCACACAGACCCACGTCCGTGTGCCACCGAAGCACATGGCCCCGCTTCTCGGCGCCACTGAAGCACAAAGACCGGCATCCGGGTACCTCCCAGGCACACTGCTCAATGTACGACTGCCACTTTAGCTCTCTGCCCCGCATACGAAGCATACGACCCCCTGAATGGGTGCCACTGAAGCACACAGCCCCACATAAGAGTGCCATTGAAGCACACAGACCCACGTCCATGTGCCAAATAAGCACAGGGCCCTGCGTACTGGTGCCACGGAAGAACATGGCTCCTGCTTCTCGGTGCTACTGCAGCACAAAGACCAGAGTCCGGGTACCTCCGAAGAACACAGCTCCACGTACCATTGCTCATGAAGAACACGGTTTCGTGTTTGGGTACCACCGAAGCACACGGCCCCGTTGAATGAGTGCCACCGAAGCACACAAACCTGCATCCGGGTGCCACCGAAGCACACGACCTCCCTGTACAGGTGCCACCGAAGCACACGGCCCCACATGCGAGTGCCACCGAAGCACACAGACCCGTGTCTGGGTGCCACCGAATCACACAGACCAGCGTCCGGGTGCCACCAAAGCACATGGCCCTGCTTCTCGGTGCTATCGCAGCACAAAGACTGGCGTCCGTGTACCACCGAAGCACACAACTCCACATACGAGTGCCCCTGAAGCACATGGCCTAATGTCTGGGTGCCACCGTAGCATACAGACCCGCGTCCGGGTGCCACCGAAGCACATGGCCCCGGTGTCTAGGTGCCACCGTAGCACACAGACCCGTGTCTAGGTGCCACTGAAGCACACAGACCAACGTTCATGTGCCACCGAAGCACATGGCTCCTCACCCGGTTTCCAGCGAAGCACATGACCCCGTTTCTCGGTGCTACCGAAGCACAAAGACCGGCGTCCGGGTACCTCCAGCGCACAAGACTCCACGTACCAGTGCCCATGAAGAACACGGCCTCGTGTCTGGGTGCCACCGAAGTACAGGGCCCCGTTGAATGGGTGCCACCGAAGCACACAAACCTGCATCTGGGTGCCCCCGAAGCACACAACCTCCCTGTACAGGTGCCACCGAAGCACACAGATCAGCGTCCAGGTGCCACCGTAGCACAAGTCCCCGCTTCTCGGTGCTACCGAAGCACACAGACCGGCGTCTGGATACAACCGAAGCACAGGGCTCTGAATACGAGTGCACCTGAAGCATAAGGCCTTGAGTCTGCTTGCCACCGAAACACACAGACCCACATCCATGTGCCACCGAAGCAAATGGCCCATGTCTAGGTGTCAACGAAGCACACAGACCCGCGTCCGGGTGCCACCAAAGCACACGGCCCCACGTCCGGATGCCGCCAAAGCACACAGCCCACATACGGGTGCCACCGAAGCACACAGACCTGAGTCCGGGTGCAACCGAAGCACACGGCCCCACGTCCGGGTGCTGCCAAAGCACACGGCCCTGCATCTAGGTGCCACCGAAGCACACAGACCCGTGTCCATGTGCCACCGAAGCACTCTGCCCATGCGTCCGGGTGCCACCGAAGCACACAGACCTGCAATCGGCTGCCACCGAAGCACACAGACCCGTGTCCATGTGCCACCGAAGCACTCTGCCCCTTGTCTAGGTGCCACCAAAGCACACAGACCTGCAATCGGGTGCCACCGAAGCACACGGCCCCGCTTCCGGGTGCCATCGAAGAACACAGCCCCACATACGAGTGCCAACGAAACACAAGCCCCGTGTCTGGGTGCCACCGAGGCACATGGCCCCACATCTGGGTGCCACCAAATCACACAAACCCGCGTCCATGTGCCATCGATGCACTCTGCCCCGCGTCCGGGTGCCACCGAAGCACATGGCACCATCTCTAGGTGCCACCAAAGCACACATAGCCATGTCTGGGTGCCACCGAAGCACACAGACTAACGTCCATGTGTCACCGAAGCACATGGCCCCACGTCCGGGTGGTACCGAAGCACATGACCCCGCTTCTCAGTGCTACCGAAGCACAAAGAACTGCGTCCGGGTACCTTTGAAGTACACGGCTCCATGTATGAGGGCCCCTGAAGCACACGAGCTCGTGTCTGGGTGCCACTGAAGCACACAGACCCGCGTCCGTGTGCCACCATAGCACTCTGCCCCGCGTCCGGGTGCCACGGAAGCACATGGCCCTGTGTCTAGGTGCCACCGAAGCACACAGACCCGCGTCCGTGTATACCACCGAAGCACACAGACCCCAGTCTGGGTGCCACCGAAGCACATGGCCCCGTGTCTAGGTGCCACCGTAGCGCACACACCCATATCTGGGTGCCAGCGAAGCACACAGACCAACGTCTATGTGCCACCAAAGCATATGGCCCCGCATCCGGTTTCCACCGAAGCACACGGCCCTGCTTCTCGGTGTTACCGAAGCACAAAGACCGGCGTCCGGGTACCTCCGAAGTACACGGCTCCACAAACGAGTGCCCCTGAAGCACATGGCCTCGTGTCTGGGTGCCACCAAAGCACTCAGCCCCGCGTCCGGGTGCCAACGAAGCACATGGCCCCGTCTCTAGGTGCCTCCATAGCAGACAGACCCGTGTCTGGGTGCCACCGAAGCACACAGACTAAGGTACATGTGCCACCGAAGCACATGGCCCCACGTACGGTTTCCACCGAAATACATGGCCCCGCTTCTTGGTACTACCGAAGCACAAAGACCGGCGTCCGGGTACTTCCGAAGCACACGGCCCCACATACGAGTGCCACAAAAGCACACGGCCCCACGTCTAGGTGCCACCGAAGCACATGACACCGCTTCTTAGTGCTACCGAAGCACAAAGAACGGCGTCCGCGTACCTCCGAAGTACACGGCTCCACGTACGAGGGCCCCTGAAGCACACGGCCTCGTGTCTGGGTGCCACCGAAGCACACAGACCCGCGTCCATGTGCCACCATAGCACTCTGCCCCGCGTCCGGGTGCCACGGAAGCACACGGCCCCACATATGAGTGCCACCGAAGCACACGGCCTCGTGTCTGGGTGCCACCAAAGCACATGGCCTGGTGTCTAGGTGCCACCGTAACACACAGACCCGTGTCTAGGTGCCACTGAAGCACACATACCAACGTTCATGTGCCACCGAAGCACATGGCTCCTCGCCCGGTTTCCAGCGGAGCACATGACCCCGTTTCTCGGTGCTACCGAAGCACAAAGACCCACTGAACAGGTGCCATCGAAGGACACAGCCCAGCATACGAGTGCCACCGAAGCACATGCCCCCGTGTCTAGGTGCCACCGAAGCACACAGACTCGCTTCCGTGTGCCACCTAAGCACGTGACCCAGCGTCCGGGTGCCCCCGAAACACATGGTCCCGTGTCTAGGTGCCACCGAAGCACAAACACCCGCGTTAGAGTGCCATCACTCGCTTTAGAAGCCTACCTGTACGGGTGCCACCGAAGCACATGGCCCCAAATGCGAGTGCCATCGAAGCACACAGACCCGTGTGTCGTTGCCACCAAAGCACACAGACCCACGTCCATGTGCCACAGAAACACATGGCCCTGCGTCCGTGTGCCACCGAAGCACATGGCCCCGCTTATCGGTGCTACCGAAGCACAAAGACCGCCTTCCGGGTACCACCGAAGTACTCGGCTCCAAGTATGAGTGCCCCTGAATCACATGGCCTCGTGTCTTGGTGCCACCGAAGCACACAGACCCACATCCGTGTGCCAGCGAAGCAAATGACCCCATGTCTAGGTGCCACTGAAGCACACAGACCCGCGTCCGGGTGCCACCTAAGCACACGGCCCCGCATCCGGGTGCCACTGAAGCACACGGCTTCACATACGAGTATCACCGAAGCACATGGCCCCGTGTTTGGGTGCCACCGAAGCACACAGACTTGCGTCCGTGTGCCACCGTAGCACTCTGCCCCGCCTCCGGGTGCCACCGAAGCACACGGCGCCACATAGGAGTGACACCGAAGCACACGGCCCCGTGTCTGAGTGCTGACGAAGCACACAGACCCGCATCCATTTGCCACCGAAGCACATGGCCTTGCATCCGGGTGCCACCGAAGCACATGGCCCTGTGTCTAGGTGCCACCGAAGCACACAGACCCGTGTCCGTGTGCCACCATAGCACTCTGCCCCGCGTCCGGGTGCCACCGAAGCACACGGCCCCACATATGAGTGCCACCGAAGCGCACGGCCTCGTGTCTGGGTGCCACCAAAGCACATGGCCAGGTGTCTAGGTGCCACCGTAACACACAGACCCGTGTCTGGGTGCCACCGCAGCACACAGACCAACGTCCATGTGCCACCGAAGCACATGGCCCCTCGTCCGGTTTCCACCAAAGCACATGGCCACGCTTCTCGGTGGTACTGGAGCACAAAGGCTGGCGTCCGGGTACCTCCGCAACACATGGCTCCACGTACGAGTGCCCCTGAAGCACACGGCTTCGTGTGTGGGTGCCACCGAAGCACTCAGACCCATGTCCGTGTGCCATCGAAGCACATGGCCCCTAGTCCGGCTTCCACCGAAGCACATGGCCCCACTTCTCAGTGCTACCGAAGCACAAAGACCCACTGAACAGGTGCCATCGAAGGACACAGCCCAGCATACGAGTGCCACCGAAGCACATGCCCCCGTGTCTGGGTGCCACCGAAGCACACAGACTCGCTTCCGTGTGCCACCTAAGCACGTGACCCAGCGTCCGGGTGCCCCCGAAGCACATGGTCCCGTGTCTAGGTGCCACCGAAGCACACACACCCGCGTTAGAGTGCCATCAAAGCACACGGCCTACCTGTACGGGTGCCACAGAAGCACATGGCCCTGCGTCCGTGTGCCACCGAAGCACATGGCCCCGCTATTCGGTGCTACCGAAGCACAAACACCAGTGTCCGGGTACCACCGAAGCACACGGCTTCAAGTATCAATGCCCCTGAAGCACACGGCCTCGTGTCTGGGTGACACCGAAGGACACAGTCCCACATCCATGTGCCATCGAAGCACATGGCCCCATGTCTAGGTGCCACCAAAGCGCACAGACTCGCGCCAGGGTGCCACCGAAGCACAAGGCCCCGTGTCTGGATGCCAACGAAGCACACGGCTTCACATGCGAGTTCCACCGAAGCACACGGCCCCGTGTCTGGGTGCCACCGAAGCACACAGACCCACGTCCGTGTGCCACTGTAGCACTCTGCCCTGCCTCCGGGTGCCACCGAATCACATGGCCCCGTGTCTGGGTGACACCGAAGCACACAGACCCGCATCCGTGTGCCATCGAAGCACATGACCTTGCGTCGGGGTGCCACCGAAGCACATGGCCCCATGTCTAGGTGCCACCAAAGCACACAGACCCGCATCCGGGTACCGCCAAATAATAAAGTTCCGTGCACGAGTGCCCCTGAAGCACACGGCCTCATGTCTGGGTCCAACCAAAGCACACAGACCCACGTCCGTGTACCACCGAAGCACACAGACCCCAGTCCGGGTGCCACCGAAGCACAGGGCCCCGTGTCTAGGTGCCACCGTAGCGCTTAGACCCATGTCTGGGTGCCACCGAAGCACACAGACTAACGTCCATGTGCCACCAAAGAACATGGCCTCGCGTCCGGTTTCCATTGAAGCACATGGCCCTGCTTCTCGGTGCTACCGAAGCACAGAGCCGGCGTCCGGGTACCTCCGCAGTACACGGCTCCACGTACGAGTGCCCCTGAAGCACACGGCCTCGTGTCTAGCAGCCACCGAAGCACACAGATCCGTGTCCGTGTGCCACCGAAGCACATGGCCCCACTTCTCGGTGCTACCGAAGCACAAAGATCGGCATCCGGATATTACCGAAGTACACGGCTTCACGTACGAGTGCCCCTGAAGCACACGGCCTTGTGTCTGGGTGCAACCGAAACACACAGACCCGCGTTCGTGTGCCACCGAACCACTCTGACCCGCGTCTTGGCGCCACTGAAGCACATGGCCCGTGTCTAGGTGCCTCCAAAGCACACAGACCCGCATCCGGGTGCCACTGAAGCAAACGGCCCCATGTCCGGGTGCCGCCAAAGCACACGGCCCACATACGAGTGCCATCTGGGTGCCACCGAAGCACATGGCCTCCCTGTACAGGTGCCATTGAAGCACACAGACCCGTGTCTGGGTGCCACCGAAGCACACAGACCCGTGCCCATGTGCTACAGAAGCACACAACCCTGCGTCCGGGTGCCACCGAAGCACGTGGCCCCGGTTCTCGGTGCTACCGAAGCACAAACATCGGCGTCCGGGAACCACCGAAGAACACAACTCTACGTACGAGTGCCCCTGAAGCACACAGCCTCGTGTCTGGGTGCTACCGAAGCACACAGACCAGCGTCCGTGTGCCACCGAAGCACTCTGCCCCGCGTCCGGGTGCCACCGAAGCACACGGCTTCACATACGAGTACCACCGAAGCACATGGCCACGTGTCTGGGTGCCACCAAAGCACATGGCCCCGCGTTGGGGTGCCACCGAAGCACATGACCCCGTGTCTGGGTGCCACCAAAGCACACAAACCCGAATCCAAGTGCCACTGAAGCACATGGCCCCGCTTCTCGGTGCTACCGAAGCACAAAGGCCGGCGTCCGGGTACCAACGAAGCACACGGGTCCGCGTACAAGTGTCCCTGAAACACACGGCCTCGTGTGTGGGTGCCACCGAAGCATACAGACCGCTGTTCATGTGCCACCGAAGCACTCTGCCCCGCGTCCGGGTGCCACCGAAGAACATGGCTCCGTCTCTAGGTGCCACCGAAGCACACTGCTTCACGTCCACGTGCCACTGAAGCACATGGCCCACATACGTGGGCCAACGAAGCATACGACCCCATGTCTGGATGCAACTGAAGAACACAGACCCGTGTTCGAGTGCCACCGAAGCACACGGCCCTGCGTATAGGTACCACCGAAGCACACGGTCCGACGTCCGGTATCCACTGAAGCACATGGCCCTCCTTCTCGGTGCTCCCGAAGCACAAAGCCGGCGTCCGGCTACCTCTGCAGTACACGGCTGCACGTACGAGTGGCCCTGAAGCACACAGCCTCGTGTGTGGGTGCTACCGAAGCACACAGACCTGCGTCCGTGTGCCACCGAAGCACTCTGCCCCGCATCCGGGTGCCACCGAAGCACACGGCTTCACATACGAGTACCAGCGAAGCACATGGCCACATGTCTGGGTGCCACCAAAGCACATGGCCCCGCATTGGGGTGCCACCGAAGCACATGACCCCGTGTCTGGGTGCCACCAAAGCACACAAACCCGAATCCAAGTGCCACCGAAGCACATGGCCCCGCTTCTCGGTGCTACCGAAGCACAAAGGCCGGCGTCCGGGTACCAACGAAGCACACGGGTCCGCGTACAAGTGTCCCTGAAACACACGGCCTCGTGTGTGGGTGCCACCGAAGCATACAGACCGCTGTTCATGTGTCACCGAAGCACATGACCCCGTGTCTGGGTGCCACCAAAGCACACAAACCCGAATCCAAGTGCCACTGAAGCACATGGCCCCGCTTCTCGGTGCTACCGAAGCACAAAGGCCGGCGTCCGGGTACCAACGAAGCACACGGGTCCGCGTACAAGTGTCCCTGAAACACACGGCCTCGTGTGTGGGTGCCACCGAAGCATACAGACCGCTGTTCATGTGCCACCGAAGCACTCTGCCCCGCGTCCGGGTGCCACCGAAGAACATGGCTCCGTCTCTAGGTGCCACCGAAGCACACTGCTTCACGTCCACGTGCCACTGAAGCACATGGCCCACATACGTGGGCCAACGAAGCATACGACCCCATGTCTGGATGCAACTGAAGAACACAGACCCGTGTTCGAGTGCCACCGAAGCACACGGCCCTGCGTATAGGTACCACCGAAGCACACGGTCCGACGTCCGGTATCCACTGAAGCACATGGCCCTCCTTCTCGGTGCTCCCGAAGCACAAAGCCGGCGTCCGGCTACCTCTGCAGTACACGGCTGCACGTACGAGTGCCCCTGAAGCACACAGCCTCGTGTGTGGGTGCTACCGAAGCACACAGACCTGCGTCCGTGTGCCACCGAAGCACTCTGCCCCGCATCCGGGTGCCACCGAAGCACACGGCTTCACATACGAGTACCAGCGAAGCACATGGCCACATGTCTGGGTGCCACCAAAGCACATGGCCCCGCGTTGGGGTGCCACCGAAGCACATGACCCCGTGTCTGGGTGCCACCAAAGCACACAAACCCGAATCCAAGTGCCACCGAAGCACATGGCCCCGCTTCTCGGTGCTACCGAAGCACAAAGGCCGGCGTCCGGGTACCAACGAAGCACACGGGTCCGCGTACAAGTGTCCCTGAAACACACGGCCTCGTGTGTGGGTGCCACCGAAGCATACAGACCGCTGTTCATGTGCCACCGAAGCACTCTGCCCCGTGTCCGGGTGCCACCGAAGCACATGGCTCCATCTCTAGGTGCCACCGAAGCACACTGCTTCACGTCCAGGTGCCACTGAAGCACATGGCCCACATACGTGGGCCAACGAAGCACACGACCCCATGTCTGGATGCAACTGAAGAACACAGACCCGTGTTCGAGTGCCACCGAAGCACACGGCCCTGCGTATAGGTACCACCGAAGCACACGGTCCGACGTCCGGTATCCACTGAAGCACATGGCCCTCCTTCTCGGTGCTCCCGAAGCACAAAGCCGGCGTCCGGGTACCTCTGCAGTACACGGCTGCACGTACGAGTGCCCCTGAAGCACACGGCCTCGTGTCTAGGTGCCACCGAAGCACACAGACCCATGTCCGTGTGCCACCGAAGCACATGGCCCCGCTTCTCGGTGCTACCGAAGCACAAAGATCGACGTCCAGGTACCTCCGAAGTACACGGCTTCACGTGCGAGTGCCCCTGAAGCAAACGGCCTTGTGTCTGGGTGCAACCGAAATACAGACCCGCATCCGGGTGCCACTGAAGCACATGGCCCCGTGCCTAGGTGCTACCGAAGCACACAGACCCGCGTTCGGGTGCCACCGAATCACATGGCCCCGCTTCTCGGTGCTACCGAAGCACAAAGCTTGGCATCCAGGTACCACCGAAGAACACGGCTCCACATACGAGTGCCCCTGAATCACAAGGCCGCGTATCTAGGTGCCACCTAAGCACACAAACCCGCGTCCTTGTGCCACCGAAGCACATAGCCCCTCGTCCGGGTGCCACCGAAGCACACTACCCCCTGAATGTGTGTCACCGAAGCACACAGCCCCACATGAATGCCAATGAAGCACACGCCCCCGTGTCTGGGTGCCACCGAAGCACACAGACCCACGTCTGTGTGCCAAATAAGCACAGAGCCCTGCGTACGGGTTCCACTGAAGCACATGGCTACCGATTCTCGGTGCTACCGAAGCACAAAGACCGGCGTCCGGGTACCTCCGAAGCACGCGGCTCTACGTACGAGTGCCCATGAAGCACACGGCCCCGTTGAATGGGTGTCATCGAAGCACACAAACCTGTGTCCGGGTGCCACCGAAGCACATGACCTCCCTGTACAGCTGCCACCGAAGCACACGGCCCCACGTACGAGTGCCACCGAAGCATACAGACCCGTGTCTGGGTGCCACCGAAGCACACAGACTCGCGTCCGGGTGCCACCGAAGCACAAGGCCCCGCTTCTCGGTGCTACCGAAGCACAAAGACCGGCGTCCGGGTGCCACCGAAGCACACGGCCCCGTGTTTGGGTGCCACTTAAGCACACGTCCCCGGTTACTGATGCCACTGAAGCACACGGTCCTGCATACGGATGCCACCGAAGCATTTGTCCCCAAAGCACATAGCCCCGCGTACGGGTGTTACCGAAGCACACAGTCCAGCTTCTCAGCGCCACCGAAGCACAAGGACCGGCGGGTGCCACCGAAACACACGGCCTGGCATCCGGGTGCCACCGAAGCACATGGCCCCACATACGCGTGCCACGAAACACATGGCCGTGCATCCACGTGCCACCGAAGCACACGGCCCTGTGTCCGGGTGCCTACAAAGAACAAGACCCGTGTACCGGTGCCACCGAAGCACAGGGCTCCATATCTGAGTGCCCCAAAGCATACGGTCCTGTGTCCAGGTGCCACTGAAGCACAAGACCCGGCGTCCACGTGCCACTGAAGCACAAGGCCCGATGTCTGGATGTCGCTGAAGCACACGGCCCGGCATTTATTTGCCATCAAACACATGCATCAGCTTCAGCATTCCAGTGAAGCACCAGGCCCGACATCCACATGCCACCGACGCACATGGACCAATGTCCGTGTGACACCAAAGCATCTACTGGTACAGAATATATTATCATGATATAGGTCATCTACGTATATAAGAATATATATATATTCCTCCTATACCCTGTTTACAATGCTTTTGTTGGACAGAAAAAATGCATCAACAATTTGATTAGTAATGTAATAATGGCAATGGAGAACAGATGGGCATGTTAGCATTTATACTGGATTCCTGACAGATGCCACACAGACTAACGATTAGATTTGTTAATCCAAGGGAAATACACTATTGTGTTTCTGTTGACTTGTTATGTATGAGCATTTCTGTTACTGGTCAAGGGCAGACCAGTATTTGTATAACCCTGATTGTTGTCTTTTATTAGTCTGTGGAACAATTAATGTTGATTACGCTTTGTGTGGACACTGTGGCTTGTTGACTCCCAAGACAGGAGGACAAACTATGCAAATTCATTAAATGCTCAAACATTGAGACCTGAGCGCTGCCCTTTCCCCCAAACCTGTGAATGTGTACTTGCATGGAGAACTGTGACTATTTTAAGGGACATGTGCTTTTGTAGGAGAGACATGGGACAGAGATTGAAAGAGACTTGGAACATCAGCTTGGTAGTATGGCTTTACCTAAAGAGACCCAGATTTGGATTCTACATGATTCTAGCCTAAGGGTACATAGCCCTGGCTGGAAAGATACGGATCTGCTCCATTAACCATCAGAGAGCCCATGGATACATTTGTGGAGACCAGGTTGGGACGATGAAGTCACCTGGCCCCATGGATATGTTGTTTGGGGTTGCCAGGAGGGACCCATTGGTCGCCTGGAACTCATGGAGACATTCATAAAAGCCAGATTGGGACTCACCAGTCATCTGGCCCCATGGAAACTCTCGGAGAGGCCAGGGTGGGACCCTCAGTTCTCTTGACCTTGTACCTTGATGGACTGCTAACTTCCTAAGCTTGCCGCTACCTTCTCTATGTGGGGGTCCGCCAGTAGCCGGGGCCAACTGATTGAGGTAGTTGACCCTGGAAGTCTCAAAGTCGCAGCTGTTCTATCCCAGGCAGGCGGAGCGGAAGGGTGAGACTGTGTAATGTTGTACCATCTTGGCTATTTGCTGGGACTGTTCTATGTGTTTATTGTCCTATTTTGTGGTTCAATAAAGTATTGCCACGCTGTTTTACCCTCACCCCTGTGTTGTCTGAGTAACATTACGCCCACTGAAGACCCCGGAACTTCACACCATACATTAAATGTTGGATAACAGTTGCTTAACTCCTTAAATGCCGTGGTGAAAAACAAGCATGGTATCTAAGTTGATAGACATAGGGAGGATCTCCTTTTCTCTCAGTATCTCTAAAATGCGCAATAATGGAGTATTCAGAAGTACAAAAAAAATAAAGTGAAAACCACAAAAATAACTTTTTTTACATTAAAACGTGTTTTGACAAAAAAATCACAAGCAAAAAAATATAAACCTACGGTAATTTATATTGCAGCATCTGTAACTACCCAAACTATAAAGCCATCACATCATTTATCTTGACTGAAAAATGGCATAATAATAATAACACCACAATTGCTATTATTGATCATTTTGGCCTCACCCTAAAAAAAATCCACCAGAATATATTACCTATACTGCATTATAAACTCTGTACAGTTATATAAATAACCAAATGGAAAAGTTCATACCAGTCATCACCCCCCATGGATGAAGCGGAGAACGCTCTGGTGGTCTGCATCAGATCCGGAAGTGATGATTTCGCCATCCGGATGTTACTTGATCTCTGATTCACTGCACAGGTCAGGAAAGATCTAATGACACACTGGTTCAGACGCCTGTCCGGCCAATCTCAGGCTTCAGCATCGGTCACATCTGGGCGGCTTAGTCATCGTTTCTATCTACAGTGAGTATAGCAGGGGGACGTACATTTGTTTGTTATTTTTAAAAGATCAATGCCAAAGAAAAAATATTGGATAACTCATTTAAAAGTAAAATAATGGTAGCTCTCAGAAAATGTAGACAGAAAAAATATTTTTATTTTTACAAAGTGATTTTATTGAGCAAAGCTTGAAAGCTTCAAAACCTTCTAAATTAGGTAAAGTGCTAAAAATAAAATAAATAACTTTTTTTTTTTCACAAAATGCAGCTTTTTTTTTCATCTTTCCTACAAATAAAAGGAATTAAAAAGTGATCAAAATGTTGTCTGTACCCTAAGATAGTACCACTGAGAGCTATAGATTGTCCTGGAAAATTTAAGCCCTCGTATAGCTTTGTCAACAGAAAAATTAACAAGTTATTGCTCTTAAAATATGGCAATATAAAATCAAATATATTCTTTTTCCCTTTCCAGATTTCTGACGCACTTGTACGACGTACGTGGGGTGATTGTGTACGTGGCCCACTCGTTACAGGGTGGGTGCTGGCAGTGTTATACAGATGGCACCGGCCTCTAAACAGCAGCTGCTGAAAATAGCACCGATTGTTGCTGTCAATTTATGATAGCGGCATTTAAATAGTTTTTCACCATGTGGAGAAAAACTATGGGCGACTATTGCTACCAGCCCCCACCACGCACAATAGAATAGTGGGGGCTACTGGATTTGACATTGTTCAATATCTCCAAACAAATTACAAAACATTTGCATGCTGAAATCCCCTAAAGGAAAAATATATAAGTTAAAAAAATAAAGAGATATTGAAAGAATAAAAAAAACAAAAACTCAAATCATAACCTCGTCTCCTCGTTTTCAGCAAAGAAATGTAAAATAAATAAATAAATATATGTATATATATAGGAAACATATACTGGAACAGCACCATTTCACATTCACTCACGGTGGGTGCCAGGCCTCCAAGCAACCTGTCCAAATTGCATCTGAATAGAAACATGTAAGAAGGCAGCAGTCCAGATAAATTACATTTTTAGAAAAAATGGACTTTATTGAGCCCAAATGGCGACGTTTCGGTTCATAGAACCTTTCTCAAGCCTTGAATTTATCTGTAGTGCTGCCTTATTATAATATATATATATATATATATATATATATATATATATATATATATATATATACATGTATATATATAACAGCACATTTGGTAATGTTGCATTTGTAACACATATGATAAACGCTGTAAATAAAAAAATGTTTTAAAAGCCCCAAAAATTGGAATAAAAAGCAATCAACAAGCCGTAAGCAGCCCCCCTTGGTATTACTAAAACCAATAGCTTACGCTGGAAAAAAACAAGTCCTCATACAGCTCAAAAAAAATGCATTGGTCTCTGAAAATGGCGACACAAGGCAATTTATTTTTACAAGATTCTGGCTTTCTTAACCCCCATCTCCCTGTCTTTGACGCGGGCAAGCTGAGCCTATATTTTTGACAGCAGATGATGGCTGTGTTATTCAGCCATCACTTGCCTCTAACAGCTGCGAATGGAGCAGAGCTCCGCCCATAGCTATTAACCATCTAAATGCTGCTGTCAATCTGTGACAGCGCCATTAACAGCACGGTCTGGGGAAGAGCTCTTCTTACTGCCCACTGGCATCACCGCGACGTGATCGTGAGGCGCCAGGTTGCCATGACAGCTGGGGGTCTGCTGAAGACCCCAGTCGCTCGCCAGTACTGACAGTACTCCGGTGAACGCCAGATTCTAGTTGGCGTTCATAGGAGATCGGAGACAGTGATTTTTTTCTATATACAGCAATATAGCGGCATTGCTGTATAAAGTACAAGCGATCAGAAGATCAGACTAACAATTACAATGAAAAGAAAAAAATATTTAAAAAATAAATAAATAAAAAAATAAAAGTTCCAATCACCCTCCTTTTCCCTCATTAAAAATAAATAAAAAAATCAAAATTTACACATAGTGTGGTATCGTGATTTCTGTATCAAAATATAAAATGAATTCATCTGATCAGTAACAGCGTAATGAGAAAAAAATGCAACATGAGGCGATCGAAACATCATATGTACCCCAAAATTGTATCAATAAAAACATCAGCTCAGGGCGCAAAAAGCGAATCCCTCGCACAGCCCCATCCACCAACACTTGGAAACCTATCGAGTCTCAAAAAATGACAACACAAGGGATTTTTTTTTTTTTTACAAATTTCTGATTTGTTTTCTACACTTAAAGGTAAAAACGATGTATGTTTGGTATTGGTGAAATGGTACTGCCCCGGGAATCATATTGTCAGGACATTGTGACCATATAATGAACGCTGTATATAATAAATGCTGAGTTGGGGGATTGCGCTTTTTTCACTGCAGTTGGAATTTATCAGAAGATAAAATGGTGACATTCAATAGCAGAACTCGTCCCCAATAAACAAGTCGTCATACGGCGATATCAGCGGAAACATCAGAAAGTGACGGGAAGAAGGGAGGAGAACAGCGAAAACGCAAGAACTGATAATCGCCGGGAAGTGAAGGGGAAGCAGGAAATTCTACTAATCAGTTTGGTAACAGCCGCCATCATGCCACCGGAGAACCAGCACCGGACATTATTACCGGCCAATAAACCCCCAAACACAACGATCTGTTATTATTCCTTTATTCCTCGGCCCCTGGATGCAGATTATATGGACAAGTGACTGGAGCCATTAATAAGAGGAGATCACTCAGCAGATAACGAGCCGCCGTACGGATCCACCGACAGAAGAAGGAAAAGTGATGGAGGAGACATAACAGGGCGGAAATCAGAGCTGTCAGGAAGGGGTTAAAGGGCATTTATTCCATTAGTAGGAATATGGTATCTATAGATTTGGTGTCAGCTGAATCCCCCAGAATAACCCAGCAGTGCAGAGACCCCCATCCTCCATGTATGTATGTACACTGCTATCTATAGACACACATACATCCACAATGCCCACAGCTCGTACATCGCACAGCCTCAGCCGGGGGCTCCACCACCCGGCAGCACAGACCCCGCTCACCACCTCAGACCCCCGGGGTGAGCGCTCATATCGCTGCTGGCTCTGCTCCTCCGTCCTCAGCAATTTGGTGACATCCGCGGTGATGGGAACACTGCGCGCAGGGCGTGGCTTCTCACTGTAACAGACACTGACGTGTTGTCATGGAGAACTCAGGGGCGTGGTCTCTATAATGGGCGGAGTCTCCTGGGAATGGGCGGGGCCTCCGGTTTATAGTGTTCCGCACATAATAGGAAGTAGCAGCAGTGCATGCTGGTCTATACAGTGTAAGATCCGTCCTGCTGCTGCTGCTCGGGGAAGATGGAGAGGGACAGAGAGCAAAAGGACAGATCTGTGAGAGGAGAGAGAGATGAGAATCTGTGTGAGAGGGGAGATCATGGGGGCAGTCTGTAATAGTGGGGGGACTATGAGGAGCCTGCTGTATGAGAGGGGACTATGGGGAGCAGGCTGTATGAGAGGGAGCTATGGGGAAAGTGGGGGGCTAGGAGGAGCCGGCTGTATGAGAGGGGAGTATGAGGAAAGTGGGGGGACTATGAGGAGCAGGCTATATGAGAGGGGACTATGGGGAAAGTGGGGGGACTATGAGGAGCAGGCTATATGAGAGGGGAGTATGAGGAAAGTGGGGGGACTATGAGGAGCAGGCTATATGAGAGGGGACTATGGGGAAAGTGGGGGGACTATGAGGAGCAGGCTATATGAGAGGGGACTATGGGGAAAGTGGGGGGACTATTGCGAGTAGGCTGTATGAGAGGGAGCTATGGGGAAAGTGGGGGGCTATGAGGAGCTGGCTGTATGAGAGGGGACTGTGGGGAGACTACGAGGAGCAAGCTGTATGAGGGGACTATGGGGAGCAGGCTGTATGAGAGGGGACTATGGAGAAAGTGGGGGGACTATGAGGAGCAGGCTGTACGAGAGGAAAGTGGGGGGACGGTGAGCATCAGGCTGTATGAGAGGGGACTATGGGGAACAAGCTGTATGAGAGGGGACTATGGGGAACAGGCTGTATGAGAGAGGAGTATGGGGAAAGTAGGGGGCTATGAGGAGCAGGCTGTATGAGAGGGAGCTGTGGGGGGCCATGAGGAGCTGGCTGTATGAGAGGGGAGTATGGGGAAAGTGGGGGGACTATGGGGAACAGGCTGTATGAGAGGGGAGTATGGGGAAAGTGGGGGGACTATGGGGAACAGGCTGTATGAGAGGGAGATATGGGGAAAGTGGGGGGACTATGGGGAGCAGGCTGTATGAGAGGGGACTATGGAGAAAGTGGGGAACTCTGGAGCAGACTGTATGAGAGGACACTATGGGGAAAGTGGGAGGGCTATTGGGAACAGGCTGTATGAGAGGGAGCTATGGGGAAAGTGGGGGGATATGAGGAGCTGGCAGTATGAGAGGAACATCAGGCTGTATGAGAGGGGACTATGGGGAAAGTAGGGAGATTATGAAGGAAAGGCTATATGAGAAGGGACTCTGGGGAAAGTGGGGGGACTATGGGGAGCAGGCTGTATGAGAGGGGACTATGGGGAAAGTGGGAGGACTATAAGGAGCAGACTGTATGAGAGGGGACTCTGGGGAAAGTAGGGGGACTGAGGAGCAGGCTGTATGAGTGGAAATTGAGGCAAGTAGGGGGGACTATGAGGAGCAGGTTGTATGAGGTGACTATGGGGAAAGTGGGGGGACTACAAGGAGCAGGCTGTATGAGAGAGGACTACGAGGAAAGTGGTAGGACTATGTAGAGCAGGCTGTATGAGAGGAGACTATGGGGAAAGTGGGGGGACTATAAGGAGCAGGTTGTATAAGGGGACTATGGGGAAAGTGGGGGGACTATGAGGAGCAGGCTGTATGAGAGGGGACTATGAGGAAAGTGGGAGGACTATGAGGAGCAGGCTGTATGAGAGGGGACTATGGGGAAAGTGGGGGGACTATGAAAAGCAGGCTGTATGAGGGAATTATGGAGAAAGTTGGGGACTATGAGGAACAGGCTGTATGAGAGGGGACTATGGGGAAAGTGGGGGGACTATGAGGAGCAGGCTGTATGAGGGAACTGTGGGGGGACTATGGGGAGCATGCTGTATGAGAGGGGACTATGGGGAAAGTGGGAGGACTATGAGGAGCAGGATGTATGAGATGGGACTATGGGGAAAGTGGGGGGACTGAGGAGCAGGCTGTATAAGAGGGGACTAAGGGGAAGGTGAGGGGACTATGAGGAGCAGGATATATGAGAGGGATGTGTGAGCCTCCATTGGGAGTTCTCTGAGAGGAAAGACAAAATGGAGGGTATATGGGGAAGAGGGACTATGGAGCATGTGGGGAACATTAGGGAGTGGTCTGTGAGGAAAAAGCTTTGGGTAAATTGAGGGACCATAGCTGGTGTTCTGTGAGAGACGGGATTATGGAGAAAGTGGGGGGAACTATGAGGAGTGGTCTGATAGAGCGAACTATGGGGAAACCATAGGACATGGTCTATGAGACGAGGCCTATAGAGAAGTGGAAGATGAGGGTCTGTAAGAGATCAAAGACTTGGGGGACACTCTGTAAAAGTAGGGGTACCACAGGGAGCCGTCAGTTAATTTGGCCAGTGCGGAATGAGGGAAACCATGGTGAGCGGTCTCTGATGGGGACCGTTGGAAGCAGTTTGTGTTAAATGATAGACAATCGGGATCACAAGATAAGAGGAGTGACTGAGAAGAGCGGTCAGGTGCCCATCATATAGATTAATGGCGCAGTGTACGGCATGTGCTGTGATGAATATAAAGTCTGCACTGTTGCATCATGATGTTGTTTATGGGGGTCTGTCTGATAAGTGACAGTGAGCCCTGGACCCAGAAGTACAAACCCACTGTTCGCTGCCCCTGCCCCCCAGCTCTAAATTATCCTAGGTACAAGCCCCCTGCACACAGCTCCTGCCCCCAGTTCTGCATTACCCAAAGTACAAGCCCCCTGCACACAGACCCTGCCCCTCATTTCTGCATTACCCAAGGTGCAAGACCCCTGCACACAGCTTCTGCCCCCATTTCTCCATTACCCAAGGTACAAGCAAGCCCCCTACACACAGTCCCTGCTTGCCAGTTCTGTATTACCGAAGGTACAAGCCCCCTGCACACAGCCCCTGCCCCTCAGTTCTGCATTATCCACTAGTGTAAGTCTCCTGCACACAGCCAATGCCCCCCCCCCCCCAGTTCTGCATTACCCAAAGTACAAGCCCCCTGCACACAGCCACTGCCCCCAGTTCTGCATTACCCACAGGTACAACCCACTGCACACAGCCCCTGCCCCCAGGTCTGCATTACCTAAGATACAAGTCCCCTGAACACATTCCCTGCCCCCCAGTTCTGCATTACCCAAGATACAAGACCTCTGCACACAGCTCCTGCCCCCCAGATCTGCATTACCTAAGATACAAGCCCCCTGCACACAGCCCCTGCCTCCCCCCAATTCTGCATTACCCACAGGTACAAGGCCCCTGCACACAGCCCCTGCCCCTAGGTCTGAATTACCTAAGATACAAGCCCCCTGCACACAGCCCCTGCCCCCCAATTCTGCATTACCCACGGGTACAAGCTCCGTGCGAAAAGCCCCTTCCCCCCCTTAGGACTGCATTACCTAAGATACAAGTCCCCTGCACACATTCCCTGCCCCCTAGTTCTGCATTACCCAAGGTACAGCACCCTTGCACACAGCTCCTGCACCCCAGTTCTGCATTACCCTAGGTACACACCCCTGCCTCCAGGTCTGCATTATCCACTGGTATAAGCCCCCTTCACACAGCTCCTGCCCCTCAGTTCTGCATTACCCAAGGTACAAGCCCCTGCACAGCCTCTGTTTGTCAGGGCACGGAAAACCCACCAGGAGGCAGTAAACCTCATATGCTATCAAGGGGTGTACATAGAAATCATGGGGCCCCATTACAGAAGTTCTAATTGGGCTCCCCCCCTCCCCAAAAAAAATAATTGTTGGGGTCACAGGGGAGCATATCTCATAACTTTCCAGCCTTTACATAGTAATTTCCTCATGCTAAAGTCCTAGATTCCTTTTGCATTACCCCCATAAAGTATGATGCCAACAAAACAAAAGTACCCCCCCCAAACACAGAATGATACCCCCATGGTGAATTCCTCTACATTAACCTCCACATGCACAGTATAATTACTCTATTGTACCCCACCTCAACTCCCAAGGCAATGTATGGTGACCCTAACACAGTATGATCCCCCAGCTGTGACCCCCCATACAGCCCTTCATGCAGTATAATGGACCTACATACAGTATGATGGCCCCACACCTCTCCACACTGTATAATGGCCCGCACTAGCCCTCCACACAGCATGATGGTACCCACACAGGGCTGCCACTAGGAATTACAGGGCCCCATACTGGCTAAATTTTTGGGCCCCCTTGAGACTCTGCCCAGTCTCCACCCCAGCTCCGCCTCAACCCCTCGAATGTTCCACAGTCCCACCGCCCACTCTTGGAAAAACTCTACTTTCTGCACCACGTCTTCACCAATCACACATTAACAGTACCCATTGAACACCGGCTCACATTTACAGTACAGACCAAAAGTTTGGACACACCTCATTTAAAGATTTTTCTGTATTTTCATAACTATGAAAATTGTACATTCACACTGAAGGCATCAAAACTATGAATTAACACATCTGGAATTATATACTTAACAAAAAAGTGTGAAGCAACTGGAAATATGTCTTATATTCTAGGTTCTTCCAAGTAGCCACCTTTTGCTTTGATGACTGCTTTGCACACTCTTGGCATTCTCTTGATGAGCTTCAAGAGGTAGTCACCGGAAATGGTCTTCCAACAATCTTGAAGGAGTTCCCAGAGATGCTTAGCACTTGTTGGCCCTTTTGCCTTCACTTTGCGTTCCAGCTCACCCCAAACCATCTCGATTGGGTTCAGGTCTGGTGACTGTGGAGGCCAGGTCATCTGGCGTAGCACCCCATCACTCTCCTCCTTGGTCAAATAGCCCTTACACAGCCTGGAGGTGTGTTTGGGGTCATTGTCCTGTTGAAAAATAAATGATGGTCCAACTAAAAGCAAACCGGATGGAATAGCATGCCGCTGGAAGATGCTGTGGTAGCCATGCTGGTTCAGTATGCCTTCAATTTTGAATAAATCCCCAACAGTGTCACCAGCAAAGCACCCCCACACCATCACACCTCCTCCTTCATGCTTCACGGTGGGAACCAGACATGTAGAGTCCATCCGTTCACCTTTTCTGCGTCGCACAAAGACACGGTGGTTGGAACCAAAGATCTCAAATTTGGACTCATCAGACCAAAGCACAGATTTCCACTGGTCTAATGTCCATTCCTTGTGTTCTTTAGCCCAAACAAGTCTCTTCTGCTTGTTGCCTGTCCTTAGCAGTGTTTTCCTAGCAGCTATTTTACCATGAAGGCCTGCTGCACAAAGTCTCCTCTTAACAGTTGTTGTAGAGATGTGTCTGCTGCTAGAACTCTGTGTGGCATTGACCTGGTCTCTAATCTGAGCTGCTGTTAACCTGCGATTTCTGAGGCTGGTGACTCGGATAAACTTATCCTCAGAAGCAGAGGTGACTCTTGGTCTTCCTTTCCTGGGGCGGTCCTCATGTGAGCCAGTTTCTTTGTAGCGCTTGATGGTTTTTGCAACTGCACTTAGGGACATTTTCAAAGTTTTCCCAATTTTTCGCACTGACTGACTTTCATTTCTTAAAGTAATGATGGCCACTCTTTTTTCTTTACTTAGCTGCTTTTTTCTTGCCATAATACAAATTCTAACAGTCTATTCAGTAGGACTATCAGCTGTGTATCCACCTGACTTCTGCACAACACAACTAATGGTCCCAACCCCATTTATAAGGCAAGAAATCCCACTTACTAAACCTGACAGGGCATACCTGTGAAGTGAAAACCATTTCCGGTGACTACCTCTTGAAGCTCATCAAGAGGATGCTAAGAGTGTGCAAAGCAGTCATCAAAGCAAAAGATGGCTACTTTGAAGAACATAGAATATAAGACATATTTTCAGTTGTTTCACACTTTTTTGTTAACTATATAATTCCACATGTGTTAATTCATAGTTTTGATGCCTTCAGTGTGAATGTACAATTTTCATAGTCATGAAAATACAGAAAAATCTTTAAATGAGAAGGTGTGTCCAAACTTTTGGTCTGTACTGTATAGCCAGCAGCCTTTGTTTTGGCCAGAAGATTTTTTAAGCCACCACCACGACAAGGAAACTCTTCTCTAACATATTAAACATTTCTTATAATACTCAATACTCTTTTAGGTATATTTTATTCATGGGAATGTGTCACACACATTTTTTAAAATGACCAATAATACCACATACAAGGGATAAATACCACCACACTATGACTATATCACATATTACCACTACATAGTGACCGAATAATACCACATACAAGGGACAAATATCGCCACACCATGACCAGACCACATATTACCACCACATAGTGACCGAATAATACCACATACAGTACAGACCAAAAGTTTGGACACACCTTCTCATTTAAAGATTTTTCTGTATTTTCTTGAAGCTCATCAAGAGAATGCCAAGAGTGTGCAAAGCAGTCATCAAAGCAAAAGGTGGCTACTTTGAAGAACCTAGAATATAAGACATATTTTCAGTTGCTTCACACTTTTTGTAAAGAATATAATTCCACATGTGTTAATTCATAGTTTTGATGCCTTCAGTGTGAATGTACAATTTTCATAGTCATGAAAATACAGAAAAATCTTTAAATGAGAAGGTGTGTCCAAACTTTTAGTCTATACTGTATACAGGGTGGTCCAAAAGTAGGTGGACAGAAAGTGTAATAAGGTTATGAAGGGACAGATTTAACAAACATGGTGTAAAGTGAAACTGGCTCATTTGCCCTTAGCAACCAGTCAGATTCCACTTTTCATTCCTCACAGATTCTTTGGAAAATGAAAGGTGGAATCTGATTGGTTGCTAAGGGCAACTGAGCCAGTTTCACAGATCTGGTTTTCAAAGATAGATCTCCCCCCAAATCTGTTTTCTTTTCAGATAACACATAATGGCAAATAATTTAAATACAGATCAAAGAAAATGGATTTTAACAGAGTATTGGAAATCTCAAAATGCTGAAACCGTTACAGCAAATTGGGTTGAAACATTTGGTACTCAAGCCCCAAAGAGACAAACCATTTACCGCATTCGTGACAAATTCAATGCCACTGGCTCAATCCTTAATGCTCCAAAAACTGGTCGACCCAAAACAGTCTGTACAGAAGATAATAAACAACTTGTTGCTGAAACATTTGTTCAGAGTCCAAAAAAGTCCACCAGAAGAGCCTCTTTGGAATTGGGAATTTCACAAGCTTCTATCATGCGAATCCTGAAATCTATTGGGTGGAAAGCTTATCGTCCACGTCTAATTCATGGTTTATTGGAGGATGATCCAGACAGGCGGCTGCAATTTAGTGTTTGATAAATCTCCCCCTTCATAACCTTATTACACTTTCTGTCCACCTACTTTTGGACCACCCTATGTATATACATACATATATATATATATATATATATATATATATATACACTGCTCAAAAAAATAAAGGGAACACTCAAATAACACATCCTAGATCTGAATGAATGAAATATTTTCATTGAATACTTTGTTCTGTAGAAAGTTGAATGTGCTGACAACAAAAACACAAAAAAATCATCAATGGAAATCAAATTTATTAACCAATGGAGGCCTGGATTTGGAGTCACCCCCAAAATTAAAGTGGAAAAACACACTACAGGCTGATCCAACGTTGATGTAATGTCCTTAAAACAAGTCAAAATGAGGCTCAGTGTTGTGTGTGGCCTCCACGTGCCTGTATGACCTCCCTACACCGCCTGGGCATGCTCCTGATGAGGTTGCGGATGGTCTCCTGTGGGATCTCCTCCCAGACCTGGACTAAAGCATCTGCCAACTCCTGGACAGTCTGTGGTGCAACGTGACGTTGGTGGATGGTGCGAGACATGATGTCCCAGATGTGCTCAATCGGATTCAGGTCTGGGGAACGGGCGGGCCAGTCCACAGCTTCAATGCCTTTATCTTGCAAGAACTGCTGACACACTCCAGCCACATGAGGTCTGGCATTGTCCTGCATTAGGAGGAACCCAGGGCCAACCGCCCCAGCATATGGTCTCACAAGGGGTCTGAGGATCTCATCTCGGTACCTAATGGCAGTCAGGCTACCTCTGGCGAGCACATGGAGGGCTGTGCGGCCCTCCAAAGAAATGCCACCCCACACCATTACTGACCCAGTGCCAAACCGATCTTGCTGAAGGATGTTGCAGGCTGCAGATCGCTCTCCACGTCGTCTCCAGACTCTGTCACGTCTGTCACATGTGCTCAGTGTGAACCTGCTTTCAACTGTGAAGAGCACAGGGCGCCAGTGGCGACTTTGCCAATCCTGGTGTTCTGTAGCAAATGCCAAGCGTCCTGCACGGTCTTGGGCTGTGAGCACAACCCCTATCTGTGGACGTCGGGCCCTCATACCACCCTCATGGAGTCGGTTTCTAACCGTTTGTGCAGACACATGCACATTTGTGGCCTGCTGGAGGTCATTTTGCAGGGCTCTGGCAGTGCTTCTCCTGTTCCTCCTTGCACAAAAGCGGAGGTAGCGGTCTTGCTGCTGGGTTGTTGCCCTCCTACGGCCCCCTCCACGTCTCCTGGTGTACTGGCCTGTCTCCTGGTAGTGCCTCCAGCCTCTGGACACTACGCTGACAGACAAATCAAACCTTCTTGCCACAGCTCGCATTGATGTGCCATCCTGGATGAGCTGCACTACCTGAGCAACTTCTGTGGGTTGTAGAGTCCGTCTCATGCTACCATGAGTGTGAAAGCACAACCAACATTCAAAAGTGACCAAAACATCTGCCAGAAAGCATTGCTACTGAGATGTGGTCTGCGGTCCCCACCTGCAGAACTACTCCTTTTATTGAGTGTGTCTTGATAATTGCCAATAATTTCCATCTATTGTCTATTCCATTTGCACAACAGCATGTGAAATTGATTGTCAATCCGTGTTTCTTCCTAAGTGGACAGTTTGATTTCACAGAAGTTTGATTTACTTGCAGTTATATTCTGTTGTTTAAGTGTTCCCTTTATTTTTTTGAGCAGTGTGTATGTATATATATATATACTCGTGTGTATGTATATATATATATACTCGTGTGTATGTATATATATATATATATATATATATATATATAACCATATAATATAGGATGAGAGATCCTGTAGCCAGGAGCCAATTCAGTCAGTGCATATAACTTTATATATCTGTGGACAGTATAACACATCCAGTGTACATATTGTTATATACCATCTGGTGTCTGTAGCCATGGTATATTATATATTGGTGATCCCGGACCCTGAGGAGGGGAACACATGGCATTACCAGGAATGCTATGTGTTCTGCTTAGTTAAGGGTTAAATGGCGGGAGAATGGCTTTCCCGCCGCTTTCAGATGGTCATGTAGCTAGGAGAAGTTAGGGAATTGATTGGATCTAAGGCCCGGCCATTCAGGGCACCGTAACAGGGGAGATATGTTTTCTGCCCTGGAGATGGACCGTGATTGGAGCGGGTATCAGCTGGGGGATATAAGGGAGCAGTGCCGGAGGTTCATGTCTGTCCTCCGGCACTGTCGTACCTGAAGTGCTGCCCTGCCCTCCCTCCATGAATTTTTGGCACGGCCTAGCGTTAGTCGTCCAGGTATCTGGATGGACAGGTAGTTGATTAACGGGCTTAAGCCTCATGGCCGAGCTGCGGTGTTGGAAAAATGGTTTGAACCTTTTAAGAAATTATGTTAATATGGTTATATTTATATGATATGTTTTAATATTTTAATAAAGGCTGTGGCCAATCTTTTATCCACCAAGTCAATGTGTCAAGCAGTGTTTGTTATGCGCTGTTTAGGTAGAGAGTTAGATTAATGTGTAATGCCTTTGCAATGTATCTGTAAAAATCGAAAGCTATACTATGGCTCTGTATGGCATCTGATTTTTTTTACGCACCCAGACTTGAATGTGCGAGTCTCATCTGATTTATAGAAGAAACCAGAGCACGCTGCACTATTTTTCTCACACAAATTCAATGAAACAAAATGTCTCATCTGCACTGTGCCACTGAATAACAATGGTCCAAGTGTGGTCCGTTATTTCAACAGACAGCACCCGGACCAAAAATACAATCCTGTGAATGAGCCCCAATCCTGGCTAGAAATCAGACATGAATTGCAGCAGCTGCTTACTGATGGTCTCCTGGCCAATCTCCTGCCAGCTTCCAGGATTTAAACCACAGAGAGGAAGCAGTCAGCAGATTGTGTGCTGTGATGAGGGCCTTTATGAGAGGGTGTAAAGATGGCAGCTGTGATGACCAGGGTAAGTGGAAGGGCTCTGGCGGGTGCAAGGGTTAAGTTACTTGCATGTTGTCTGGTTATAGGTAAATTCCACTTTTACATTGTGCTGCTGTTTTATGAGATTTGCATTGCAGGGTTCTTCATGGTTGAGGCATGTCATTGTATGATTTTCCAATTTTCTTTTTTTTGTCTTATTGCTGAAACTAGAACTTGGCTTCTTCACTCTTTTTAGGCCATTTAAAAAAAAAAAACCTTGTTGCTTACTGAAATTCCTGCTGTGACTTTGCTGCTTGCCTACAGGACTGAGTACTGGGCTAGCTGAGGCCTAACCCTGACAGCACATGTAACTCCTTTAGTGATATGGGTTAGGATTAGTGATGAGCGAGCACAAAAATGCTCGGGTACTCGTTGCTCGGGTCGAGCAAATTGGAATACTCCGGTGCTCGACCCGAGCAACGAGCCCAATGTAAGTCTATGGGAAACTCGAACATTTTTCCGGCGGCTCCCCCCGGCGGTCTGCAGAGGGCCTAAAAATTGCCCAAATCGATGGGAACAGTGCTCAAATGACATGGGAAAAGCATGGGGAAGACCCCTGGAAGCATTTCTGACTCCCAGGTCACTGCTGTCAACAACGTTGTCAGAGTATTACACCACTTTTACGGACTCACAATAAAACATACAAAAACAAAACCAAAATGGATTTTCCTGGGAAATATATTAAGGAACATCCTTTCCAGGGTAATGACTTGTATATAAGGCAAAATAAATAACCAAAAATACTCCTCCACACCTTGGGCTATGTTCACACGTAGCGTTTTTGATACGTTTTTGCACTTTTGCATTGCTTTCAACAAAGACAAATGCATTCACTGGGAAATGTAATTTTAACATTTTACAACCTTATCTGGCCATGTGGTGTGTGACACATCATCAGACACATGCATACAGTGCTGAAAAGACATGGGAACAGCATGGGGAAGACCTCTGGAAGCATTTCTGACTCCCAGATCACTGCCTAAAAGTGTGCCCATCATAAGTGATCCTTGGCGCATGCGAAGATGCCTCCCGCCATGCACCTGTCGTTGCAGACTTGCAACAATCACTGTCCACGTCCTTATCCCAGTGCAGCGTTCAGTTGTCCCTACCCCATTCCTTGGAATGCAAGCGCAAGTATGCAGCCAGCCACCAACCCACCCACAGGCTGCAATACTATACTGCCAAATTTTTGACAGCTGCTTGCACTTGAAAATGTGGCCTTTTAGGCTCGTGGAGGCGGAAGCTTTTGATAACCTCATGCAGGAGGCGGCCGGGTGTCCATACTCCTGTCCCCAGCCGCCACTGTTTCTCCCGGTGTCGTCTCCTCCTTCCACAAGCACGGTTCCCACAACATTACCCGTGCCCTCCCCAGTGCAATTACTGGGAAGGACCGCCTAACCACAAACACGTGGACAGGGAAGGTACGGAGCCAGTCCACAGCTTTTTTTGCTGAGTTGTATTTCACCACAGCCATATTCTTTAGCTTGGTGAAAGGACTTGGGAAACCATATCTACCCAGCTGTCATTTCTCCCAAGAAGTCTTCTAAAGCTGCTTTCACTTGAAATGTGGCCATTTAGGCTCGAGAAGTCGGAAGCTTTTCATAACCTCATACCAGCAGCGGCTGGGTGTCCAAACTCGGTCCCCAGCCGCCACTGTTTCTCCTGGGGTCGTCTCCGTCTTCCACAAGCACGGGTCCCACAACATTACCCGTGCCCTCTCCAGTGCACATACTGGGAAGGACCGCCTACCCACAAACACGTGGACAGATGAATGTGGCCAGGGATGGTACGGAGCCAGTCCACAGCTTTTTTTGCTGAGAGTTGTATTTAGCTCGGTGAAAGGACTGGCATAGAGGGAAATCGTATCTACTCTGGGTGTCATTTCTCCGTCACCAGGTTCCGCCCATTGTCACACACGACCATGCCTGGCTGTATGTTCAGCGGTAAGAGCCACAGATCAGGCTGCTGTGTTACAGCTTTCAACAACTCTGCAGTGCTGGGCGGTTTGTCAATTAAGCATTAAGCATGTTATCTTCAGCACAGCCGGTTGCCGCTTGGCCAAGGCAGTGCTGCAGTGCTGTCAGCTTGTGACTGATGTGGTCATTTTGGAGATGGAGGAGGAGGGGCATGAGCTGAACAATGTGATTACATTGAGGTTAAATTGGTGAAGCTGTTTTTTATACTAAAGAAAGATCCTATTGCTTTATTTTTTTACGTTATTTTTTAAGACAAATGCATTCACTGGGAAATGTCATTTTAACATTTTACAACCTTATCTGGCAATGTGGTGTGTGACACCTCATCAGACACATCCTTTTTTATTTGTGATGGAGGGACTCTGAAAGTCATAAAGCCTATTTTTATAGGGACATCAGATGGCCCTTACTATTCTTAAAAGGCCAGCAGTCGGCCCTAGCTATTGTTAGAGAGCCATCAGCCGGCTATGCTTTGTTGTTCCCATTATTAACAAGTGGGTCTTCTATACTGTTATTGCGTATCCAGTGACTGGAAGGGCTGCTAAAAATTTGGACGCAACCCAATACACCTTTGAAGAGACATAGAGGAGGGTCTCAGTAAAAAAAATGTTCCCATTATAAAGGAGCGGGTCTCCTATAGTGGTAATGCCCATGCTGTGACTGCAAGGGCTGCCAAAATTTGGGAAAAACCCCACTAAGAATTTAAAGACAAACGGGATAATTAGGATAGAGTATCAAGTTGCATACTACCAAGGTTATAAAATAAAATATAAACATACTATCCATATTGCAACTTACTCATTGGATATATATAAAGAGGCTAATCGTCAAATAGACTATATACAAGAGGGAGCCGAAGCACAAAACAACGATCTATAGCCAATTATATTGAAAAATGTGAAACAATCTTTATTAAACATATAGCCACAGGAAGTCTGGAGAGACTATTGAATGCAAAAAATACATACACAAGCCTAAAAACCTGATTAAAAACAAGCAAGTATCACGCAAAGTACAGATTCCTCTATTGTCAAATCCCTATTGCACAAAGACATTGTATAGCAGAGAAGATATATATGTAGATATACAGGAAAAGAGATCTATATGTATCCAAGATGCCCCCATTCAGATAAATCTATATCCTACCCTCACATCATGTCCCATGGCAATCACTCATATTTACCTTGGTGGGGAGGGCGAAGCCTGCACAACCTGCACAATGCGTGTATCCCCAGAGGAATCTGTACTTTGCGTGATACTTGCTTGTTTTTAATCAGGTTTTTAGGCTTGTGTATGTATTTTTTGCATTCAATAGTCTCTCCAGACTTCCTGTGGCTATATGTTTAATAAAGATTGTTTCACATTTTTCAATATAATTGGCTACAGATCGTTGTTTTGTGCTTCGGCTCCCTCTTGTATAAGAATTTAAAGACACATAGAGCAGGGCCAGAGTAACAAGGTACGACATGTTCCCATTAGAAAGGAGAAGGTCTGCTATATAGATATAGGGTATGCAGTGTGTCCAACGGCTGACCAATTTTAGGAAAAAACCCACTAAGAATTTAAAGACACGCGGAGCAGGGCCACAGTAACAAGGTACGACATGTTCCCATTAGAAAGGAGAGGGTCTGCTATACAGTTATAGGGTATGCAGTGAGTCCAACGGCAGACCAAATTTAGAAAAACACCACTAAGAATTTAAAGACACATAGAGCAGGGCCACAGTAACAAGGTACGACATGTTCTCATTAGAAAGGAGAGGGTCTGCTATACAGTTATAGGGTATGCAGTGAGTCCAACGGCTGACCAATTTTAGGAAAAACCCCACTAAGAATTTAAAGACACATAGAGCAGGGCCACAGTAATAAGGTACGACATGTTCCCATTAGAAAGGAGAGGGTCTGCTATACAGTTATAGAGTATGCAGTGAGTCCAACGGCTGACCAATTTTAGGAAAAACCCCACTAACAATTTAAAGACACACGGAGCAGGGCCACAGTAACGACAAATTCCCATTAGAAAAGAGAGAGTCTCCCATAGTGTTGGCCTATGCAGTGAATGCAAGGGCTGCCAAAAATTTGGAGGCACTTCAATGCCCCTTGGAAGAGACGTGGAGGAGGGCCTCATAAAAAAATGTTCGCATTAGAAAGGAGCGGGCCTCCTATACTTGTAATGCCCATGCACTAAGTGTATGGGCTGACAAACATTTACCCCTGGGGGGAGTATACATGAACATACTGTATAAAAAATTTTTTTAACGGACATCATAAACACCCTTTAAAAAAATTATGTGGGTGTTGCATCACGGACCACGGTCATCATGGTGATATGGTGGTGGAGGATGAGGAGAAGGAGGAGGACAAGAGCAAATAGCCAAATCAGGAAGCGTATACCCATGTGTGGGTGTGAAAAGGTGCATGGGAATACACCTCCCAAGAAAAGACACTGGATTTGAGTTTCTCACGCTGCTATCATTCGGTGGTGTTGAGAAGCCTGGCCCAATCCAGCCCTTGTTCATTTTTATAAGAGTCAGCCTGTCAGCATTTTCAGTTGACAGGCAGATCATTGATTTTTGGGCCTTCTGTGTAACTGCCAGGTACCACTGACCTAGATGCTGTACCGAAATCTCGCACATCAATCTGCTCATCTCTAGTGTCTAGCAGTGGCTGTCCCTATTGACTACACGTAAACCCTCAGTCATACTGATCATTCTATTATAATGGGAAGTCGGAAAAGATAAGTGTTGGCAGGACAAGTGTCTTGTCAATAGCCAACTCATGTCTATGGCCACCTTAGCATCCGGAAAGCCATTCTCCAACCTACCATAAAAATGGAGGATAGGTAAAGGCTGTTAGAGCCTCAGCTAAACCTCACTTAAAAGAAGTCATGTAACAGTTATTTTAAAATAATAATGTAAATAAAACACAAGTCCGGATAAATGTCATTTTCCAAAACTTTATTTAGCATTGACTTTTTAATTAAAATCATTAAAGTATAAACTCTATTTTAAATGTAAAAAAAGCTGCAGGGGCAACAGTTTTTCTTCTGAAACTCCTTTGTGGTCAAGATGTTCTGCTGTCAAGGGCCCTGCTTGTTCTTGGTCTTCCCCATCGTGCAAATTCTGAAGACCAGGATTGCTCCTCGGGGTCAGGCTTTTGTTGACCAGTCATGAGGTCAGAATGCCATGGAGATATATAGCCTTCAGTTTAGGAAAGCAAGAGGGGAATAAGATGAATGTGATGTACTGACAAGACAGAGCTAAAAAAACAATATGTATGAAATAATATGTGACGTTGCAAGTTGCACAAAAACTGGGCCACAATGACCAAAGTGCAGTAGCATTAAAGAGCTTACAAAATGCATGTTTTAAAGAGAAACTGTCATTTGCCATTAATATGATTTTTTTTTTCCAAAACAACATCAGGGAAACAAAATCATTTAGACCAGGTAAAATATTTCCATATTTATGGCAAGTGACAGATCCTCTTTAAAGAAGAACTCCCGACAAACATATTATCTTGTAAACCTTTCTAGATACAGGGAAGGAAATAATTATTTGATCAATTGCTGTTTTTGTAAGTTTGCCCACTGACAAAGACATGAACAGTCTATAATTTTAAGGGTAGGTTAATTTTAACATTGAGAGATAGAATATCCCCCCAAAAAATCAAGAAAATCACATTGTATAAATTAGATACATTTATTTGCATTTTGCAGTGAGAAATAAGTATTTGATCCCCTACAAACCATTATGAGTTCTGGCTCCTACAGACTAGTTAGACGCTCCTAATCAACTTGTTACCTGCATTAAAGACAGCTGTCTTACATAGTCACCTGTATAAAAGACTCCAGTCCACAGACTCAATTAATCCGTCAGACTCTAACCTCTACAACATGGGCAAGACCAAAGAGCTTTCTAAGGATGTCAGGGACAAGATCATAGACCTGCACAAAGCTGGAATGGGCTAAAAAACATAAGTAAGATGCTGGATAAGAAGAAGACAACTGTTGGTGCAATAGTAAGAAAATGGAAGAAGTACAAAATTACTGTCAATCAACATCGATCTGGGGCACCATGCAAAATCTCACCTCATGAGGTAGCCTTGATCATGAGGAAGGTGAGAGTTCAGCATAAAACTACAGAGGGGGAACTTGTTAATGATCTCAAGGTAGCTGGGACCACAGTCACCAAGAAAACCATTGGTCGGGCGAGTACAGAGTATCTTCAGCATGCTCAGTGATATGTTTGAATCACTCCCATGTGCATGATTTGCGACTGTTTGACAGCTTTAATACATGTGAAGAATGCTTGTTTCTTAAGCATTCCTCACATGTATTAAAACTGTCAAACAAGCACACTGAAGATACTTGGTACTCGCCCGAGCATACTTGTCGAAAGGGTTAACTGAACATACTCGCTCATCACAAGAGCAGGCCCATCTGAAGTTTGCCAATGAACACCTGGATGATTCTGTGAGTTATTGGGAGAAGGTGCTGTGGTCAGATGAGACAAAAATTGAGCTCTTTGGCATTAACTCAACTCGCTGTGTTTGGAGGAAGAGAAATGCTGTCTATGACCCAAAGAACACCATCCCCACTGTCAAGCATGGAGGTGGAAACATTATGTTTTGGGTGTGTCTCTTTGCTAAGGGCACAGGACTACTTCACCGCATCAATGGGAGAATGGATGGAGCCATGTACCGTAAAATCCTGAGTGACAACCTCCTTCCCTCCACCAGGACATTAAAAATGGGTCGGGACAGGGTCTTCCAGCAAGATAATGAAAAACATACAGCCAAGGCAACAAAGGAGTGGAGGGAGTGGAAGCTTCGAGTTGCCAATCGACAGCCTCAAAATCTGAATGATTTAGAGATGATCTGCAAAGAGGAGTGGACCAAAATTCCTCCTGACATGTGCGCAACCCTCATCATCAAGTACAAAAAAAGTCTGACTGCTGTGCTTGCCAACAAAGGTTTTGCCACCAAGTATTAATTGTTGTTTTCCAGAGGAATCAAATACTTATTTCTCACTGCAAAATGCAAATAAATTTATCTAACATATACAATGTGATTTTTTGGGGGGATATTCTATCTCTCAATGTTAAAATTAACCTACCCTTAAAATTATAGACTGTCCATGTCTTTGTCAGTGGGCAAACGTACAAAAACAGCAAGGGATCAAATAATTACTTCCTTCACTGTATGTATGCTATGTAGTATTATTGTGTTACAATACTTACTGATCACCTTCTACCCCAGTTTTCAGTGCCGCCTAGGTTCATTAAAAGCTGTTAGAATTTTTTTGCACACCGCCAAATCTTTGTTCAATTAGTCCATAACCCCGATCTTATGAAACCTTTTCTTCATCCCAATTGAGCTTAATGGCATATGGCTGAAAGAGATCTTCCCCATCAGAATCACCCTACATGTAAACTTCAGGGAATCCAACAATGGCTAAAAATTTCTCACCATCACATCACACCGCATTCACCTTTCCATCTTCCAGTAATCAACTTGACAGCCGGCTGCCTACACTGCCCTTTTAGCGAGTCCACTTCTATTCCTATATAGGACAGTCTTGAAAATGGAATTCCATTAATAATTTCTCCTCTTCTTCCTCACTACCTATCTAAGTCTGTCTTCGCTGCCAAGACTTAGGTTAAAAAAAAAAAAAAACATCCACGTACTCTCCTTCCCTGATGCTCTTACTACAAATGTATAAGTGGATGACAATGAACACACCCTGCGCTGTGACTAGTATCTCACTGTTCTGAGCTTTCAGCCATGTAGTGATCACCTCTTTCTTATAACACTTCTCAGCTTTCAAACACTTTATTAACGTGTTAAACATATTTCCTTCCTTACTGCATGCATCTTCATCTGACAATACAGCCCCATCCAATCAATTAGAATAAGACTTACTTGGCTACTGCGGTGCTGCTTGGATTGTGTCCTTGCTGTGACTTGCTCTTGTTTGGCCACTGTTTGCTGCGTGAGACCTCCATGCCCCGGCCACCTCTTATCGTCTAGTGTCCACATCTTGTTGCACCTTGTCGCTGCTTTGATCTCTGCAACAACAGACACTGTGCGAGTATGCGTTCACATGTGATTTCACTGAGGATGCAACAAATTCCTGCCCAAGCCAATTACTCCCTGTACGTGGCCTGTGCTGTGACTACTCACCTAATCCTGGATGCTGTCCATGCTTCCCAACCTAAATTTGTCCTGGCCTCTGTTCCTCACATCTCCTAGTTCTGAGTCCATGATCTGCTCCTGCTATATACTGGTTATGTCCAAGGCCTATTTCTAGTTATAGCTTGTGGTCATGAACCTGATCCCGGCTGTGTCCCTGGTCCCATGATCCTGGATGCAGCTCTTTGCTGTGTCCTAGTTATCCGTCACTCTGCTTACAGCTCCACATCTGGTACTTAAAGGGGTTTTCCAATGAACAAAAGTTCATTTTAATCAATACATATTGAATAATAAGTTCCACAATTGGATGTGTTTAAATAAAATGTTCCTGTGCTAAGATAATCTTATAAATGTGCCCCTGCTGTGTACTGTGTAATGACCCGACTTCTGTGTGCCACTGAAGCACATGGCCCGAACAGATGCCACATAAGCACATGGTCTGATGTCCACATGCTGCTGAAGTATGCGGCCCGGCGTCTCTTTGCCACCAAAACACACGGCCTGGCATCTGCGTGCCACCAGAGCACACAGCTCAACTTCCACGTGCCAACAAAGCACGTAGCCTGGTTTCCGCTTGTCACTGAAGCATATGACCCAGCATCCGTATGCCACTGAAGCATACGGCCACGTCATCGAATGTCACTGAAATGCACGGCCCCGTGTCCATGTGCCACCAAAGTACACGGACCAACATCCACGTGCCACCGAAGCACATTGACCAACATCTGCCTGACACCGAAGCACATGGCTAAATGTTTGCAGCACAGTTAAATCCACTGGTAGAGAATATAATGCCATGCTATGGGTCATCTATGTACGCATATAAGAATATGACAAGCTATCAAAATATGAAATTACAACCAAACTGTAGATAATAATACAACCACTAACATACAGTATGTTATCTGAAAATGAATTACTGGAGAGTTTACCCTCCAGGTCACACTCATTGGCAATTGGTCTGCCTCTGTTTTTTTTTTCCACCAAAGCACAAGGCCTGACATCCGGGTACAAACGAAGCACACTGCCCAAAGTCCATGTGCTATCGAAGCACAAAGTCCGACGTCTGCGGGCCACCGAAGCACAAAGAACAGCATCCACGTGTCACAGAAGCACAAGGTCCTCGAGTTTGAGTCCCACTGAAGCACAGGGCTTGGCATCCGGGTGCCACCGAAGCACACAGCCCCACGTCCGGGTGCCACCGAAGCACACAATCCCGTGTACGGGTGCCACCGAAGAACACAGCCCGGCATCCGGTTGCCACCAAGGCACACGGCACCGCGTACATGTGCCATTAAAGCACAAGGCACCGCGTACGGGTGCCACCGAAACACACGGTCCCGCTTACAGGTGCCATTGAAGCACATATCCCGGCACCTGGGTGTCACCGAAGCACACGGCCTGCGTATGGGTGCCATTGAAGCACATGGCCCTGCGCCTGGGTGCCACAGAAGCACACAAACCCGTGTCCGGGTGCCACCGAAGCACATGGCCTCCCTGTATGGGTGTCACCGAAGCACACAGACCCATGTCTGGGTGCCACCGAAGCATACACACCCGCATCTGGGTGCCACCGACGCATACGGCCTACCTGTACGGGTGCAACCGAAGCACATGGCCCCACATGCGAGTGCCACCGAAGCACACAGACCCGTGTCTGGTTGCCACCGAAGCACACAGACCCGCATCCGTGTACCACTGAAGCACATGGCCCCGCTTCTCGGTGCTACTGAAGCACTTAAATCGGCGTCTGGGTACCATCGAAGCACACGGCTTCATATACGAGTGACCCTGAAGCACAAGGGCTCGTGTCTGGGTGGCACCGAAGCACTCTGCCCCTCGTCCGGGTGGCACCGAAGCACATGGCCCCGCATCTAGGTGCCACCTAAGCACGCAGACCCGCATCCGTGTGCAACCGAACCACTCTGCCCCGCATCCGGATGCCACCGAAGCACATGGCCCTTTGTCTAGGTGCCACATAAGCACACAGATCTGCATTCGGGTGCAACTGAAGTACACGGCCTCATGTCTGAGTGCCACCGAAACACACGCCCCATGTCTGAGTGTCACCGAAGCACATGGCCCCGCCTCCGGGTGCCACCGAAGCACATGGCCCCTCGTCCGGGTGCCACCGAAGCACACAGACCTGCGTCCGTGTACCACAGAAGCACATGGTCCTGAGTGCGTGTGCCATCGAAGCACATGACCCCGTTTCTCGGTGCTACCGAAGCACTAAGATCGGCATCCGGGTACCATCAAAGCACATGGCTCCATGTACGATTGCCCCTGAAGCACAAGGCCTCGTGTCTGGGTGTCACCGAAGCATGCTGACCCGCGTCTGGGTGCCACCGAAGCACACAATCCCGTGTACAGGTGCCACCGAAGAACTCGGCCCGGCATCCGGTTGCCACCAAGGCGCACGGCCCCGCGTACATGTGCCATTGAAGCACAAGGCACCGTGTACGGGTGCCACCGAAACACATGGTCCCGCTTACAGGTGCCATTGAAGCACATATCCCGACATCTGGGTGTCACCGAAGCACACGGCCCTGCGTATGGGTGCCATTGAAGAACATGGCCCTGCGTCGGGGTGCCACCGAAGCATATGGCCCCACCTCACAGTGCCAAGGAAGCACACGGCCTCGCTTCTGGGTGCCACTTAAGCACACGGCCTCCCTGTACGGGTGCCACTGAAGCACACAGACCCGTGTCTGTGTGCCACCGACGCACACAGATCCACGTCCATGTGCCATAGAAGCACATGACCCTGCGTCCGGGTGCCACAGAAGCATATGGCCCCGCTTTTGGGTGCTACCGAATCACAAAGACCGGCGTCCGGGTACCTCCGAAGCTCCATGTACGAGTGCCCATGAAGAACACGGTCTCGTGTCTGGGTGCCACCGAAGCACACAGACCCGCATTCGTGTGCCACCGTAGCACTCTGCCCCGTGTCCGGGTGCAACCGAAGCATGTGGCCCCGCTTCTCAGTGCTACCGAAGCAGAAATATTGGCGTCCGGGTACCATCGAAGCACACGGCTCCACGTACGAGTGCCCCTGAAGCACACAGCCTCGTGTATGGGTGCCACCGAAGCACACAGACCCGCGTCCATGTGCCACAGAAGCACATGGCCCCTCGTCCGGGTGCCACCGAAGCACACAGACCCGCATCCTTGTACCACAGAAGCATATGGCCCTGCGTCTGTGTGCCACCGAAGCACAAGGCCTCGTGTCTGGGTGTCACCGAAGCACACTGCCCCGTGTCCGGGTGCCACCGAAGCACATGGCCAAGCATCTAGGTGCCACCTAAGCACGCAGACCCGCATCCGTGTGCCACCGAAGCACTCTGCCCCACGTCCGGATGCCACCGAAGCACATGGCCCCTTGTCTAGGTGCCACAGAAGCACACAGATCTGCATTCGGGTGCAACTGAAGCACTTGGCCCCGCATTCGCGTGCCACCGAAGCACATGGTCCTGCGTCTGGGTGCCACAGAAGCACATGGCCTCCCTGTATGGGTGCTACCGAAGCATACACACTCGCATCAGGGTGCCACTGACGCATACGGCCTACCTGTATTGGTGCAACCGAAGCACAAGGCCCCACATGCGAGTGCCACCGAAGCACACATAACCGTGTCTGGTTGCCACCGAAGCACACAGCCCGCTTCTCGGTGCTACCGAAGCACAAAACTTGGCATCCAGGTACCACCGAAGAACACGGCTCCACGTACAAGTGTCCCTGAAGCACACGGCCCGACGTCTAAATGCCACCTAGGCACATAGACCCGTGTCCGTGTGCCACCAAAGCATACAGACCCGCGTCCGTGTGCCACCGAAGGACTCTGCCCCGCGTCTGGGTGCCACCGAAGCACATGGCCCCACATACGAGTACCACCGAAACACACGCCCCGTGTCTGGGTGCCACCGAAGCACATAGCCCCGCATCTGGGTGCCACCAAAGCACATGGCCCCATGTCAAGGTGCCACAGAAGCACACAAACCCGTGTCCAGGTGCCACCGAAGCACACGGCCTCCCTGTACGGGTGCCACCGAAGCACACAGACCCATGTCTGTGTGCCACCGAAGCACAGAGACCCATGTCTGTATGCCACCAAAGCACATGGCCCCGCTTCTCAGTGGTACGGAAGCACAAAGACCAGCGTCCGGGTATCACCAAAGAACACGGCTCCACGTACGAGTGCCCCTGAAGCACACGGCCCCGCGTCTAGGTGACACCTAAGCACACAGACCCACATCCGGATGCCACCGAAGCACATGGCCCCTTGTCTAGGTGCCACCGAAGCACACAGACCCACATTCGGGTGCAACCGAATCACAAGGCCCCACCTACTAGTGCCACCGACGCACACAGACACGTGTGTGGGTGCCACCGAAGCACACAGATCCACGTCCATGTGCCATAGAAGCACATGGCCCTACGTCCAGCTGCCACCGAAGCACATTGCCCCGCTTTTTGGTACTACCGAATCACAAAGACCGGCGTCCGGGTACCTCCGAAGCACACGGCTTCATGTACGAGTGCCCCTGAAGCACAAGGCCTTGTGTCTGCGTGCCACCGAAGCACACAAACCCACGTCCATGTGCCACTGAAGCACATGGCCCCGCATCTAGGTGCCACCTAAGCACGCAGACCCGCATCCGTGTGCCACCGAAGGACTCTGCCCCGCGTCTGGGTGCCACCGAAGCACATGGCCCATGTCTAGGTGCCACCGAAGCACACAGACCAGCGTCTGGGTGCCACCGAAGCACACGGCCCCACGTCCGGGTGCCACCGAAGCACACTGCACTGTGTGCTCGTGCCACCGAAGCACACAAACCCGCGTCTGTGTGCCATCGAAGCACTCTGCCCCCCGTTCGGGTGCCATCAAAGCACATGGCCCCTTGTCTAGGTGCCACCAAAGCACACAGACCCGCATTCGGGTGCCACCGAAGGACACGGTCCCGCTTCCGGTTGCCATCGAAGCACACAGCCCCACATACGAGTGCCACCGAAACACACGCCGCGTGTCTGGGTGCCACCGAAGCACATAGCCCCGCATCTGGGTTCCACCAAAGCACATGGCCCCATGTCAAGGTGCCACAGAAGCACACAAACCCGTGTCCAGGTGCCACCGAAGCACACGGCCTCCCTGTACGGGTGCCACCGAAGCACACAGACCCGTGTCTGTGTGCCACCGAAGCACAGAGACCCATGTCTGTATGCCACCAAAGCACATGGCCCCGCTTCTCAGTGGTACGGAAGCACAAAGACCAGCGTCCGGGTATCACCAAAGAACACGGCTCCACGTACGAGTGCCCCTGAAGCACACGGCCCCGCGTCTAGGTGACACCTAAGCACACAGACCCACATCCGGATGCCACCGAAGCACATGGCCCCTTGTCTAGGTGCCACCGAAGCACACAGACCCACATTCGGGTGCAACCGAATCACAAGGCCCCACCTACTAGTGCCACCGACGCACGCAGACACGTGTGTGGGTGCCACCGAAGCACACAGATCCACGTCCATGTGCCATAGAAGCACATGGCCCTGCGTCCAGCTGCCACCGAAGCACATTGCCCCGCTTTTTGGTACTACCGAATCACAAAGACCGGCGTCCGGGTACCTCCGAAGCACACGGCTTCATGTACGAGTGCCCCTGAAGCACAAGGCCTTGTGTCTGCGTGCCACCGAAGCACACAAACCCACGTCCATGTGCCACCGAAGCACATGGCCCCGCATCTAGGTGCCACCTAAGCACGCAGACCCGCATCCGTGTGCCACCGAAGCACTCTGCCCCGCGTCCGGATGCCACCGAAGCACATGGCCCCTTGTCTAGGTGCCACAGAAGCACACATATCTGCATTCGGGTGCAACTGAAGCACACGGCCCCACATACGAGTGCCACCGAAACACACAGAGCCGTGGTCCGTATGCCACCGAAGCACATAGCCCCAAATCTGGGTGCCACCGAAGCAAATGGCCCTGCATCTGGGTGCCACAGAAGCACACAAACCCGTGTCCGGGTGCCACTGAAGCACATGGCCTCCCTGTATGGGTGTCACCGAAGCACACAGACCCGTGTTTGGGTGCCACCGAACCATACACATCCGCATAAGGGTGCCACTGACGCATACGGCCTACCTGTACGGGTGCAACCGAAGCACATGGCCCCACATGTGAGTGCCACCGAAGCACACATACACGTGTCTGGTTGCCACCGAAGCACACAGACCCGCGTCCGGGTGCCGCCAAATCACATGGGTCCGCTTCTCGGTGCTACCGAAGCACAAAACTTGGCGTCCAGGTACCACCGAAGAACACGGCTCCACGTACGAGTGTCCCTGAAGCACACGGCCCCACGTCTAAATGCCACCTAAGCACACAGACCAGCGTCCGTGTGCCACCGAAGCATACAGACCCACGTCTGTGTGCCACCGAAGCACACAGACCCGTGTCTGGGTGCCACCGAAGCACACAGACCAGCGTCTGGGTGCCACCGAAGCACATAGCCCCGCTTCTCAGTGCTACCGAAGCACAAAGACCGGTGTCCGGGTACCACCGAATCACACGGCTCTGAGTACGAGTGCCCCTGAAGCACAAGGCCTTGTGTCTGCGTGCCACCGAAACACACAGACCCGCGTCCGTGTGCCACCGAAGCACTCTGCCCCGCGTCTGGGTGCCACCGAAGAACATGGCCCATGTCTAGGTGCCACCGAAGCACACAGACCCGCGACTGGGTGCCACCGAAGCACACGGCCCCACGTCCGGGTGCCGCCAAAGCACACAGCCCACATACGAGTGCCACCGAAGCACACGGCCCCACGTCCGGGTGCTACCGAAGCACAGTGCACCATGTGCTCGTGCCACCGAAGCACACAGACCCGCGTCCATGTGCCATCGAAGCACTCAGCCCCGCGTCCGGGTGCCATTGAAGCACATGGCCCCATGTCATGGTGCCAAAGAAGCACACAAACCCGTGTCCAGGTGCCACCGAAGCACATGGCCTCCCTGTACAGGTGCCATCGAAGCACACAGACCCGTGTCTGGGTGCCACTGAAGCACACAGACCCACGTTCATGTGCTACAGAAGCACACGGCCCTGAGTCCGGGTGCCACCGAAGCATTCTGCCCCGCGTCCGGGTGCCACCGAAGCACGTGGCCCCGCTTCTCAATGCTACCGAAGCACAAATATTGGCGTCCGAGTACCACCGAAGCACATGGCTCCACGTACGAGTGCCCCTGAAGCACACAGCCTCGTCTCTGGGTGCCACCGAAGCACACAGACCCACGTACATGTACCACAGAAGCACATGGCCCCTCGTCCGGGTGCCACCAAAGCACATGGCCCCGTATCTAGGTGCCAGCGAAGCACACAGACCTGCATCTGGGTGCCACCGAAGAACATAGTCTCACTTCTCGGTGCTACCGGAGCACAAAGACCGGCGTCCGGGTACCTCCGAAGCACACGGCTGCACATCCTTGTGCCACCGAAGCACATGGCCCTGCGTCCGGGTGCCACCGTAACGCACATGGCCCCGTGTCTAGGTGCCACCGAAGCACACAGACACGCATCTGGGTGTCACCGAAGCACACGGCCCCGCTTCTCGGTGTTACCGAAGCACAAAGACTGGTGTCCAGGTAACATTGAAGAACACGGCTCCACGTATGAGTGCACCTGAAGCACAGGGACTCGTGTCAGCCCACATACGGGTGCCACCGAAGCACACATAGCCGCGTCCGGGTGCCACCGAAGTACACGGCCCCACGTCCGGGTGCCGCCAAAGCACACGGCCCCGCGTATAGTTGCCACCGAAGCACTCTGCCCCGCGTCCATGTGCCACCGAAGCACATGGCCCCTTGTCTAGGTGCCACCAAAGCACACAGATCCGGGTGCCTCCGAAGCACACGGCCCCGCTTATGGGTGCCATCGAAGCATACAGCTCACATACGGGTGCCACCGAAGCACACAGACCCGAGTCCAGGTGCCACCGAAGCACATGGGCCCACGTCCGGGTGCCGCCAAAGCACACAGACCCGCGTCTAGGTGCAACGTATGAGGGCCCCTGAAGCACATGGCCTCGTGTCTGGGTGCCACCGAAGCACACAGACCCGCGTCCGTGTGCCACCATAGCACTCGGCACCGCGTCTGGATGCCACCGAAGCACACGGCCCCGTGTCTGGGTGCCGCCGAAGCACAAAGACCCGCATCCGTGTGCCACCGAAGCATATGGCCCTGCGTCCGGGTGCCAACGAAGCACATGGCCCCGTGTCTAGGTGCCACCAAAGCACACAGACTCGCATCCGGGTGCCACTGAAGCACACGGCCCCGCTTCTTGGTGTTACCGAAGCACAAAGACAGGTGTCCAGGTACCATTGAAGAACACGGATCCACGTACGAGTGCTCCTGAAGCACACGGCCTCATGTCTGGGTGCCACCGAAGCACACAGACCCATGTCCGTGTGCCACCGAAGCACTCTGCTCCGCGTCCGGGTGCCACCGAAGCACATGGCCCGGTGTCTAGGTGCCACCGTAGCACACAGACCCGTGTCCAGGTGCCACCGAAGCACACAGACCAACGTCCACGTGCCACCGAAGCACATGGCCCCGCGTCCGGTTTCCACCGAAGCACATGGCCCCGCTTCTCGGTGCTACCGAAGCAAAAAGACCGGCGTCCGGGTACCCCTTCAGCACATGGCTCCACGTACGAGTGCCCCTGAAGCACATGGCCTTGTGTCTGGGTGCCACCGAAGCACACAAACCCATGTCCGTATGCCACCAAAGCACTCTGCCCCGCATCCGTGTGCCACCGAAGCACATGGCTCTTCGTCTGGGTACCACCGAAGTACATGTCCCCGTGTCTAGGTGCCACCGAAGCAAACAGACCCACATCCGGGTGCCACCGAAGCACACAGCCTCCCTGTACGGCTGCCACTAAAGCACATGGCCCCGTGTCTAGGTGCCACCAAAGCACACAGACCCGCATCTGGGTGCCACCAAAGCACACGGCCCCGCTTCTCGTGTTACCGAAGCACAAAGAACGGCGTCCCTGTACCATTGAAGAACACGGCTGCACGTACGAGTGCCCCTGTAGCACACAGCCTCGTGTCTGGGTGCCACCAAAGCACACAGACCAGCGTCCATGTGCCACCGTAGCACTCTGCCCCACATCCGGGTGGCACCGAAGCATATGGCCCCGTCTCTAGGTGCCACCGTAGCACACAGACCCGTGTCTGGGTGCCACTGAAGCACACAGACCAACGTCCATGTGCCACTGAAGCACATGGCCCCATGTCTGGTTTCCACCAAAGCACATGGCCCCGCTTCTCGGTGCTACCGAAGCACAAAGGTAAGTCCGAAGTACACGGCTCCACATATGAGTGCCCCTGAAGCACACGGCCTCGTGTCTGGGTGCCACCGAAGCACAGACCCGCGTCCGTGTGCCACCATAGCACTCTGCCCCACATCTGGGTGCCACCAAAGCACATGGCTTCACATACCAGTAGCACCGAAACACACGGCCACGTGTCTGGGTGCCACCAAAGCACAAAGACCTGGGTCCATGTGCCACCGAAGCACATGGCCCCGTGTCTACGTGCCACCGAAGAACACAGACCCACATCTGGGTGCCACCGAAGAACATGGTCTCACTTCTCGGTGCTACCGGAGCACAAAGACCGGCGTCCGGGTACCTCCGAAGCACACGGCTGCACATACGAGTGCCCCTGAAGCACACGGCCTTGTGTCTGGGTGCCACCGAAGCACACAGACCCACGTTCGTGTGCCACCATAGCTTTCTGCCCCGCGTCCTTATACCACCGAAGCACATGACCCCCTGAACAGGTGCCGCAGAAGCACACAGCCCTGCATAAGAGTGCGACCGTAGCACATGACCCCATGTCTAGGTGACACCGAAGCACACAGACCCGCATCCGGGTGCCACCGAAGCACATGACCCCATGTCTAGGTTCCACCGAAGCACACGGCTTCACATACAAGTACCCCCGAAGCACATGGCCCTCGTCCGGGTGCCACCGAAGCACATGGTCCCGTGTCTAGGTGCCACCGAAGCACACAGACCCGCATCTGGGTGCCACCGAAGAACATGGTCCCACTTTTCGGTGCTACCGAAGCACAAACACCGGTGTCCGGGTACCTCCGAAGCACACGGCTGCACGTACGAGTGCCCCTGAAGCACACGACCTTGTGTCTAGGTGCCACCGAAGCACACAGACCCACGTTCATGTGCCACCGTAGCTTTCTGACCCGCGTCCGTGTGCAACCGAAGCACATGACCCCCTGAACAGGTGCCACCAAAGCACACAGCCCTGCATAAGAGTGCGACCGAAGCACATGACCCGATGTCTAGGTGACACCGAAGCACACAGACCCGCGTCTGGGTGCTACCGAAGCACACGGGCCCGCAACCGGGTGCCACCGAAGCACACAGCTTCACATACGAGTACCACTGAAGCACACAGCCCCGTGTCTGGGAGCCACCGAAGCACACACACCTGCGTCTGTGAGTGACCAAGCACGTGGTCCCTCGTCTGGGTGCCACAGAAGCACATGACCCCGTCTCTAGGTGCCACCGAAGCACACAGACCCGCGTCCGGGTGCCACCGAAGCACATGGCCCTGCTTCTCGGTGCTACCGAAGCACAAAGACCGGCCTCCGGGTACCACCGAAGCACTCCACATGAGTGCCCCTGAAGCACAGCCTCGTGTCTGGGTGCCACCGAAGCACACAGATCCGCATCCGTGTACCACCATAGAACTCTGCCACGCATCTGGGTGCCACCAAAGCACACAACCCCCTGAATGGGTGCCACCGAAGCACAAAGCTCCACATACGAGTATCACCGAATCACACAGCCCCATGTCTGGGTGCCACCGAAGCACACAGACCAGCATCCGTGTGCCACCGAAGCACATGGCCCTTCGTCCGGGTGCCACCGAAGCACATGGCCCCGTGTCTAGGTGCCACCAAAGCACACAAACCTGCATCTGGGTGCCACCAAAGCACACGGCCCCGCTTCTCGTGTTACCGAAGCACAAAGACCGGTGTCCCTGTACCATTGAAGAACACGGCTCCACGTACGAGTGCCACTGTAGCACACAGCCTCGTGTCTGGGTGCCACCAAAGCACACAGACCAGCGTCCATGTGCCACCGTAGCACTCTGCCCCGTGTCCGGGTGCCACCGAAGCACATGGCCCCGTCTCTAGGTGCCATCGTAGCACACAGACCCGTGTCTGGGTGCCACTGAAGCTCACAGACCAACATCCATGTGCCACCGAAGCACATGGCCCCATGTCTTGTTTCCACCAAAGCACATGGCCCTGCTTCTCAGTGCTACCGAAGCACAAAGACCGGCGTCCGGGTACCTCCGAAGTACACGGCTCCACATATGAGTGCCCCTGAAGCACACGGCCACGTGTCTGGGTGCCACTTAAGCACAGACCCGCGTCTGTGTGCAACCATAGCACTCTGCCCCACATCTGGGTGTCATCGAAGCACACGGCCCCACATACGAGTGCCACCGAAGCACACGGCCCCATGTCTGGGTGCCACCGAAGCACATGGCCCCATGTCTAGGTACCACCGAAGCAAACAGACCCGCATCCGGGTACTACCGAAGCACACGGCCCCGCTTCTCGGTGTTACCGAAGCACAAAGACCGGCATCCAGGTACCATTGAAGAACACAGCTCCATGTACGAGTGCCGCTGAAGCACACTGCCTCGTGTCTGGGTGCCACCGAAGCACACAGACCCATGTCCGTGTGCCACCGAAGCACTCTGCCCCGCGTCCGGGTGCCACCGAAGCACATGGCCCGGTGTCTAGGTGCCACCGTAGCACACAGACCCGTGTCTAAGTGCCACCGAAGCACACAGACCAACGTTCATGTGCCACCGAAGCACATGGCTCCTCGTCCGCTTTCCACCGAAGCACATGGCCCCGCTTCTCGGTGCTACCGAAGCACAAGGACCAGCGTCCGGGTTCCTCCAAAGCACAAGACTCCACGTACGAGTGCCCATGAAGAACACGGCCTCGTGTCTGGGTGCCACCAAAGTACAGTTCCCCGTTGAATGGGTGCCACCGAAGCACACAAACCTGCATCCGGGTGCCCCCGAAGCACACAACCTCCCTGTACAGGTGCCACTGAAGCACACATATCAACGTCCAGGTGCCACTGTAGCACAAGGCCCCGCTTCTAAGTGCTACCGAAGCACACAGACCGGCGTCTGGGTACAACCGAAGCACACGGCTTCACATATGAGTGCCCGTGAAGCACAAGACCTTGTGTCTGCATGCCTGCATGCCACCGAAACACACAGACCCGCATCCGTGTGCCACCAACGCACTATGCCCCGCATCTGGGTGCCACCGAAGCACATGGCCCATGTCTAGGTGCCACCGAAGCACACGGCCCCACATCCGGATGCCGCCAAAGCACACAGCCCACATACGGGTGCCACCGAAGCACACAGACCTGAGTCCGGGTGCAACCAAAGCAGACGGCCCCAAGTCCGGGTGCTGCCAAAGCACCCGGCCCCGCATCTAGGTGTCACCGAAGCACACAGACCCGCATCCATGTGCCACTGAAGCACTCTGCCCCAAGTCCGGTTGCCACCGAAGCACATAGCCCCTTGTCTAGGTGCCACCAAAGCACACAGACCCGCATTCGGGTGCCACCGAAGCACACGGAACCGCTTCTGGGTGCCATCGAAGCACACAGCCCCACATATGAGTGCCACCGAAACACATGCCCCGTGTCTGGGTGCCATCGAAGCACATGGCACCATCTCTAGGTGCCACCATAGCACACATACCCGTGTCTGGGTGCCACCGAAGCACACAGTCCATGTGCCACCGAAGCACATGGCCTCACGTCCGGGTGCCACCGAAGCACATGACCCCACTTCTCAGTGCTATCGAAGCACAAAGAACGGCTTCCGGGTACCTCCGAAGTACACGGCTCCACGTATGAGGGCCCCTGAAACACACAGCCTCGTATCTGGGTGCCACCGAAGCACACAGACCCGCGTCCGTGTGCCACCATAGCACTCTGCCCCGCGTCTGGGTGCCACCAAAGCACACGGCCCCACATACGAGTGCCACCGAAGCACAAGGCCTCGTGTCTGGGTGCCACCGAAGCACACAGACCCATGTCCGTGTGCCACCGAAGCACTCTGCCCCGCATCCGGGTGCCACCGAAGCACATGGCCTGATGTCTAGGTGCCACCGTAGCACACAGACCCGTGTCTGGGTGCCACCGAAGCACACAGACCAACGTCCATGTGCCACGGAAGCACATGGCCCCTTGTCCGGTTTCCACCGAAGCACATGGCCACGCTTCTCGGTGCCACCTGAGCACAAAGGCCGGCATCCAGGCACCTCTGCAACACATGGCTCCACATACGAGTGCCCCTGAAGCACACGGCTTCGTGTGTGGGTGCCACCGAAGCACTCAGACCCATGTCCGTATGCCACCGAATCACTCTGCCCCACGTCCGGATGCCACCGAAGCACAAGGTCCAGTGTCTAGGTGCCACCGTAGCACAAATACCTGTGTCTGGGTGCCACCGAAGCACACAGACCAACGTCCATGTGCCACCGAAGCACTTGGCTTCACGTCCGGTTTCCACCGAAGCACATGGCTCCTCTTCTCGGTGCTACCGACGCACAAAGACCCGCGTCCGTGTGCCACCGAAGCACTCTGCCCCGCCTCCGGGTGCCATCGAAGCACATGGCCCCATGTGTAGGTGCTAACGAACACACAGACCCGCGTCCGGGTGCCACCGAATCACACGGCCCCGCTTCTCGGTGATACCGAAGCAGAAAGCTTGGCATCCAGGTACCACCGAAGAACACGGCTCCACGTACGAGTGCCCCTGAAGCACACGGCCCTGCGCCTAGGTGCCACCTAAGAACACAGATCCGCGTCCGTGTGCCACCGAAGGACATGGTCCCGCTTCTCGGCGCCACCGAAGCACAAAGACCGGCGTCCGGGTACCTGCCAAGCACACTGCTCGATGTACGACTGCCACTTTAGCTCTCTGCCCCGCGTCTGGGTGCCACCGAAGCACACGACCCCCTGAACGGGTGCCACTAAAGCACACAGCCCCACATAAGAGTGCCATTGAAGCACATGCCCCTGTGTCTGGGTACCACTGAAGCACACAGACCCACGCCCATTTGCCAAATAAGCACAGGGCCCTGCGTACTGGTGCCACTGAAGCACATGGCTCCCGCTTCTCGGTGCTACTGATGCACAAAGACCGGCGTCCGGGTACCTCCGAAGAACACGGCTCCACGTACGATTCCTCATGAAAAACACTGCTTCGTGTCTGGGTGCCACCGAAGCACACGGCCCCGTTGAATGGGTGCCACCGAAGCACACAAACCTGCGTCCGGGTGCCACCGAACCACATGACCTCCCTATACAGGTGCCACCGAAGCACACGGCCCCACATGCGAGTGCCACCAAAGCACACAGACCCGTGTCTGGGTGCCACCGAATCACACAGACCAGCGTCCGGGTGCCACCGAAGCACATGGCCCTACTTCTTGGTGCTATCGCAGCACAAAAACTGGCTTCCGTGTACCACCGAAGCACACAACTCCACATACGAGTGCCCCTGAAGCACATGGCCTGGTGTCTGGGTGCCACGGTGGCACACAGACCCGCATCCGTGTGCCACCGAAGCACTCTGTCCCACGTCCGGGTGCCACCGAATCACACAGCCCCGCTTCTCGGTGCTACCGAAGCACAAAGCTTGGCGTCCATGTACCACCGAAGAACACGGCTCCACGTACGAGTGCCCCTGAAGCACATGGCCCTGCGTCTAGGTGACACCTAAGAACACAGACCCGCGTCCGTGTGCCACCGAAGCACATGGCTCCTCGTCCGGGTGCCACCGAAGCACATGGCCCGTGTCTAGGTGCCACCAAAGCACACAGACCCACGTCCGTGTGCCACCGAAGCACATGCCCCCGCTTCTCTGCGCCACTGAAGCACAAAGACCGGCGTCCGGGTACCTCCCAAGCACACGGCTCAACGTACGACTGCCACTTTAGCTCTCTTCCCCGCATCCGGGTGCCACCGAAGCACACGACCCCCTGAACAGGTGCCACCGAAGCACACAGCCCCACATAAGAGTGCCATTGAAGCACATGCCCCTGTGTCTGGGTACCACCGAAGCACACAGACCCACGTCCATGTGCCAAATAAGCACAGGGCCCTGCGTACTGGTGCCACCAAAGCACATGGCTCCCGCTTCTCGGTGCTACTGAAGCACAAAGACCAGCATCCGGGTACCTCCGAAGAACACGGCTCCATGTACGATTGCTCATGAAGAACACGGCTTCGTGTCTGGGTGCCACTGAAGCACACGACCCCGTTGAATGAGTGCCACCGAAGCACACAAACCTGCATCCGGGTGCCACCGAAGCACACGACCTCCCTGTACAGGTGCCACTGAGGCACATGACCCCACATGCGAGTGCCACCGAAGCACACAGACACGTGTCTGGGTGCCACCGAAGCACACAGACCAGCATCCGGGTGCCACCGAAGCACATGGCCCTGCTTCTCGGTGCTATCACAGCACAAAAACTGGTGTCCGTGTACCACCGAAGCACACAACTCCACATACGAGTGCCCCTGAAGCACATGGCCTGGTGTCTAGGTGCCACCGTAGCACACAGACCCGCGTCCGAGTGCCACCAACGCACTCTGCCCTGCGTCTGGGTGCCACCGAAGCACATGGCCCATGTCTAGGTGCCAACGAAGCACACAGACCCGCGTCCGGGTGCCACCAGAGCACATGACCCCATGTCCGGATGCCGCCAAAGCACACAGCCCACATACGGGTGCCACCGAAGCATACAGACCTGAGTCCGGGTGCAACCGAAGCACACGGCCCCACGTCCGGGTGCCGCCAAAGCACACGGCCCCGCATCTAGGTGCCACCGAAGCACACAGACCTGCGTCCATGTGCCACCGAAGCACTCTGCCCCGCGTCCGGGTGCCACCGAAGCACATGGCCTGGTGTCTAGGTGCCACCGTAGCACACAGACCCGTGTCTGGGTGCCACCGAAGCACAAAGACCAATGTCCATGTGCCACCGAAGCACATGGCCCGGTTTCCACCGAAGAACACAGACCCATGTCTGGGTGCCACCGAAGCACACAGACCAGCGTCCGGGTGCCAACAAAGCACATGGCCCTGCTTCTCGCAGCACAAAGACTGGCGGCCGTGTACCACCGAAGCACACAACTCCACATACGAGTGCCCCTGAAGAACATGGCCTGGTGTCTGGGAGCCACCGTAGCACACAAACCCGCGTCCGGGTGCCACCGACGCACATGGCCCGGTGTCTAGGTGCCACCGTAGCACACAGACCCGTGTCTAGGTGCCACTGAAGCACACAGACCAACGTTCATGTGCCACCGAAGCACATGGCTCCTCGCCCGCTTTCCAGCGAAGCACATGGCCCCGTTTCTCGGTGCTACCGAAGCACAAAGACCGGCGTCCGGGTACCTCCAAAGCACAAGACTCCACGTACGAGTGCCCATGAAGAACACGGCCTCGTGTCTGGGTGCTACCGAAGTACAAGGCCCCGTTGAATGGGTGCCACCGAAGCACACAAACCAGCATCTGGGTGCCCCCGAAGCACACAACCTCCCTGTACAGGTGCCACCGAAGCACACAGATCAGCGTCCAGGTGCCACTGTAGCACAAGGCCCCGCTTCTCGGTGCTACCGAAGCACACAGACCGGCGTCTGGATACAACCGAAGCACACGGCTCCGCATACGAGTGCCCCTGAAGCACAAGGCCTTGTGTCTGCATGCCACCGAAACACACAGACCCGCGTTCGTGTGCCACCAACGCACTCTGCCCCGCATCTGGGTGCCACCGAAGCACATGGCCCATGTCTAGGTGCCAACGAAGCACAAAGACCCGCGTCCGGGTGCCACCAGAGCACACGGCCCCACGTCCGGATGCCGCCAAAGCACACAGCTCACATACGGGTGCCACCGAAGCACACAGACCTGAGTCCGGGTGCAACCGAAGCACACGGCCCCACGTCCGGGTGCCGCCAAAGCACACGGCCCCGCATCTAGGTGCCACCGAAGCACACAGACCCGCGTACATGTGACACCGAAGCACTCTGCTCCGCGTCCGGGTGCCACCGAAGCACATAGCCCCTTGTCTAGGTGCCACCAAAGCACACAGACCTGCAATCGGGTGCCACCGAAGCACACGGCCCAGCTTCTGGGTGCTATCGAAGCACACAGCCCACATACGAGTGCCATTGAAACACAAGCCCCGTGTCTGGGTGCCACCGAAGCACATGGCCCCGCATCTGGGTGCCACCAAATCACACAGACCCGCGTCCATGTGCCACCGATGCACTCTGCCCCGCGTCCGGAGCACATGGCACCATCTCTTGGTGCCACCATAGCACACATACCCATGTCTGGGTGCCACCGAAGCGCACAGACTGACGTCCATGTGCCAACGAAGCACATGGCCCCACGTCCGGGTGCCACCGAAGCACATGACCCCGCTTTTCAGTGCTACCAAAGCACAAAAAACTGCGTCCGGGTACCTCCGAAGTACACGGCTCCATGTATGAGGGCCCCTGAAGCACACGGGCTCGTGTCTGGGTGCCACCGAAGCACACAGACCCGCGTCCGTGTGCCACTATAGCACTCTGCCCCGCGTCCGGGTGCCACCGAAGCACACGGCCCCACATACGAGTGCCACCGAAGCACACAGCCTCGTGTCTGGGTGCCACCGAAGCACACAGACCCATGTCCGTGTGCCACCGAAGCACTCTGCCCCGCGTTCGGGTGCGACCGAAGCACATGGCCTAGTGTCTAGGTGCCACCATAGCACACAGACCAACGTCCATGTGCCACCGAAGCACATGGCCCCTCGTCCGGTTTCCACCGAAGCACATGGCCACGCTTTTCGGTGCTACCGGAGCACAAAGGCCGGCATCCGGGTACCTCCACAACACATGGCTCCACGTACTTGTGCCCCTGAAGCACACGGCTTCGTGTGTGGGTGCCACCGAAGCACTCAGACCCATGTCCATGTACCACCGAAGCACTCTGCCCCGCGTCCAGGTGTCACCGTAGCACACAGACCCGTGTCTGGGTGCCACCGAAGCACACAGACCAACGTCCATGTGCCACCAAAGCACATGGCCCCTCATCCGGTTTCCACTGAAGCACACAGACCCGTGTCTGGGTGCCACCGAAGCACACAGACCAGCATCCGGGTGCCACCGAAGCACATGGCCCTGCTTCTCGGTGCTATCGCAGCACAAAGACTGGCGTCCGTGTACCACCGAAGCACACAACTCCACATACGAGTGCCCCTGAAGCACATGGCCTGGTGTCTGGGTGCCACCGTAGCACACAGACCCGTGTCTAGGTGCCACTGAAGCACACAGACCAACGTTCATGTGCCACCGAAGCACATGGCTCCTCGCCCGGTTTCCAGCGAAGCACATGGCCCCGTTTCTCGAAGCACAAAGACCGGCGTCCGGGTACCTTCAAAGCACAAGACTCCTCGTACGAGTGCCCATGAAGAACACGGCCTCGTGTCTGGGTGCCACCGAAGTACAGGGCCCCGTTGAATGGGTGCCACCGAAGCACACAAACCTGCATCCGGGTGCCCCCGAAGCACATGGCCCCTTGTCCGGTTTCCACCGAAGCACATGGCCAGGCTTCTCGGTGCTACCGGAGCACAAAGGCCGGCATCCGTGTACCTCCACAACACATGGCTCAACGTACGAGTGCCCCTGAAGCACTCGGCTTCGTGTGTGGGTGCCACCGAAGCACTCAGACCCATGTCCAGGTGAAGCCAAAGCACACATACGAGTGCCATCTAAGCACACGGCCCCACGCCCGGGTGCATCTGGGTGCCACCGAAGCACATGGCCTCCCTGTAAAGGTGCCATTGAAGCACACAGACCCGTGTCTGGGTGCCACCAAAGCACACAGACCCGCATCCATGTGCTACAGAAGCACACAACCCTGCGTCCAGGTGCAACCGAAGCACGTGGCACCGCTTCTCGGTGCTACCGATGCACAAACATCGGCGTCCGGGAACCACCGAAGAACACGGCTCCACGTACTAGTGCCCCTGAAGCACATAGCCTCGTGTCTGGGTGCCACCAAAGCACACAGAACCACATCCGTGTGCCACCGAAGCATTTTGCCCCGCGTCCGGGTGCCACCGAAGCATACGGCTTCACATACGAGTACCACCGAAGCACACGGCCACGTGTCTGGGTGCCACCAAAGCACATGGCCCCGTGTCTAGGTGCCACCGAGGCTCACAGACCAGCGTCCGTGTGCCACAGTAGCACATGGCCCCGCGTCGTGGTGCCACCGAAGCACATGGCCTCGTGTCTAGGTGCCACCTTAGCACACAAACCCGCGTCCAGGTGCCACTGAAGCACACGGCCTCCCTATAAGGGTGCCAATGAAGCACAAATACCCACGTCCGTGTGCCACCAAAGCACTCTGCCCCTCATCCGGGTGACACCGAATCACATGTCCCCGTGTCTAGGTGCCACCGAAGCACACAGACCCACATCCGGGTGCCACCGAAGCACACGGCCCCGCTTCTCAGTGCTACCGAAGCACAAAGACTGGCGTCCAGGTACTACCAAAGAACACGGCTCCACGAACGAGTGCCCCTGAAGTACAAGGCCTCATGTCTGGGTGCCAAGGAATTAAACAGACCTGCGTCCGTGTGCCATCGAAGCACTCTGCCCCGCGTCCGGGTGACACCGAAGCACATGGCCCCGTGTCTAGCTGCCACCGAAGCACACAGACCCGCGTCTGTGTGCCACCGAAGCACATGGTCCAGAGTCCGGGTGCTACCGAAACACATGGCCCTGTGTCCAGGTGCCACCGAAGCACACAAACCCGCGTCCGGGTGCCACCGAAGCACACGGCCTCCCTGTACAGGTGCCACCGAAGCACACGGACCCACATACGAGTGCCACCGAAGCACACAGACTCGCGTCCGGGTGCCACCGAAGCACAAGGCCCCGCTTCTCGATGCTACCGAAGCACAAAGACCGGCGTCCGGGTACCACCGAAGCACACGGCTCCGCATACGAGTCCCCAGAAGCACAAGGCCTTGTATCTGCGTGCCACCGAAACACACAGATCCGCGTCCGTGTGCCACCGAAGCACTCTGCCCCGCGTCTGGGTGCCACTGAAGCACATGGCCCGTGTCTAGGTGCCTCCAAAGCACAAAGACCCGCATCCGGGTGCCACCGAAGCAAGCGGCCCCATGTCCGGGTGCCGCCAAAGCACACGGCCCACATACGAGTGCCACCTAAGCACACGGCCCCACGTCCGGGTGCATCTGGGTGCCACCGAAGCACATGGCCTCCCTGTAAAGGTGCCATTGAAGCACACAGACCCGTGTCTGGGTGCCACCGAAGCACACAGACCCGCGTCCATGTGCTACAGAAGCACACAACCCTGCATCCGGGTGCCACCGAAGCACGTGGCGCCGCTTCTCGGTGCTACCGAAGCACAAACATCGGTGTCCAGGAACCACCGAAGAACACGGCTCCACGTACGAGTGCCCCTGAAGCACACAGCCTCGTGTCTGGGTGCCACCAAAGCACACAGACCCGCATCCGTGTGCCACCGAAGAACTCTAACCCGCGTCCGGGTGCCACCGAAGCACACGGCTTCACATACGAGTACCACCGAAGCACACGGCCACATGTCTGGGTGCCACCAAAGCACATGGCCCCGTGTCTAGGTGCCACCGAGGCTCACAGACCAGCGTCCGTGTGCCACAGAAGCACATGGCCCCACGTCGTGGTGCCACCGAAGCACATGGCCTCGTGTCTAGGTGCCACCTTAGCACACAAACCCACGTCCGGGTGCCACTGAAGCACACGGCCTCCCTGTAAGGGTGTCAACGAAGCACACAGACCCGCGTCCATGTGCGACCATAGCACTCTGGCCCTCGTCCGGGTGACACCGAATCACATGTCCCCGTGTCTAGGTGCCACCAAAGCACACAGACCCACGTCCGGGTGGCACCGAAGCACACGGCCCCGCTTCTCGGTGCTTCCGAAGCACAAAGACTGGCGTCCAGGTACCACCAAAGAACACGGCTCCACGTATGAGTGCCCCTGAAGTACACGGCCTCAAGTCTGGGTGCCACCGAAGCACACAGACCTGCGTCTGTGTGCCATCGAAGCAATCTGCCCTGCGTCCGGGTGACACCGAAGCACATGGCCCCGTGTCTAGCTGCCACCGAAGCACACAGACCCGCATCTGTGTGCCACCGAAGCACATGGTCCAGAGTCCGGGTGCTACCGAAGCACATGGCCCTGTGTCTATGTGCCACCGAAGCACACAAACCCACGTCCGGTTGCCACCGAAACACACGGCCTCCCCGTACAGGTGCCACCAAAGCACACGGCCCCGTGTCTGGGTGCCACCACAGCACACAGACCCGCGTCCGAGTGCCACCGAAGCACATGGCCCCGCTTCTCGGTGCTCCCGAAGCACAAAGACCGGCGTCCGAGTACCAACGAAGCACACGGGTCCGCGTACAAGTGCCCCTGAAACGCACGGCCTCGTTTGTGGGTGCCACCGAAGCATACAGACCCCTGTTCATGTGCCACCGAAGCACTCTGCCCCGCATCCGGGTGCCACCGAAGCACATGGCCCGGTGTCTAAGTGCCACCGTAGCACACAGAACCGTGTCTGGGTGCCACCGAAGCACACAGACCAACGTCCATGTGCCACCGAAGCACATGGCCCCTCGTCCGGTTTCCACCGAAGCACATGGCCCCGCTTCTCGGTGCTACCAAAGCACAAAGACAAGCGTCCAGGTGCCACCGAATCACATGGCTCCACGTACTTGTGCCCCTGAAGCACGCGGCTTCGTGTTTGGGTGCCACCGAAGCACTCAGACCCATGTCCATGTGCCACCGAAGCACTCTGCCCCGCGTCCAGGTGTCACCGTAGCACACAGACCCGTGTCTGGGTGCCACCGAAGCACACAGACCAACGTCCATGTGCCACCAAAGCACATGGCCCCTCATCCGGTTTCCACTGAAGCACACAGACCCGTGTCTGGGTGCCACCGAAGCACACAGACCAGCGTCCGGGTGCCACCGAAGCACATGGCCCTGCTTCTCGGTGCTATCGCAGCACAAAGACTGGCGTCTGTGTACCACCGAAGCACACAACTCCACATACGAGTGCCCCTGAAGCACATGGCCTGGTGTCTGGGTGCCACCGTAGCACACAGACCCGTGTCTAGGTGCCACTGAAGCACACAGACCAACGTTCATGTGCCACCGAAGCACATGGCTCCTCGCCCGGTTTCCAGCGAAGCACATGGCCCCGTTTCTCGAAGCACAAAGACCGGCGTCCGGGTACCTCCAAAGCACAAGACTCCACGTACGAGTGCCCATGAAGAACACGGCCTCGTGTCTGGGTGCCACCGAAGTACAGGGCCCCGTTGAATGGGTGCCACCGAAGCACACAAACCTGCATCCGGGTGCCCCCGAAGCACATGGCCCCTTGTCCGGTTTCCACCGAAGCACATGGCCAGGCTTCTCGGTGCTACCGGAGCACAAAGGCCGGCATCCGTGTACCTCCGCAACACATGGCTCCACGTACGAGTGCCCCTGAAGCACACGGCTTCGTGTGTGGGTGCCACCAAAGCACACAGACCCGCATCCGTGTGCCACCGAAGAACTCTAACCCGCGTCCGGGTGCCACCGAAGCACACGGCTTCACATACGAGTACCACCAAAGCACATGGCCCCGTGTCTAGGTGCCACCGAGGCTCACAGACCAGCGTCCGTGTGCCACAGAAGCACATGGCCCCGCGTCGTGGTGCCACCGAAGCACATGGCCTCGTGTCTAGGTGCCACCTTAGCACACAAACCCACGTCCGGGTGCCACTGAAGCACACGGCCTCCCTGTAAGGGTGTCAACGAAGCACACAGACCCGCGTCCATGTGCGACCATAGCACTCTGCCCCTCGTCCGGGTGACACCGAATCACATGTCCCCGTGTCTAGGTGCCACGGAAGCACACAGACCCACGTCCGGGTGGCACCGAAGCACACGGCCCAGCTTCTCGGTGCTTCCGAAGCACAAAGACTGGCGTCCAGGTACCACCAAAGAACACGGCTCCACGTACGAGTGCCCCTGAAGTACACGGCCTCAAGTCTGGGTGCCACCGAAGCACACAGACCTGCGTCTGTGTGCCATCGAAGCAATCTGCCCTGCGTCCGGGTGACACCGAAGCACATGGCCCCGTGTCTAGCTGCCACCGAAGCACACAGACCCGCATCTGTGTGCCACCGAAGCACATGGTCCAGAGTCCGGGTGCTACCGAAGCACATGGCCCTGTGTCTATGTGCCACTGAAGCACACAAACCCACGTCCGGTTGCCACCGAAGCACACGGCCTCCCTGTACAGGTGCCACCGAAGCACACGGCCCCGTGTCTGGGTGCCACCACAGCACACAGACCCGCGTCCGAGTGCCACCGAAGCACATGGCCCCGCTTCTCAGTGCTCCCGAAGCACAAAGACCGGCGTCCGAGTACCAATGAAGCACACGGGTCCGCGTACAAGTGCCCCTGAAACGCACGGCCTCGTTTGTGGGTGCCACCGAAGCATACAGACCCCTGTTCATGTGCCACCGAAGCACTCTGCCCCGCATCCGGGTGCCACCGAAGCACATGGCCCGGTGTCTAGGTGCCACCGTAGCACACAGAACCGTGTCTGGGTGCCACCGAAGCACACAGACCAACGTCCATGTGCCACCGAAGCACATGGCCCCTCGTCCGGTTTCTACCGAAGCACATGGCCCCGCTTCTCGGTGCTACCAAAGCACAAAGACCGGCGTCTGGGTGCCACCGAATCACATGGCTCCACGTACTTGTGCCCCTGAAGCACACGGCTTCGTGTGTGGGTGCCACCGAAGCACTCAGACCCATGTCCATGTGCCACCGAAGCACTCTGCCCCGCGTCCAGGTGTCACCGTAGCACACAGACCCGTGTCTGGGTGCCACCGAAGCACACAGACCAACGTCCATGTGCCACCAAAGCACATGGCCCCTCATCCGGTTTCCACTGAAGCACACAGACCCGTGTCTGGGTGCCACCGAAGCACACAGACCAGCGTCCGGGTGCCACCGAAGCACATGGCCCTGCTTCTCGGTGCTATCGCAGCACAAAGACTGGCGTCTGTGTACCACCGAAGCACACAACTCCACATACGAGTGCCCCTGAAGCACATGGCCTGGTGTCTGGGTGCCACCGTAGCACACAGACCCGTGTCTAGGTGCCACTGAAGCACACAGACCAACGTTCATGTGCCACCGAAGCACATGGCTCCTCGCCCGGTTTCCAGTGAAGCACATGGCCCCGTTTCTCGAAGCACAAAGACCGGCGTCCGGGTACCTCCAAAGCACAAGACACCACGTACGAGTGCCCATGAAGAACACGGCCTCGTGTCTGGGTGCCACCGAAGTACAGGGCCCCGTTGAATGGGTGCCACCGAAGCACACAAACCTGCATCCGGGTGCCCCCGAAGCACATGGCCCCTTGTCCGGTTTCCACCGAAGCACATGGCCAGGCTTCTCGGTGCTACCGGAGCACAAAGGCCGGCATCCGTGTACCTCCGCAACACATGGCTCCACGTACGAGTGCCCCTGAAGCACACGGCTTCGTGTGTGGGTGCCACCGAAGCACTCAGACCCATGTCCGGGTGCCGCCAAAGCACACGGCACACATACGAGTGCCATCTAAGCACACGGCCCCACGTCCGGGTGCATCTGGGTGCCACCGAAGCACATGGCCTCCCTGTAAAGGTGCCATTGAAGCACACAGACCCGTGTCTGGGTGCCACCAAAGCACACAGACCCGCATCCATGTGCTACAGAAGCACACAACCGTGCGTCCAGGTGCCACCGAAGCACGTGGCCCCGCTTCTCGGTGCTACCGATGCACAAACATCGGCGTCCGGGAACCACCGAAGAACACGGCTCCACGTACTAGTGCCCCTGAAGCACATAGCCTCGTGTCTGGGTGCCACCGGAGCACACAGAACCGCATCCGTGTGCCACCGAAGCACTTTGCCCCACGTCCGGGTGCCACCGAAGCATACGGCTTCACATACGAGTACCACCGAAGCACACGGCCACGTGTCTGGGTGCCACCAAAGCACATGGCCCCGTGTCTAGGTGCCACCGAGGCTCACAGACCAGCGTCCGTGTGCCACAGTAGCACATGGCTCCCTGTACAGGTGCCACCGAAGCACAAGGACCCACATACGAGTGCCACCGAAGCACACAGACCCGTGTCTGGATGCCACCGAAGCACACAGACTCGCGTCCGGGTGCCACCGAAGCACAAGGCTCCGCTTCTCGATGCTACCGAAGCACAAAGACCGGCGTCCGGGTACCACCGAAGCACACAGCTCCGCGTACGAGTGCCCCAGAAGCACAAGGCCTTGTATCTGCGTGCCACCGAAACACACAGACCCGCGTCCGTGTGCCACCGAAGCACTCTGCCCCGCGTCTGGGTGCCACTGAAGCACATGGCCCGTGTCTAGGTGCCTCCAAAGCACACAGACCCGCATCCGGGTGCCACCGAAGCAAACGGCCCCATGTCCGGGTGCCGCCAAAGCACACGGCCCACATACGAGTGCCACCTAAGTACACGGCCCCACGTCCGGGTGCATCTGGGTGCCACCGAAGCACATGGCCTCCCTGTACGGGTGCCATTGAAGCACACAGACCCGTGTTTGGGTGCCACCGAAGCACACAGACCCGCGTCCATGTGCTACAGAAGCACACAACCCTGCATCCGGGTGCCACCGAAGCACGTGACCCCGCTTCTCGGTGCTACCGAAGCACAAACATCGGTGTCCAGGAACCACCGAAGAACACGGCTCCACCTACGAGTGCCCCTGAAGCACACAGCCTCGTGTCTGGGTGCCACTAAAGCACACAGACCCGCATCCGTGTGCCACCGAAGAACTCTAACCCGCGTCCGGGTGCCACCGAAGCACACGGCTTCACATACGAGTACCACCGAAGCACACGGCCACATGTCTGGGTGCCACCAAAGCACATGGCCCCGTGTCTAGGTGCCACCGAGGCTCACAGACCAGCGTCCGTGTGCCACAGAAGCACATGGCCCCGCGTCGTGGTGCCACCGAAGCACATGGCCTCGTGTCTAGGTGCCACCTTAGCACACAAACCCACGTCCGGGTGCCACTGAAGCACACGGCCTCCCTGTAAGGGTGTCAACGAAGCACACAGACCTGCGTCCATGTGCGACCATAGCACTCTGCCCCTCGTCCGGGTGACACCGAATCACATGTCCCCGTGTCTAGGTGCCACCTTAGCACACAAACCCACGTCCGGGTGGCACCGAAGCACACGGCCCCGCTTCTCGGTGCTTCCGAAGCACAAAGACTGGCGTCCAGGTACCACCAAAGAACACGGCTCCACATACGAGTGCCCCTGAAGTACACGGCCTCAAGTCTGGGTGCCACCGAAGCACACAGACCTGCGTCTGTGTGCCATCGAAGCAATCTGCCCTGCGTCCGGGTGACACCGAAGCACATGGCCCCGTGTCTAGCTGCCACCGAAGCACACAGACCCGCATCTGTGTGCCACCGAAGCACATGGTCCAGAGTCCGGGTGCTACCGAAGCACATGGCCCTGTGTCTATGTGCCACCGAAGCACACAAACCCACGTCCGGGTGCCACCGAAGCACACGGCCTCCCTGTACAGGTGCCACCGAAGCACACAGCCCCACATATGAGTGCCACAGAAGCACACAGACCCGTGTCTGGGTGCCACCACAGCACACAGACCCGCGTCCGAGTGCCACCGAAGCACATGGCCCCGCTTCTCGGTGCTCCCGAAGCACAAAGACCGGCGTCCGAGTACCAACGAAGCACACGGGTCCGCGTACAAGTGCCCCTGAAACGCACGGCCTCGTTTGTGGGTGCCACCGAAGCATACAGACCCCTGTTCATGTGCCACCGAAGCACTCTGCCCCGCGTCCGGGTGCCACCGAAGCACATGGCCCGGTGTCTAGGTGCCACCGTAGCACACAGAACCGTGTCTGGGTGCCACCGAAGCACACAGACCAACGTCCATGTGCCACCGAAGCACATCGCCCCTCGTCCGGTTTCCACCGAAGCACATGGCCCCGCTTCTCGGTGCTACCAAAGCACAAAGACCGGCGTCCGGGTGCCACCGAAGCACATGGCCCTACTCCTCGGTGCTATCGCAGCACAAAGACTGGCGTCTGTGTACCACCGAAGCACACAACTCCACATATGAGTGCCCCTGAAGAACATGGCCTGGTGTCTGGGTGCCGCTGTAGCACACAGACCGGCATCCGTGTGCCACCCAAGCACTCTGTCCCACGTCCGGGTGCCACCGAAGCACATGGCCCCTTGTCTAGGTGCCACCAAAGCACACAGACCCACATTCGGGTGCCACCGAAGCACACGACCCCGCTTCCGGGTGCCACCGAAGCACACAGCCCCACATACGAGTGCCACCGAAACACATGCCCCGTGTCTGGGTGCCACCGAAGCATGTGGCCCTGTGTCAAGGTGCCAGAGAAGCACACAAACCCACGCCTAGGTGCCACCGAAGCACATGGCCTCCCTGTACGGGTGTCATCGAAGCACACAGACTCGTGTTTGGGTGCCACCGAAGCACAAAGACCCGCATCCATGTGCTACAGAAGCACACGGCCCTGCATCCGGGTGCCACGAAGCACGTGGCCCCACTTCTCGGTGCTACCGAAGCAACAAAGATCGGCGTCCGAGTACCACCGAAGCACACAGCTCCACGTATGAGTGCCCATGAAGCACACAGCCTCGTGTCTGGGTGCCACCGAAGCACACAGAACCACGTCCGTGTGCCATCGAAGCACTCTGCACCGCGTCCGGGTGTCACCGAAGCACATGGCTTCACATACGAGTACCACCGAAGCACACGGCCATGTGTTTGGGTGCCACCGAAGCACACAGATTTGCATCCATGTGCCACCGAAGCACATGGCCCCTCATCCAGGAACCACCGAAGCACACAGACCCGCATCTGGGTGCCACCGAAGAACATGGTCCCACTTCTCGGTGCTACCGAAGCACAAAGACTGGCGTCCGGGTACCTCCGAGGCACACGGCTGCACGTACTAGTGCCCCCGAAGCACATGGCCTTGTGTCTGGGTGCCACTGAAGAACATAGTCCTACTTCTCGGTGCTACCGAAGTACAAAGACCTGCGTCCGGGTACTTCCGAAGCACACAGCTGCACGTACTAGTGCCTCTGAAGCACACGGCCTTGTGTCTGGGTGCCACCGAAGCATACAGACCCACGTTCGTGTGCCACCGTAGCTTTCTGACCCGCATCCGTGTGCCACTGAAGCACATGACCCCCTGAACAGGTGCCACCGAAGCACACAGCCCTGTATAAGAGTGCGACCATAGCACATGACCCCATGTCTAGGTGACACCGAAGCACGCAGACCCGCGTCCGGGTGCCACCGAAGCACACGGCCCCACAACCTGGTGCCACCGGAGCACACGGCTTCACATATGAGTACCACCGAAGCACACGGCCCCATGTCTGGGTGCCACCGAAGCACACAGACCTGCGTCCGTGTGCCACCTAAGAATATGGCCCCTCGTCCGCGTGCCACAGAAGCACATGACCTTGTGTCTAGGTGCCACCGAAGCAGCTTCACATACGAGTACCACCGAAGCACATGGCCATGTGTCTGGGTGCCTCCGAAGCACACAGACTAACATCCATGTGCCACCGAAGCACATGGCCCCAAGTCCGGTTTCCACCGAAGCACATGGCCCCGCTTCTTGGTGCTACCGAAGCACAAAGACCGGCGTCCGGGTACTTCCGAAGTACACGGCTCCACATACGAGTGCCCCTGAAGCACACGGCCTTGTGTCTGGGTGCCACCGAAGCACACAGACCCACGTCCTTGTGCCACCGTAGCACTCTGCCCCGCATCCGGGTGCCAACGAAGCAAACGGCCCCACATACGAGTGCCACCAAAGCACACGGCCCCGTGTCTGGGTGCCACCGGCACACGGCCCCGTGTCTGGGTGCCACCGAAGCACACAGACCCGCATCCGTTTGCCACCGAAGCACATGGCCTTGTGTCCGGGTGCCACCGAAGCACATGCCCCCTGTCTAGGTGCCACCAAAGCACAGACCCGCATCCAAGTGCCACCAAAGAATACTTCTCCATGTACGAGTGACCAAGAAGCACACGGCCTCATATCTGGGTGCCACTGAAGCAGACAGACCCGCGTCCATGTACCACCAAAGCACAAAGACCCCAGTCCGGGTGCCACCGAAGCACATGGCCCTGTGTCTAGGTGCCACCGTATCACACAGACCCGTGTCTGGGTGCCACCGAAGCACATAGACCAACGTCCATGTGCCACCGAAGCACATGACCCCGCATCCGGTTTCCACCGAAGCACATGGCCCAGCTTCTCGGTGCTACCGAAGCACAAAGACCGGCGTCCGGGTACCTCTGAAGTACACGGCTCCATGTACGAGTGCCCCTGAAGCACACGGCCTCGTGTCTGGGTGCCACCGAAGCACACAGACCCGCGTCCATGTGCCACCGAAGCACTCTGCCCCGCATCCGGGTGCCATCGAAGTACATGGCCCTGTGTCTAGGTGCTACCGAACACACAGACCCGCGTCCGGGTGCCACCGAATCACACGGCCCCGCTTCTCGGTGCTACCGAAGCACAAAGCTTGGCGTTCAGGTACCACCGAAGAACACGGCTACACGTACAGGTGCCCCTGAAGCACACGACCCTGCGTCTAGGTGCCACTTAAGCACACAGACCCGCGTCCGTGTGCCACCAAAGCACATGGCTCCTCGTCCGGGTGCCACCGAAGCATATGGCCCGTGTCTAGGTGCCACCAAAGCACACAGACCCACGTCCGTGTGCTACTGAAGCACATGGCCCTGCTTCTCTGCGCCCCCAAAGCACAAAGACCGGCACCCGGGTACCTCCCAAGCACACTGCTCAACGTACTACTGCCACTCTAGCTCTCTGCCCCGTGTCCGGGTGCCACCGAAGCACACAGACCCACGTCCATGTGCCAAATAAGCACAGGGCCCTGCGTACTGGTGCCACTGAAGCACATGGCTCCCGCTTCTCGGTGCTACTGAAGCACAAAGACCGGCGTCCAGGTACCTCCGAAGAACACGGCTCCACGTACGATTGCTCATGAAGAACACAGCTTCGTGTCTGGGTGCCACCGAAGCACACGGCCCCGTTGAATGGGTGCCACCGAAGCACACAAACCTGCGTCCGGGTGCCACCGAAGCACACGACCTCCCTGTACAGGTGCCACCGAAGCACGCGGCCCCACATGCGCGTGCCACCGAAGCAAACAGACCCGTGTCTGGGTGCTACCGAAGCACACAGACCAACGTCCGGGTGCCACCGAAGCACATGGCCCTGCTTCTCGGTGCTATCGCAGCACAAAGACTGGCGTCCGTGTGCCACCGAAGCACACAACTCCACATACGAGTGCCCCTGAAGAACATGGCATGGTGTCTGGGTGCCACCGTAGCACAGACCCGCATCCGTGTGCCACCGAAGCACTCTGTCCCACGTCCGGTTGCCACCGAAGCACATGGCCCTTGTCTAGGTGCCACCAAAGCACACAGCCCCACATTCGGGTGCCACCGAAGCACACAGCCCCACATACGAGTGCCACCGAAACACATGCCCCATGTCTGGGTGCCACCGAAGCACGTGGCCCTGTGTCAAGGTGCCACAGAAGCACACAAACGCGCGTCTAGGTGCCACCGAAGCACATGGCCTCCCTGTACGGGTGTCATTGAAGCACACAGACTCGTGTCTGGGTGCATCTGAAGCACAAAGACCCGCATCCATGCGCTACAGAAGCACACGGCCCTGCATCCGGGTGCCACGAAGCACGTGGCCCCACTTCTCGGTGCTACTGAAGCACAAAGATCGGCGTCCGAGTACCACCGAAGCACACAGCTCCACGTACGAGTGCCCCTGAAGCACACAGTCTCGTGTCTGGGTGCCACCAAAGCACACAGACCCGCGTCCGTGTGTCATCGAAGCACTCTGCCCCGCGTCCGGGTGCCAGCGAAGCACACGGCTTCACAAACCAGTACCACCGAAGCACACGGCCACGTGTTTGGGTGCTACCGATGCACACAGACTTGCGTCCATGTGCCACCGAAACACATGGCCCCTCGTCCAGGAACCACCGAAGCACACAGACCCGCATCTGGGTGCCACCAAAGAACATGGTCCCACTTCTCGGTGCTACCGAAGCACGAAGACCGGCGTCCGGGTACCTCCGAAGCACACAGCTGCACGTACGAGTGCCCCTAAAGCACACGGCCTTGTGTCTGGGTGCCAATGAAGAACATGGTCCCACTTCTCGGTGCTGCCAAAGTACAAAGACCTGCGTCCGGGTACCTCCGAAGCACACAGCTGCACGTACGAGTGCCTCTGAAGCACACGGCCTTGTGTCTGGGTGCCACCGAAGCACACAGACCCACGTTCATGTGCCACCATACCTTTCTGACCCGCGTCCGTGTGCCACCGAAGCACATGACCCCCTGAACAGGTGCCACCAAAGCACACAGCCCTGCATAAGAGTGCGACCATAGCACATGACCCCATGTCTAGGTGACACCGAAGCACACAGACCTGCGTCCGGGTGCCACCGAAGCACACGGCCCCACAACCTGGTGCCACCGAAGCACACGGCTTCACATATGAGTACCACCGAAGCACACGGCCCAATGTCTGGGTGCCACCGAAGCACACAGACCTGCGTCCGTGTGCCACAGAAGAATATGGCCCCTCTTCCGGGTGCCATGGAAGCACATGACCTTGTGTCTAGGTGCCACCGAAGCACACGGCTTCACATACGAGTACCACAGAAGCATATGGCCATGTGTCTGGGTGCCACCGAATCACATGGCCCCTCGTCCGGGTGCCACCGAAGCACATGGCCCCATGTCTAGGTGCCACCGAAGCACACAGACCCGCATCTGGGTGCCACCGAAGAACATGGTCCCACTTCTCGGTGCTACCGAAGCACAAAGACAGGCGTCCGGGTAACTCCGAAGCACACGGCTGCACGTACGAGTACCACCGAAGCACACGGCCCCATGTCTGGGTGCCTCCGAAGCACACAGACCTACGTCCGTGTGCCACTGAAGCACATGGCCCCTCGTCCGGGTGCCACCGAAGCACACAGACCCGTGTCTGGGTGCTACCGAAGCACACAGACCAACGTCCGGGTGCCACCGAAGCACATGGCCCTGCTTCTCGGTGCTATCGCAGCACAAAGACTGGCGTCCGTGTGCCACCGAAGCACACAACTCCACATACGAGTGCCCCTGAAGAACATGGCATGGTGTCTGGGTGCCACCGTAGCACAGACCCGCATCCGTGTGCCACCGAAGCACTCTGTCCCACGTCCGGTTGCCACCGAAGCACATGGCCCTTGTCTAGGTGCCACCAAAGCACACAGACCCACATTCGGGTGCCACCGAAGCACACAGCCCCACATACGAGTGCCACCGAAACACATGCCCCATGTCTGGGTGCCACCGAAGCACGTGGCCCTGTGTCAAGGTGCCACAGAAGCACACAAACGCGCGTCTAGGTGCCACCGAAGCACATGGCCTCCCTGTACGGGTGTCATTGAAGCACACAGACTCGTGTCTGGGTGCATCTGAAGCACAAAGACCTGCATCCATGCGCTACAGAAGCACACGGCCCTGCATCCGGGTGCCACGAAGCACGTGGCCCCACTTCTCGGTGCTACTGAAGCACAAAGATCGGCGTCCGAGTACCACCGAAGCACACAGCTCCACGTACGAGTGCCCCTGAAGCACACAGCCTCGTGTCTGGGTGCCACCAAAGCACACAGACCCGCGTCCGTGTGTCATCGAAGCACTCTGCCCCACGTCCGGGTGCCAGCGAAGCACACGGCTTCACAAACCAGTACCACCGATGCACACGGCCACGTGTTTGGGTGCTACCGATGCACACAGACTTGCGTCCATGTGCCACCGAAACACATGGCCCCTCGTCCAGGAACCACCGAAGAACACAGACCCGCATCTGGGTGCCACCAAAGAACATGGTCCCACTTCTCGGTGCTACCGAAGCACAAAGACCGGCGTCCGGGTACCTCCGAAGCACACAGCTGCACGTACGAGTGCCCCTAAAGCACACGGCCTTGTGTCTGGGTGCCAATGAAGAACATGGTCCCACTTCTCGGTGCTGCCAAAGTACAAAGACCTGCGTCCGGGTACCTCCGAAGCACACAGCTGCATGTACGAGTGCCTCTGAAGCACACGGCCTTGTGTCTGGGTGCCACCGAAGCACACAGACCCACGTTCATGTGCCACCATACCTTTCTGACCCGCGTCCGTGTGCCACCGAAGCACATGACCCCCTGAACAGGTGCCACCAAAGCACACAGCCCTGCATAAGAGTGCGACCATAGCACATGACCCCATGTCTAGGTGACACCGAAGCACACAGACCTGCGTCCGGGTGCCACCGAAGCACACGGCCCCACAATCTGGTGCCACCGAAGCACACGGCTTCACATATGAGTACCACCGAAGCACACGGCCCAATGTCTGGGTGCCACCGAAGCACACAGACCTGCGTCCGTGTGCCACAGAAGAATATGGCCCCTCTTCCGGGTGCCATGGAAGCACATGACCTTGTGTCTAGGTGCCACCGAAGCACACGGCTTCACATACGAGTACCACAGAAGCATATGGCCATGTGTCTGGGTGCCACAGAATCACATGGCCCCTCGTCCGGGTGCCACCGAAGCACATGGCCCCATGTCTAGGTGCCACCGAAGCACACAGACCCGCATCTGGGTGCCACCGAAGAACATGGTCCCACTTCTCGGTGCTACCGAAGCACAAAGACAGGCGTCCGGGTAACTCCGAAGCACACGGCTGCACGTACGAGTACCACCGAAGCACACGGCCCCATGTCTGGGTGCCACCGAAGCACACAGACCTACGTCCGTGTGCCACTGAAGCACATGGCCCCTCGTCCGGGTGCCACCGAAGCACATGACCCCGTGTCTAGGTGCCACCGAAGCACACAGACTCGCATCTGGGTGCCACCGAAGCACATGGCAATGCTTCTCAGTGCTACCGAAGAACAAAGACCGGCGTCCGGGTACCACCGAAGCACATGGCTCCACGTATGAGTGCCCCTGAAGCACACAGCCTCATGTCTGGGTGCCACCGAAGCACACAGATCCGCGTACATGTGCCACTATAGCACTCTGCCCCGCGTCCGGGTGCCACCGAAGCACATGGCCTGGTGTCTAGGTACCACTGAAGCACACGGTCCGGCGTTCATGTGCCACAGAAGCACATGGCCCCAAGTCTGGGAGCCAGAGAAGCACAAGGCCCAATGTTTGGGTGCCACTTAAGCACACGGCCTCGGTTACTGATGCCACCGAAGCACACGGTCCTGTATACGGATGCCAACGAAGCATTTGCCCCCAAGTACGGGTGCCACCGAAGCACACAGCCCAGCATAAGAGAGCCACCGAAGCACACGCCCCCGTGTCTGGGTGCCACCGCAGCCCAAAGTCTCGCTTCCGTGTGCCACTGAAGCAAGTGACCCTGCATACTGGTGACCCCGAAGCACATGGTCCCGTGTCTAGGTGCCACCGAAGCACACAAACCCGCGTTAGGGTGCCATCAAAGCACACGGCTTACCTGTACGGGTGCCACCGAAGCACATGGCCCCACATGCAAGTGCCACCGAAGCACATAGACCCGTGCCTGGTTGCCACCGAAGCACACAGACCCACGTCCATGTGCCACAGAAGCACATGGCCCTGCGTCCGTGTGCCACCGAAGCACATGGCCCCGCTAATTGGTGCTACTGAAGCACAAACACCGGTGTCTGGATACCACCGAAGCACACGGCTCCAAGTATAAATGCCCCTGAAGCACACGGCCTCGTGTCTGGGTGACACCGAAGCACACAGTCCCACATCCATGTGCCATCGAAGCAAATGGCCCCATGTCTAGGTGCCACCAAAGCACACAGACTCGAATCCGGGTGCCACCAAAGCACAAAGCCCCGTGTCTGGATGCCACCGAAGCACACGGCTTCACATGCGAGTTCCACTGAAGCACACGGCCCCGTTTCTGGGTGCCACCGAAGCACACAGACCCACGTCCGTGTGCCACTGTAGCACTCTGCCCTGCCTCCGGGTGCCACCGAATCACACGTCCCCGTGTCTGGGTGCCACCGAACCACACAGACTCGCATCCGTGTGCCATCGAAGCACATGACCTTGTGTCCGGGTGCCACCGAAGCACATGGCCCCATGTCTAGGTGAAACCGAAGCACACAGACCCGCATCTAGGTGCCGCCAAAGAATACAGTTCCATGTACGAGTGCCCCTGAAGCACACGGCCTCATGTCTGGGTGCCACCAAAGCACACAGACCCATGTCCGTGTACCACCGAAGCACACAGACCCCAGTCCGGGAGCCACCGAAGCACATGGCCCCGTGTCTAGGTGCCACCGTAGCGCTTAGACCCGTGTCAGGGGGCCACCGAAGCACACAGACAAACGTCCATGTGCCACCGAAGAACATGGCCCCACGTCCGGTTTCCACTGAAGCACATGGCCCTGCTTCTCAGTGCTACCGAAGCACAAAGCCGGGATCCGGGTACTACCGCAGTACACGGCTCCACGTACGAGTGCCCCTGAAGCACACGGCCTCGTGTCTAGCTGCCACCGAAGCACACAGACCCATGTCCGTGTGCCACCGAAGCACATGGCCCCACTTCTCGGTGCTACCGAAGCACAAAGATCGGCATCCGGATACCACCGAAGTACACGGCTTCACGTACGAGTGCCCCTGAAGCACACGGCCTTGTGTCTGGGTGCAACCGAAACACACAGACCCGTGTCCGTGTGCCATCGAAGCACTCTGCCCCGCATCCGGGTGTCACCGAACCACATGGCCCCGTGTCTAGGTGCTTTCGAAGCACACAGACCCGCATACGGGGGCTACGAAGCACATGGCCGTGCATCCAGGTGCCACCGAAGCACACGGCCCTGTTTCCGGGTGCCTATGAAGAACAAGCCCTGCGTACCGGTGCCACCAAAGCACACGGCTCCATATCTGAGTGCCCCAAAGCATACGGTCCCGTGTCCAGGTGCCACTGAAGCACAAGACCCGGCGTCCACGTGCCACTGAAGCACAAGGCCCGATGTCTGGATGTCGCTGAAGCACACGGCCCGGCATTTATTTGCCATCAAAGCACATGCCTCAGCTTCCGCATACCCGTGAAGCACCAGGCCCGACATCCACATGCCACCGAAGCACAGGGACCGACGTCCGTGTGACACCAAAGCATCTACTGGTACAGAATATAATATCATGATATAGGTCATCTGCGTATATAAGAATATATATATTCCTCCTATACCCCGTTTACAATGCTTTTGTTGGACAGAAAAATTGCATCAACAATTTGATTAGTAATGTAATAATGGCAATGGAGAACAGATGGGCATGTTAGCATTCATACTGGATTCCTGACAGATGCTACACAGACTGACGATTAGATTTGTTAATCCAAGGGAAATACACTATTGTGTTTCTGTTGACTTGTTATGTATGAGCATTTCTGTTACTGGTCAAGGGCAGACCAGTATTTGTATAACCCTGATTGTTGTCTTCTATTAGTCTGTGGTACAATGAATGTTGATTAAGCTTTGTGTGGACACTGTGGCTTGTTGACTCCCAAGACAGGAGGACAAACTATGCAAATTCATTAAATGCTCAAACATTGAGACCTAAGCGCTGCCCTTTCCCCCAAACCTGTGAATGTGTACTTGCATGGAGAACTGTGACTATTTTAAGGGACATGTGCTTCTGTAGGAGAGACATGGGACAGAGATTGAAAGAGACTTGGAACATCAGCTTGGTAGTATGGCTTTACCTAAAGAGACCCAGATTTGGATTCTACATGATTCTTGCCTAAGGGTACATAGCCCTGACTGGAAAGATACGGATCTGCTCCATTAACCATCAGAGAGCCCATGGATACATTTGTGGAGACCAGGTTGGGACGATGAAGTCACCTGGCCCCATGGATATGTTGTTTGGGGTTGCCAGGAGGGACCCATTGGTTGCCTGGAACTCATGGAGACATTCATAAAAGCCAGATTGGGACTCACCAGTCATCTGGCCCCATGGAAACTCTCGGAGAGGACAGGGTGGGACCCTCAGGTTTCTTGACCTTGTACCTTGATGGACTACTAACTTCCTAAGCTTGCCGCTACCTTCTCTATGTGGGGGCCCGCCAGTAGCCGGGGCCAACTGATTGAGGTAGTTGACCCTGGAAGTCTCAAAGTCGCAGCTGTTCTATCCCAGGCAGGCGGAGCGGAAGGGTGAGACTGTGTAATGTTGTACGATCTTGGGTATTTGCTGGGACTGTTCTATGTGTTTATTGTCCTATTTTGTGGTTCAATAAAGTATTGTCACGCTGTTTTACCCTCACCCCTGTGTTGTCTGAGTAGCATTACGCCCACTGAAGACCCCGGAACTTCACACCATACATTAAATGTTGGATAACAGTTGCTTAACTCCTTAAATGCCGTGGTGAAAAACAAGCACGGTATCTAAGTTGATAGACATAGGGATGAGCTCCTTTTCTCTCAGTATCTCTAAAATGCGCAATAATGGAGTATTCAGAAGTACAAAAAAAATAAAGTGAAAACCACAAAAATAACTTTTTTTATATTAAAACGTGTTTTGACAAAAAAATCACAAGCAAAAAAATATAAACCTACGGTAATTTATATTGCAGCATCTGTAACTACCCAAACTATAAAGCCATCACATTATTTATCCTGACTGAAAAATGGCATAATAATAATAACACCACAATTGCTATTATTGATCATTTTGGCCTCACCCTAAACAAAAAATCCACCAGAATATATTACCTATACTGCATTATAAACTCTGTACAGTTATATAAATAACCAAATGGAAAAGTTCATACCAGTCATCACCCCCCATGGATGAAGTGGAGAACGCTCCGGTGGTCTGCATCAGATCCGGAAGTGATGATTTCGCCATCCGGATGTTACTTGATCGCTGATTCACTGCACAGGTCAGGAAAGATCTAATGACACACTGGTTCAGACGCCTGTCCGGCCAATCTCAGGCTTCAGCATCGGTCACATCTGGGCGGCTTAGTCATCGTTTCTATCTAGAGTGAGTATAGCAGGGGGACGCACATTTGTTTGTTATTTTTAAAAGATCAACGCCAAAGAAAAAATATTGGATAACTCATTTAAAAGTAAAATAATGGTAGCTCTCAGAAAATGTAGACAGAAAAAAATATTTTTATTTTTACAAAGTGATTTTATTGAGCAAAGCTTGAAAGCTTCAAAACCTTCTAAATTAGGTAAAGTGCTAAAAATAAAATAAATAACATTTTTTTTTTTACAAAATGCAGCTTTTTTTTGTTCATCTTTCCTACAAATAAATGGAATTAAAAAGTGATCAAAATGTTGTCTGTACCCTAAAATAGTACTACTGAGAGCTATAGATTGTCCTGGAAAATTTAAGCCCTCGTATAGCTTTGTCAACAGAAAAATTAACAAGTTATTGCTGTTAAAATATGGCAATATAAAATCAAATATATTCTTTTTCCCTTTCCAGATTTCTGACGCACTTGTACGACGTACGTGGGGTGATTGTGTACGTGGCCCACTCGTTACAGGGTGGGTGCTGGCTGTGTTATACAGATGGCACCGGCCTCTAAACCGCACCTGCTGAAAATAGCACCGATTGCTGAAAATAGCACCGATTGTTACTGTCAATTTATGATAGCGGCATTTAAATAGTTTTTCACCATGTGGAGAAAAACTATGGGCGACTATTGCTACCAGCCCCCACCACGCACAATAGAATAGTGGGGGCTACTGGCTTTGACATTGTTCAATATCTCCAAACAAATTACAAAACATTTGCATGCTGAAATCCCCTAAAGGAAAAATATATAAGTTAAAAAAAATAAAGAGATATTGAAAGAATAAAAAAATCAAAAACTCAAATCATACCCTCGTCTCCTCGTTTTCAGCAAAGAAATGTAAAATAAATAAATAAATATATATATATATATAGGAAACATATACTGGAACAGCACCATTTCACATTCACTCACGGTGGGTGCCAGGCCTCCAAGCAACCTGTCCAAATTGCATCTGAATAGAAACATGTAAGAAGACAGCACTCCAGATAAATTATATTTTTAGAAAAAATGGACTTTATTGAGCCCAAATGGCGACGTTTCGGTTCATAGAACCTTTCTCAAGCCTTGAATTTATCTGTAGTGCTGCCTTATTATATTTTATATATATATATATATATATATATATATACATATATATATATATACACATGTATATATATAACAGCACATTTGGTAATGTTGCATTTGTAACACATATGATAAACGCTGTAAAGAAAAAAAAATGCTAAAAGCCCCAAAAATTGGAATAAAAAGCAATCAACAAGCCGTAAGCAGCCCCCCTTGGTATTACTAAAACCAATAGCTTACGCTGGAAAAAAACAAGTCCTCATACAGCTCAAAAAAATGCATTGGTCTCTGAAAATAGCGACACAAGGCAATTTATTTTTACAAGATTCCGGCTTTCTTAACCCCCATCTCCCTGTCTTTGACGCGGGCAAGCTGAGCCTATATTTTTGACAGCAGATGATGGCTGTGTTATTCAGCCATCACTTGCCTCTAACAGCTGCGAATGGAGCAGAGCTCCGCCCATAGCTATTAACCATCTAATGCTGCTGTCAATCTGTGACACGGTCTGGGGAAGAGCACTTCTTACTGCCCACTGGCATCACCGCGACGTGATCGTGAGGTGCCGGGTTGCCATGACAGCTGGGGGTCTGCTGAAGACCCCAGTTGCTCGCCAGTACTGACAGTACTCCGGTGAACGCCAGATTCTAGTTGGCGTTCATAGGAGATCGGAGACAGTGATTTTTTTCTATATACAGCAATATAGCGGCATTGCTGTATAAAGTACAAGCGATCAGAAGATCAGATTAACAATTACAATGAAAAGAAAAAAATATTTAAAAAAAAAAATAAAAAAAAAATAAAAGTTCCAATCACCCTCCTTTTCCCTCATTAAAAATAAATAAAAAAAATCAAAATTTACACATAGTGTGGTATCGTGATTTCTGTATCAAAATATAAAATGAATTCATCTGATCAGTAACAGCGTAATGAGAAAAAAATGCAACATGAGGCGATGGAAACATCATATGTACCCCAAAATTGTATCAATAAAAACATCATCTCAGGGCGCAAAAAGCGAATCCCTCGCACAGCCCCATCCACCAACACTTGGAAACCTATCGGGTCTCAAAAAATGACAACACAAGGGATTTTTTTTATTTTACAAATTTCTGATTTGTTTTCTACACTTAAAGGTAAAAACGATGTATGTTTGGTATTGGTGAAATGGTACTGCCCCGGGGATCATATTGTCAGGACATTGTGACCATATAATGAACGCTGTATATAATAAATACTGAGTTGGGGGATTGCGCTTTTTTCACTGCAGTTGGAATTTATCAGAAGATAAAATGGTGACATTCAATAGCAGAACTCGTCCCCAATAAACAAGTCGTCATACGGCGATATCAGCGGAAACATCAGAAAGTGACGGGAAGAAGGGAGGAGAACAGCGAAAACGCAAGAACTGATAATCGCCGGGAAGTGAAGGGGAAGCAGGAAATTCTACTAATCAGTTTGGTAACAGCCGCCATCATGCCACCGGAGAACCAGCACCGGACATTATTACCGGCCAATAAACCCCCAAACACAACGATCTGTTATTATTCCTTTATTCCTCGGCCCCTGGATGCAGATTATATGGACAAGTGACTGGAGCCATTAATAAGAGGAGATCACTCAGCAGATAACGAGCCGCCGTACGGATCCGCCGACAGAAGAAGGAAAAGTGATGGAGGAGACATAACAGGGCGGAAATCAGAGCTGTCAGGAAGGGGTTAAAGGGCATTTATTCCATTAGTAGGAATATGGTATCTATAGATTTGGTGTCAGCTGAATCCCCCAGAATAACCCAGCAGTGCAGAGACCCCCATCCTCCATGTATGTATGTACACTGCTATCTATAGACACACATACATCCACAATGCCCACAGCTCGTACATCGCACAGCCTCAGCCGGGGGCTCCACCACCCGGCAGCACAGACCCCGCTCACCACCTCAGACCCCCGGGGTGAGCGCTCATATCGCTGCTGGCTCTGCTCCTCCGTCCTCAGCAATTTGGTGACATCCGCGGTGATGGGAACACTGCGCGCAGGGCGTGGCTTCTCACTGTAACAGACACTGACGTGTTGTCATGGAGAACTCAGGGGCGTGGTATCTATAAGGGGCGGAGTCTCCTGGGAATGGGCGGGGCCTCCGGTTTATAGTGTTCCGCACATAATAGGAAGTAGCAGCAGTGCATGCTGGTCTATACAGTGTAAGATCCGTCCTGCTGCTGCTGCTCGGGGAAGATGGAGAGGGACAGAGAGCAAAAGGACAGATCTGTGAGAGGAGAGAGAGATGAGAATCTGTGTGAGAGGGGAGATCATGGGGGCAGTCTGTAATAGTGGGGGGACTATGAGGAGCCTGCTATATGAGAGGGGACTATGGGGAGCAGGCTGTATGAGAGGGGACTATGGGGAACAGGCTGTATGAGAGGGGACTATGGGGAACAGGCTGTATGAGAGGGGACTATGGGGAACAGGCTGTATGAGAGGGAGCTATGGGGAAAGTGGGGGGCTATGAGGAGCAGGCTGTATGAGAGGGGAGTATGGGGAAAGTGGGGGGCTATGAGGAGCAGGCTGTATGAGAGGGGAGTATGGGGAAAGTGGGGGGACTATGAGGAACAGGCTGTATGAGAGGGGACTATGGGGAAAGTGGGGGGCTATGAGGAGCTGGCTGTATGAGAGGGGACTATAGGGAAAGTGGGGGGCTATGAGGAACAGGCTGTATGAGAGGGGACTATGGGGAAAGTGGGGGGCTATGAGGAGCTGACTGTATGAGAGGGAGCTATGGGGAAAGTGGGGGGCTATGAGGAGCTGGCTGTATGAGAGGGGACTGTGGGGAGACTACGAGGAGCAAGCTGTATGAGGGGACTATGGGGAGCAGGCTGTATGAGAGGGGACTATGGAGAAAGTGGGGGGACTATGAGGAGCAGGCTGTACGAGAGGAAAGTGGGGGGACGATGAGCATCAGGCTGTATGAGAGGGCACTATGGGGAAAGTAGGGGGCTATGAGGAGCAGGCTGTATGAGAGGGAGCTATGGGGAAAGTGGGGGGCCATGAGGAGCTGGCTGTATGAGAGGGGAGTATGGGGAAAGTGGGGGGACTATGGGGAACAGGCTGTATGAGAGGGGAGTATGGGGAAAGTGGGGGGACTATGGGGAACAGGCTGTATGAGAGGGAGATATGGGGAAAGTGGGGGGACTATGGGGAGCAGGCTGTATGAGAGGGGACTATGGAGAAAGTGGGGGGGACTATGAGGAGCTGGCTGTATGAGAGGGGACTATGGGGAAAGTGGGGGGACTATGGGGAGCAGGCTGTATGAGAGGGGACTATGGGGAAAGTGGGGGGACTATGAAAAGCAGGCTGTATGAGGGAATTATGGAGAAAGTTGGGGACTATGAGGAACAGGCTGTATGAGAGGGGACTATGGGGAAAGTGGGGGGACTATGAGGAGCAGTCTGTATGAGGGAACTGTGGGGGGACTATGGGGAGCATGCTGTATGAGAGGGGACTATGGGGAAAGTGGGAGGACTATGAGGAGCAGGATGTATGAGATGGGACTATGGGGAAAGTGGGGGGACTGAGGAGCAGGCTGTATAAGAGGGGACTAAGGGGAAGGTGAGGGGACTATGAGGAGCAGGATATATGAGAGGGATGTGTGAGGCTCCATTGGGAGTTCTCTGAGAGGAAAGACCAAATGAAAAATGGAGGGTATATGGGGAAGAGGGACTATGGAGCATGTGGGGAACATTAGGGAGTGGTCTGTGAGTAAAAAGCTTTGGGTAAATTGAGGGACCATAGCTGGTGTTCTGTGAGAGACGGGATTATGGAGAAAGTGGGGGGAACTATGAGGAGTGGTCTGATAGAGCGAACTATGGGGAAAGTAGAGGAACCATGTGGAGGGGTTTGTGAGAGACGGTACTATGGGGAAACCATAGGACATGGTCTATGAGACGAGGCCTATAGAGAAGTGGAAGATGAGGGTCTGTAAGAGATCAAAGACTTGGGGGACACTCTGTAAAAGTAGGGGTACCACAGGGAGCCGTCAGTTAATTTGGCCAGTGCGGAATGAGGGAAACCATGGTGAGCGGTCTCTGATGGGGACCGTTGGAAGCAGTTTGTGTTAAATGATAGACAATCGGGATCACAAGATAAGAGGAGTGACTGAGAAGAGCGGTCAGGTGCCCATCATATAGATTAATGGCGGAGTGTACGGCATGTGCTGTGATGAATATAAAGTCTGCACTGTTGCATCATGATGTTGTTTATGGGGGTCTGTCTGATAAGTGACAGTGAGCCCTGGACCCAGAAGTACAAACCCACTGTTCGCCGCCCCTGCCCCCCAGCTCTAAATTATCCTAGGTACAATCCCCCTGCACACAGCTCCTGCCCCCAGTTCTGCATTACCCAAAGTACAAGCCCCCTGCACACAGACCCTGCCCCTCATTTCTGCATTACCCAAGGTGCAAGACCCCTGCACACAGCTTCTGCCCCCATTTCTCCATTACCCAAGGTACAAGCAAGCCCCCTACACACAGTCCCTGCTTGCCAGTTCTGTATTACCGAAGGTACAAGCCCCCTGCACACAGCCCCTGCCCCTCAGTTCTGCATTATCCACTAGTGTAAGTCTCCTGCACACAGCCAATGCCCCCCCCCCCAGTTCTGCATTACCCAAAGTACAAGCCCCCTGCACACAGCCACTGCCCCCAGTTCTGCATTACCCACAGGTACAACCCACTGCACACAGCCCCTGCCCCCAGGTCTGCATTACCTAAGATACAAGGCCCCTGAACACATTCCCTGCCCCCCAGTTCTGCATTACCCAAGATACAAGACCTCTGCACACAGCTCCTGCCCCCCAGATCTGCATTACCTAAGATACAAGCCCCCTGCACACAGCCCCTGCCTCCCCCCAGTTCTGCATTACCCACAGGTACAAGGCCCCTGCACACAGCCCCTGCCCCTAGGTCTGAATTACCTAAGATACAAGCCCCCTGCACACAGCCCCTGCCCCCCAATTCTGCATTACCCATGGGTACAAGCTCCGTGCGAAAAGCCCCTTCCCCCCCTTAGGACTGCATTACCTAAGATACAAGTCCCCTGCACACATTCCCTGCCCTCTAGTTCTGCATTACCCAAGGTACAGCACCCTTGCACACAGCTCCTGCACCCCAGTTCTGCATTACCCTAGGTACACACCCCTGCCTCCAGGTCTGCATTATCCACTGGTATAAGCCCCCTTCACACAGCTCCTGCCCCTCAGTTTTGCATTACCCAAGGTACAAGCCCCTGCACAGCCTCTGTTTGTCAGGGCACGGAAAACCCACCAGGAGGCAGTAAACCTCATATGCTATCAAGGGGTGTACATAGAAATCATGGGGCCCCATTACAGAAGTTCTAATTGGGCTCCCACCCCTCCCCAAAAAAAATAATTGTTGGGGTCACAGGGGAGCATATCTCATAACTTTCCAGCCTTTACATAGTAATTTCCTCATGCTAAAGTCCTAGATTCCTTTTGCATTACCCCCATAAAGTATGATGCCAACAAAACAAAAGTACCCCCCCAAACACAGAATGATACCCCCATGGTGAATTCCTCTACATTAACCTCCACATGCACAGTATAATTACTCTATTGTACCCCACCTCAACTCCCAAGGCAATGTATGGTGACCCCAACACAGTATGATCCCCCAGCTGTGACCCCCCATACAGCCCTTCATGCAGTATAATGGACCTACATACAGTATGATGGCCCCACACCTCTCCACACTGTATAATGGCCCGCACTAGCCCTCCACACAGCATGATGGTACCCACACAGGGCTGCCACTAGGAATTACAGGGCCCCATACTGGCTAAATTTTTGGGCCCCCTTGAGACTCTGCCCAGTCTCCACCCCAGCTCCGCCTCAACCCCTCGAATGTTCCACAGTCCCACCGCCCACTCTTGGAAAAACTCTACTTTCTGCACCACGTCTTCACCAATCACACATTAACAGTACCCATTGAACACCGGCTCACATATACAGTACAGACCAAAAGTTTGGACACACCTCATTTAAAGATTTTTCTGTATTTTCATAACTATGAAAATTGTACATTCACACTGAAGGCATCAAAACTATGAATTAACACATCTGGAATTATATACTTAACAAAAAAGTGTGAAGCAACTGGAAATATGTCTTATATTCTAGGTTCTTCCAAGTAGCCACCTTTTGCTTTGATGACTGCTTTGCACACTCTTGGCATTCTCTTGATGAGCTTCAAGAGGTAGTCACCGGAAATGGTCTTCCAACAATCTTGAAGGAGTTCCCAGAGATGCTTAGCACTTGTTGGCCCTTTTGCCTTCACTTTGCGTTCCAGCTCACCCCAAACCATCTCGATTGGGTTCAGGTCTGGTGACTGTGGAGGCCAGGTCATCTGGCGTAGCACCCCATCACTCTCCTCCTTGGTCAAATAGCCCTTACACAGCCTGGAGGTGTGTTTGGGGTCATTGTCCTGTTGAAAAATAAATGATGGTCCAACTAAAAGCAAACCGGATGGAATAGCATGCCGCTGCAAGATGCTGTGGTAGCCATGCTGGTTCAGTATGCCTTCAATTTTGAATAAATCCCCAACAGTGTCACCAGCAAAGCACCCCCACACCATCACACCTCCTCCTTCATGCTTCACGGTGGGAACCAGACATGTAGAGTCCATCCGTTCACCTTTTCTGCGTCGCACAAAGACACGGTGGTTGGAACCAAAGATCTCAAATTTGGACTCATCAGACCAAAGCACAGATTTCCACTGGTCTAATGTCCATTCCTTGTGTTCTTTAGCCCAAACAAGTCTCTTCTGCGTGTTGCCTGTCCTTAGCAGTGTTTTCCTAGCAGCTATTTTACCATGAAGGCCTGCTGCACAAAGTCTCCTCTTAACAGTTGTTGTAGAGATGTGTCTGCTGCTAGAACTCTGTGTGGCATTGACCTGGTCTCTAATCTGAGCTGCTGTTAACCTGCGATTTCTGAGGCTGGTGACTCGGATAAACTTATCCTCAGAAGCAGAGGTGACTCTTGGTCTTCCTTTCCTGGGGCGGTCCTCATGTGAGCCAGTTTCTTTGTAGCGCTTGATGGTTTTTGCAACTGCACTTAGGGACATTTTCAAAGTTTTCCCAATTTTTCGCACTGACTGACTTTCATTTCTTAAAGTAATGATGGCCACTCTTTTTTCTTTACTTAGCTGCTTTTTTCTTGCCATAATACAAATTCTAACAGTCTATTCAGTAGGACTATCAGCTGTGTATCCACCTGACTTCTGCACAACACAACTAATGGTCCCAACCCCATTTATAAGGCAAGAAATCCCACTTACTAAGCCTGACAGGGCACACCTGTGAAGTGAAAACCATTTCCGGTGACTACCTCTTGAAGCTCATCAAGAGGATGCTAAGAGTGTGCAAAGCAGTCATCAAAGCAAAAGATGGCTACTTTGAAGAACCTAGAATATAAGACATATTTTCAGTTGTTTCACACTTTTTTGTTAACTATATAATTCCACATGTGTTAATTCATAGTTTTGATGCCTTCAGTGTGAATGTACAATTTTCATAGTCATGAAAATACAGAAAAATCTTTAAATGAGAAGGTGTGTCCAAACTTTTGGTCTGTACTGTATAGCCAGCAGCCTTTGTTTTGGCCAGAAGATTTTTTAAGCCACCACCACGACAAGGAAACTCTTCTCTAACATATTAAACATTTCTTATAATACTCAATACTCTTTTAGGTATATTTTATTCATGGGAATGTGTCACACACATTTTTTAAAATGACCAATAATACCACATACAAGGGATAAATACCACCACACTATGACTATATCACATATTACCACTACATAGTGACCGAATAATACCACATACAAGGGACAAATATCGCCACACCATGACCAGACCACATATTACCACCACATAGTGACCGAATAATACCACATACAGTACAGACCAAAAGTTTGGACACACCTTCTCATTTAAAGATTTTTCTGTATTTTCTTGAAGCTCATCAAGAGAATGCCAAGAGTGTGCAAAGCAGTCATCAAAGCAAAAGGTGGCTACTTTGAAGAACCTAGAATATAAGACATATTTTCAGTTGCTTCACACTTTTTGTAAAGTATATAATTCCACATGTGTTAATTCATAGTTTTGATGCCTTCAGTGTGAATGTACAATTTTCATAGTCATGAAAATACAGAAAAATCTTTAAATGAGAAGGTGTGTCCAAACTTTTGGTCTATACTGTATACAGGGTGGTCCAAAAGTAGGTGGACAGAAAGTGTAATAAGGTTATGAAGGGACAGATTTAACAAACATGGTGTAAAGTGAAACTGGCTCATTTGCCCTTAGCAACCAGTCAGATTCCACTTTTCATTCCTCACAGACTCTTTGGAAAATGAAAGGTGGAATCTGATTGGTTGCTAAGGGCAACTGAGCCAGTTTCACAGATCTAGTTTTCAAAGATAGATCTCCCCCCAAATCTGTTTTCTTTTCAGATAACACATAATGGCAAATAATTTAAATACAGATCAAAGAAAATGGATTTTAACAGAGTATTGGAAATCTCAAAATGCTGAAACCGTTACAGCAAATTGGGTTGAAACATTTGGTACTCAAGCCCCAAAGAGACAAACCATTTACCGCATTCGTGACAAATTCAATGCCACTGGCTCAATCCTTAATGCTCCAAAAACTGGTCGACCCAAAACAGTCTGTACAGAAGATAATAAACAACTTGTTGCTGAAACATTTGTTCAGAGTCCAAAAAAGTCCACCAGAAGAGCCTCTTTGGAATTGGGAATTTCACGAGCTTCTATCATGCGAATCCTGAAATCTATTGGGTGGAAAGCTTATCGTCCACGTCTAATTCATGGTTTATTGGAGGATGATCCAGACAGGCGGCTGCAATTTAGTGTTTGATAAATCTCCCCCTTCATAACCTTATTACACTTTCTGTCCACCTACTTTTGGACCACCCTGTGTATATACATACATATATATATATATATATATATATATATATATATATATATATATACACTGCTCAAAAAAATAAAGGGAACACTCAAATAACACATCCTAGATCTGAATGAATGAAATATTCTCATTGAATACTTTGTTCTGTAGAAAGTTGAATGTGCTGACAACAAAATCACACAAAAATCATCAATGGAAATCAAATTTATTAACCAATGGAGGCCTGGATTTGGAGTCACCCCCAAAATTAAAGTGGAAAAACACACTACAGGCTGATCCAACTTTGATGTAATGTCCTTAAAACAAGTCAAAATGAGGCTCAGTGTTGTGTGTGGCCTCCACGTGCCTGTATGACCTCCCTACACCGCCTGGGCATGCTCCTGATGAGGTTGCGGATGGTCTCCTGTGGGATCTCCTCCCAGACCTGGACTAAAGCATCTGCCAACTCCTGGACAGTCTGTGGTGCAACGTGACGTTGGTGGATGGTGCGAGACATGATGTCCCAGATGTGCTCAATCGGATTCAGGTCTGGGGAACGGGCGGGCCAGTCCACAGCTTCAATGCCTTTATCTTGCAAGAACTGCTGACACACTCCAGCCACATGAGGTCTGGCATTGTCCTGCATTAGGAGGAACCCAGGGCCAACCGCCCCAGCATATGGTCTCACAAGGGGTCTGAGGATCTCATCTCGGTACCTAATGGCAGTCAGGCTACCTCTGGCGAGCACATGGAGGGCTGTGCGGCCCTCCAAAGAAATGCCACCCCACACCATTACTGACCCAGTGCCAAACCGATCTTGCTGAAGGATGTTGCAGGCTGCAGATCGCTCTCCACGTCGTCTCCAGACTCTGTCACGTCTGTCACATGTGCTCAGTGTGAACCTGCTTTCAACTGTGAAGAGCACAGGGCGCCAGTGGCGACTTTGCCAATCCTGGTGTTCTGTAGCAAATGCCAAGCGTCCTGCACGGTCTTGGGCTGTGAGCACAACCCCTATCTGTGGACATCGGGCCCTCATACCACCCTCATGGAGTCGGTTTCTAACCGTTTGTGCAGACACATGCACATTTGTGGCCTGCTGGAGGTCATTTTGCAGGGCTCTGGCAGTGCTTCTCCTGTTCCTCCTTGCACAAAAGCGGAGGTAGCGGTCTTGCTGCTGGGTTGTTGCCCTCCTACGGCCCCCTCCACGTCTCCTGGTGTACTGGCCTGTCTCCTGGTAGTGCCTCCAGCCTCTGGACACTACGCTGACAGACAAATCAAACCTTCTTGCCACAGCTCGCATTGATGTGCCATCCTGTATGAGCTGCACTACCTGAGCAACTTCTGTGGGTTGTAGAGTCCGTCTCATGCTACCATGAGTGTGAAAGCACAACCAACATTCAAAAGTGACCAAAACATCAGTCAGAAAGCACTGGTACTGAGATGTGGTCTGTGGTCCCCACCTTCAGAACCACTCCTTTATTGAGGGTGTCTTGATAATTGCCAATAATTTCCATCTATTGTCTATTCCATTTGCACAACAGCTTGTGACATTGATTGTCAATCCGTGTTTCTTCCTAAGTGGACAGTTTGATTTCACAGAAGTTTGATTTACTTGGAGTTATATTCTGTTGTTTAAGTGTTCCCTTTATTTTTTTGAGCAGTGTATATATATATATATATATATATATATATATATATGTATGTATATATATAACCATATAATATAGGACGAGAGATCCTGTAGCCAGGAGCCAATCCAGTCAGTGCATATAACTTTATATATCTGTGGACAGTATAACACATCCAGTGTACATATTGTTATATACCATCTGGTGTCTGTAGCCATGGTATATTATATATTGGTGATCCCGGACCCTGAGGAGGGGAACACATGGCATTACCAGGAATGCTATGTGTTCTGCTCAGTTAAGGGTTAAATGGCGGGAGAATGGCTTTCCCGCCGCTTTCAGATGGTCATGTAGCTAGGAGAAGTTAGGGAATTGATTGGATCTAAGGCCCGGCCATTCAGGACACCGTTACAGGGGAGATATGTTTTTTGCCCTGGAGATGGACCGTGATTGGAGCGGGTATCAGCTGGGGGATATAAGGGAGCAGTGCCGGAGGTTCATGTCTGTCCTCCGGCACTGTCGTACCTGAAGTGCTGCCCTGCCCTCCCTCCATGAATTTTTGGCACGGCCTAGCGTTAGTCGTCCAGGTATCTGGATGGACAGGTAGTTGATTAACGGGCTTAAGCCTCATGGCCGAGCTGCGGTGTTGGAAAAATGGTTTGAACCTTTTAAGAAATTATGTTAATATGGTTATATTTATATGATATGTTTTAATATTTTAATAAAGGCTGTGGCCAATCTTTTATCCACCAAGTCAATGTGTCAAGCAGTATTTGTTATGCGCTGTTTGGGTAGAGAGTTAGATTAATGTGTAATGCCTTTGCAATGTATCTGTAAAAATCGAAAGCTATACTATGGCTCTGTATGGCATCTGATTTTTTTTACGCACCCAGACTTGAATGTGCGAGTCTCATCTGATTTATAGAAGAAACCAGAGCACGCTGCACTATTTTTCTCACACAAATTCAGTGAAAAAAAATGTCTCATCTGCACTGTGCCACTGAATAACAATGGTCCGAGTGTGGTCCGTTATTTCAACAGACAGCACCCGGACCAAAAATACGATCATGTGAATGAGCCCCAATCCTGGCTAGAAATCAGACATGAATTGCAGCAGCTGCTTACTGATGGTCTCCTGGCCAATCTCCTGCCAGCTTCCAGGAAAACCACAGAGAGGAAGCAGTCAGCAGATTGTGTGCTGTGATGAGGGCCTTTATGAGAGGGTGTAAAGATGGCAGCTGTGATGACCAGGGTAAGTGGAAGGGCTCTGGCGGGTGCAAGGGTTAAGTTACTTGCATGTTGTCTGGTTATAGGTAAATTCCACTTTTACATTGTGCTGATGTTTTATGAGATTTGCATTGCTGGGTTCTTCATGGTTTATGTGGAGGCATGTCATTGTATGATTTTCCAATTTTCTTTTTTTTGTCTTATTGCTGAAACTAGAACTTGGCTTCTTCACTCTTTTTAGGCCATTTTAAAAAAAAAACAACCTTGTTGCTTACTGAAATTCCTGCTGTGACTTTGCTGCTTGCCTACATCACTGAGTACTGGGCTAGCTGAGGCCTAACCCTGACAGCACATGTAACTCCTTTAGTGATATGGGTTAGGATTAGTGATGAGCGAGCACAAAAATGCTCGGGTACTCGTTGCTCGGGTCGAGCAAATTGGAATACTCGGGTGCTCGACCCGAGCAACGAGCCCAATGTAAGTCTATGGGAAACTCGAGCATTTTTCAGGCGGCTCCCCCCGGCGGTCTGCAGAGGGCCTAAAAATTGCCCAAATCGATGGGAACAGTGCTCAAATGACATGGGAAAAGCATGGGGAAGACCCCTGGAAGCATTTCTGACTCCCAGGTCACTGCTGTCAACGTTGTCAGCGTATTACACCACTTTTACGGACTCACAATAAAACATACAAAAACAACACCAAAATGGATTTTCCTGGGAAATATATTAAGAAACATCCTTTTCAAGGTAATGACTTGTATATAAGGCAAAATAAATAACCAAAACCAAAAATACTCCTCCACACCTTGGGCTATGTTCACACGTAGCGTTTTTGCACTTTTGCATTGCTTTCAACAAAGACAAATGCATTCACTGGGAAATGTAATTTTAACATTTTACAACCTTATCTGGCCATGTGGTGTGTGACACATCATCAGACACATGCATACAATGCTGAAAAGACATGGTCACTGCCTAATAGTGTGCCCATCATAAGTGATCCTTGGCGCATGCGAAGATGCCTCCCGCCATGCACCTGTCGTTGCAGACTTGTAACAATCACTGTCCACGTCTTTGTCCCAGTGCAGCGTTCAGTTGTCCCTACCCCATTCCTTGGAATGCAAGCGCAAGTATGCAGCCAGCCACCCACCCACCCACAGGCTGCAATACTACACTGCCAAATTTTTGACAGCTGCTTGCACTTGAAAATGTGGCCTTTTAGACTCGTGGAGGCGGAAGCTTTTGATAACCTCATGCAGGAGGCGGCCGGGTGTCCATACTCCTGTCCCCAGCCGCCACTGTTTCTCCCGGTGTCGTCTCCTCCTTCCACAAGCACGGTTCCCACAACATTACCTGTGCCCTCCCCAGTGCACTTACTGGGAAGGACCGCCTAACCACAAACACGTGGACAGGTGAATGTGGCCAGGGAAGGTACGAAGCCAGTCCACAGCTTTTTTATGCTGAGAGTTGTATTTAGATAGGTGAAAGGACTGGCATAGAGGGAAACCATATCTACTCTGAGTGTCATTTCTCCGTCACCAGGTTCCGCCCATTGTCACACACGACCATGCCTGGCTGTATGTTCAGCGGTGAGAGCCACAGATCAGGCTGCTGTGTTACAGCTTTCAGCAACTCTGCAGTGCTGAAGCATGTTATCTTCAGCACAGCCTGTTGCCGCTTGGCAAAAACAGTGCTGCAGTGCTGTCAGCTTGTGACTGGTGTGGTCATTTTGGAGATGGAGGAGGAGGGGCATGAGCTGAACAATGTGATTATATTGAGGTTAAATTGGTGACGCTGTTTTTTTATACTAAAGAAAGATCCTATTGTTTTGTTTTTTTACGTTATTTTTTAAGACAAATGCATTCACCGGGAAATGTCATTTTAACATTTTACAACCTTATCTGGCAATGTGGTGTGTGACACATCATCAGACACATCCTTTTTTATTTATGATGGAGGGACTCTGAAAGTCATGAAGCCTATTTTTATAGGGACATCAGATGGCCCTTACTATTCTTAAAAGGCCAGCAGTCGGCCCTAGCTATTGTTAGAGAGCTATCAGCCAGATATGCTTTGTTGTTCCCATTATTAACAAGTGGGTCTCCTATACTGTTATTGCGTATCCAGTGACTGCAAGGGCTGCCAAAAATTTGGACGCAACCCAATACCCCTTTGAAGAGACATAGAGGAGGGTCTCAGTAAAAAAAATGTTCCCATTAGAAAGGAGCGGGTCTCTAATAGTGGTAATGCCCATGCTGTGACTGCAAGGGCTGCCAAAATTTGGGAAAAACCCAACTAAGAATTTAAAGACACACGGAGCAGGGCCACAGTAACAAGGTACGACATGTTCCCATTAGAAAGGAGAGGGTCTGCTATACAGTTATAGGGTATACAGTGAGTCCAACGGCTAACCAATTTTAGGAAAAACCCCACTAAGAATTTAAAGACACACAGAGCAGGGCCACAGTAACAAGGTACGACATGTTCCCATTAGAAAGGAGAGGGTCTGCTATACAGTTATAGGGTATACAGTGAGTCCAACGGCTGACCAATTTTAGGAAAAACCCCACTAAGAATTTAAAGACACACAGAGCAGGGCCACAGTAACGACAAATTCCCATTAGAAAAGAGAGAGTCTCCCATAGTGTTGGCCTATGCAGTGAATGCAAGGGCTGCCAAAAATTTGGAGGCACTTCAATGCCCCTTGGAAGAGATGTGGAGGAGGGCCTCATAAAAAAAAAAAAAATGTTCCCATTAGAAAGGAGCGGGCCTCCTATACTTGTAATGCGCATGCACTAAGAGTATGGGCTGACAAACATTTACCCCTGGGGGGTATACATGAACATACTGTATAAAAAATTTTTTTTAACGGGCATCATAAACACCCTTTAAAAAAATTATGTGGGTGTTGCATCACGGACCACGGTCATCATGGTGATATGGTGGTGGAGGATGAGGAGAAGGAGGAGGACAAGAGCAAATAGCCAAAATCAGGAAGCGTTTACCCATGTGTGGGTGTGAAAAGGTGCATGGGAATACACCTCCCAAGAAAAGACACTGGATTTGAGTTTCTCACGCTGCTATCATTCGGTGTTGTTGAGAAGCCTGGCCCAATCCAGCCCTTGTTCATTTTTATAAGAGTCAGCCTGTCAGCATTTTCAGTTGACAGGCAGATAATTGATTTTTGGGCCATCTGTGTAACTGCCAGGTACCACTGACCTAGATGCTGTACCGAAATCTCGCACATCAATCTCCTCATCTCTAGTGTTTCTCTACGCCCATATCTTCCCTTTTTCTGCAGAGTCTGAACTCGTACCTAACTCCTGCTCGTTGTCACTGTACTTCCGTTTGTGAGTTTGTGGTCCACTCGCTACTTCACTGCAAGTACCCTGTGGGTATGTGGTTCTGCCTTTCCCTTCCTGTCTGTTCCGTGTGAACAGAGCCCTGTTCCCTCTGCCCTGCCTTGCTCGCTGCTCCGGCGGTTTCTGCCTGCTCTGCCTTGCTCACCGCTCCGGCGGTTCTTGCCTGCTCTGACCCTTTGCTCACTGCTCCGGCAGTCTCGCTCTGCTCTGACCCTTTTCTCACTGCTCCGGCAGTCTTGCTCTGCTCTGACCCTTTGCTCGCTGCTCCGGCAGTCTCGCTCTGCTCTGACCATTTGCTCGCTGCTCCGGCAGTCTCGCTCTGCTCTGACCATTTGCTCACCGCTCCAGGCGGTCTCGTCTTGCTCTGCTCTTGCTCGCCGCTCCGGGCGGCCTCACTCTGCTGTGTTTGTCCACCGCATCTGCGGTTCTGTTCCTGAGTCCCAGTCTGTACTGGGTCCTATCCACTCTGTGCGCCAACCTGTCGTACCTGCCAGTACCTCCCTGCCTGCATACCAGTCGTGCTTACCAACATCCACCTGCCTGCATACCGGCCGTACCTGCCAGTAACTCCCTGTTTGCATACCAGTTGTGCTTGCCAGCATCCACCCGTCTGCATACCTGCCGTGTCTGCCTGTACCCACCAGTCTGTGTGCCAGACTAACCTGCCTGTTCCTGTATTCCCCGGTGTGGGTCAACAGCCGTGTCCAGGGTCTGACCTGGAGTAGCACCTGGTCCCTCTGCTCGGTCCCTCCTTGGTGCACTGGCGTCGTATGCCGTCGTGCGACCTTGGTCGGATCGGGTGTATAGTTAGCTACGCCCCTCCAGGCATTCACTCTCCGGTACGGTCCAGTGGAATCACTACATATACACGCACACGCCAGTCAGTTCGGGCGCGTGCATTACAGCAGGACAAGTGTCTTGTCAATAGCCAACTCATGTCTATGGCCACCTTAGCATCCGGAAAGCCATTCTCCAACCTACCATAAAAATGGAGGATAGGTAAAGGCTGTTAGAGCCTCAGCTAAACCTCACGTAAAAGAAGTCATGTAACAGTTATTTTAAAATAATAATGTAAATAAAACACAAGTCCGGATAAATGTCATTTTCCAAAACTTTATTTAGCATTGACTTTTTAATTTAAATCATTAAAGTATAAACTCTATTTTAAATGTAAAAAAAGCTGCAGGGGCAACAGTTTTTCTTCCGGAACTCCTTTGTGGTCAGTTGTTCTGCTGTCAAAGGCCCTGCTTGTTCTTGGTCTTCCCCATCGTGCAAATTCTGAAGACTAGAATTGCTCCTCGGGGTCAGGCTTTTGTTGACCAGTCATGAGGTCAGAATGCCATGGAGATATATAGCCTTCAGTTTAGGAAAGCAAGAGAGGAATAAGATGAATGTGATGTACTGACAAGACAGAGCTAAAAAAACAATATGTATGAAATAATATGTGACGTTGCAAGTTGCACAAAAATTGGGCCACAATAACCAAAGTGCAGTAGCATTAAAGAGCTTACAAAATGCATGTTTTAAAGAGAAGCTGTAATTTGCCATTAATATGATTTTTTTTTTCCAAAACAACTTCAGGGAAACAAAATCATTTAGACCAGGTAAAATATTTCCATATTTATGGCAAGTGACAGATCCTCTTTAAAGAAGAACTCCCGACAAACATATTATCTTGTAAACCCTTCTAGATACAGGGAAGGAAATAATTATTTGATCAATTGCTGTTTTTGTAAGTTTGCCCACTGACAAAGACATGAACAGTCTATAATTTTAAGGGTAGGTTAATTTTAACATTGAGAGATAGAATATCCCCCCAAAAAATCAAGAAAATCACATTGTATAAATTAGATACATTTATTTGCATTTTGCAGTGAGAAATAAGTATATGATCCCCTACAAACCATTATGAGTTCTGGCTCCTACAGACTAGTTAGACGCTCCTAATCAACTCGTTACCTGCATTAAAGACAGCTGTCTTACATAGTCACATGTATAAAAGACTCCTGTCCACAGACTCAATTAATCCGTCAGAGTCTAACCTCTACAACATGGGCAAGACCAAAGAGCTTTCTAAGGATGTCAGGGACAAGATCATAGACCTGCACAAAGCTGGAATGGGCTAAAAAAACATAAGTAAGATGCTGGGTAAGAAGAAGACAGCTGTTGGTGCAATAGTAAGAAAATGGAAGAAGTACAAAATGACTTCGATCTGGGGCACCATGCAAAATCTCACCTCGTGGGGTAGCCTTGATCACGAGGAAGGTGAGAGATCAGCATAAAACTACAGAGGGGGAACTTGTTAATGATCTCAAGGAAGCTGGGACCACAGTCACCAAGAAAACCATTGGTCGGGCGAGTACAGAGTATCTTCAGCATGCTCGGTGATATGTTTGAATCACTCCCATGTGCATGATTTGCGACTGTTTGACAGCTTTAATACATGTGAAGAATGCTTGTTTCTTAAGCATTCCTCACATGTATTAAAACTGTCAAACAAGCACGCTGAAGATTCTTGGTACTCGCCCGAGCATACTCGTCGAAAGGGTTAACTGAACATACTCGCTCATCACAAGTGCAGGCCCATCTGAAGTTTGCCAATGAACACCTGGATGATTCTGTGAGTTATTGGAAGAAGGTGCTGTGGTCAGATGAGACAAAAATTGAGCTCTTTGGCATTAACTCAACTCGCTGTGTTTGGAGGAAGAGAAATGCTGTCTATGACCCAAAGAACACCATCCCCACTGTCAAGCATGGAGGTGGAAACATTATGTTTTGGGGGTGTTTCTTTGCTAAGGGCACAGGACTACTTCACCGCATCAGTGGGAGAATGGATGGAGCCATGTACCGTAAAATCCTGAGTGACAACCTCCTTCCCTCCACCAGGACATTAAAAATGGGTCGGGGCAGGGTCTTCCAGCAAGACAATGACCCAAAACATACAGCCAAGGCAACAAAGGAGTGGAGGGAGTTGAAGCTCCGAGTTGCCAATCGACAGCCTCAAAATCTGAATGATTTAGAGATGATCTGCAAAGAGGAATGGACCAAAATTCCTCCTGACATGTGCGCAACCCTCATCATCAACTACAAAAAAAGTCTGACTGCTGTGCTTGCCAACAAAGGTTTTGCCACCAAGTATTAAGTGTTGTTTTCCAGAGGAATCAAATACTTATTTCTCACTGCAAAATGCAAATAAATTTATCTAACATATACAATGTGATTTTTTGGGGGGATATTCTATCTCTCAATGTTAAAATTAACCTACCCTTAAAATTATAGACTGTTCATGTCTTTGTCAGTGGGCAAACGTACAAAAACAGCAAGGGATCAAATAATTACTTCCTTCACTGTATGTATGCTATGTAGTATTATCGTGTTACAATGCTTACTGATCACCTTCTACCCCAGTTTTCAGTGCCGCCTAGGTTCATTAAAAGCTGTTAGAATTTTTTTGCACACCGCCAAATCTTTGTTCAATTAGTCCATAACCCCGATCTTATGAAACCTTTTCTTCATCCCAATTGAGCTTAATGGCATATGGCTGAAAGAGATCTTCCCCATCAGAATCACCCTACATGTAAACTTCAGGGAATCCAACAATGGCTAAAAATTTCTGACCATCACATCACACCGCATTCACCTTTCCATCTTCCGGTAATCAACTTGACAGCCGGCAGCCTACACTGCCCTTTTAGCGAGTCCACTTGTATTCCTATATAGGACAGTCTTGAAAATGGAAAATATTTTTTTCGTGAATTCCATTAATAATTTCTCCTCTGCTTCCTCACTACCTGTCTAAGTCTGTCTTCGCTGCCAAGACTTAGGTTAAAAAAAACAAAAAACATCCACGTACTCTCCTTCCCTGATGCTCTTACTACAAATGTATAAGTGGATGACAATGAACACACCCTGCGCTGTGACTAGTATCTCACTGTTCTGAGCTTTCAGCCATGTAGTGATCACCTCTTTCTTATAACACTTCACAGCTTTCAAACACTTTATTAACATGTTAAACATATTTCCTTCCTTACTGCATGCATCTTCATCTGACAATACAGCCCCATCCAATGAATTAGAATAAGACTTACTTGGCTACTGCGGTGCTGCTTGGATTGTGTCCTTGCTGTGACTTGCTCTTGTTTGGCCACTGTTTGCTGCGTGAGACCTCCATGTCCCGGCCACCTCTTATCGTCTAGTGTCCACATCTTGTTGCACCTTGTCGCTGCTTTGATCTCTGCAACAACAGACACTGTGCGAGTATGCGTTCACATGTGATTTCACTGAGGACGCAACAAATTCCTGCCCACGCCAATTACTCCCTGTACGTGGCCTGTGCTGTGAGTACTTACCTAATCCTGGATGCTGTCCATGCTTCCCAACCTAAATTTGTCCTGGCCTCTGTTCCTCACATCTCCTAGTTCTGAGTCCATGATCTGCTCCTGCTATATACTGGTTATGTCCAAGGCCTATTTCTAGTTATAGCTTGTGGTCATGAACCTGATCCCGGCTGTGTCCCTGGTGCCATGATCCTGGATGCAGCTCTTTGCTGTGTCCTAGTTATCCGTCACTCTGCTTACAGCTCCACATCTGGTACTTAAAGGGGTTTTCGAATGAACAAAAGTTCATTTTAATCAATACATCTTGGAATAATAATAATTTCCACAATTGGATGTGTTTAAATAAAATGTTCCTGTGCTAAGATAATCTTATAATGTGCCCCTGCTGTATATGGTGTAATGACCCGACTTCTGTGTGCCACTGAAGCACATGGCCCGAACAGATGCCACAGAAGCACATGGTCTGATGTCCACATGCTGCTGAAGCATGCGGCCTGGCATCTCTTTGCCACCAAAACACACAGCCTGGCATCTGCGTGCCACCAGAGCACACAGCTCAACTTCCACGTGCCAACAAAGCACGTAGCCCGGTTTCCGCTTGTCATCGAAGCATATGACCCAGTATCCGTATGCCAATGAAGCATATGGCCACGTAATCGAATGTCACTGAAACACACGGCCCCGTCTCCATGTGCCACCAAAGTACACGGACCAACATCCACGTGCCACCCTAACACATTGACTGACATCTGCCTGACACCGAAGCACATGGCTAAATGTTTGCAGCACAGTTAAATCCACTGGTAGAGAATATAATGCCATGCTATGGGTCATCTATGTACGCATATAAGAATATGACAAGCTATCAAAATATGAAATTACAACCAAACTATAGATAATAATACAACCACTAACATACAGCATGTTATCTGAAAATGTATTACTGGAGAGTTTACCCTCCAGGTCACACTCATTGGCAATTTGTCTGCCTCTGTTTTTTTTTTCCACCAAAGCACAAGGCCTGACATCCGGGTACAAACGAAGCACACTGCCCAAAGTCCATGTGCTATTGAAGCACAAAGTCCGACGTCCGCGGGCCACCGAAGCACAAAGAACAGCGTCCACGTGCCACAGAAGCACAAGGTCCTCGAGTTTGAGTCCCACTGAAGCACAGGGCTCGGCATCCGGGTGCCACCGACGCACACGGCCCCACGTCCAGGTGCCACCAAAGCACACAATCCCGTGTACGGGTGCCACCAAAGAACACGGGCCCGGCATCCGGTTGCCACCAAGGCGCACGGCCCTGCGTACATATGCCATTGAAGCACAAGGCACCGCATATGGGTGCCCCGACACACACGGTCCCGCTTACAGGTGCCATTGAAGCACATATCCCGGCATCTGGGTGTCACCGAAGCACACGGCACTGCGTATGGGTGCCATTGAAGCACATGGCCTTGCGTCGGGGTGCCACCGAAGCACACGGCCCCACCTCACGGTGCCAAGAAAGCACACGGCCTCGCGTCTGGGTGCCACTTAAGCACACGGCCTCCCTGTACGGGTGCTACCGAAGCACACAGACCCGTGTCTGTGTACCACCGAAGCACAGAGACCCATGTCTGTGTGCCACCGAAGCACATGGCCCCGCTTCTCAGTGCTATGGAAGCACAAAGACCAGCGTCTGGGTATGACCAAAGAACACGGCTCCACGTACGAGTGCCCCTGAAGCACACGGCCCCGCGTCTAGGTGCCACCTAAGCACACAGACCGAAGTCCGGATGCCACCGAAGCACATGGCCCCTTGTCTAGGTGCCACAGAAGCACACAGATCTGCATTCGGGTGCAACTGAAACACACGGCCCCACATACGAGTGCCACCGAAACACATGCCCCATGTCTGAGTGCCACCGAAACACACGCCCCATGTCCGTATGCCACCGAAGCACATGGCCCCGCCTCCGGGTGCCACTGAAGCACATGACCCTGTGTCTGGGTGCCACAGAAGCACACAAACCCGTGTCCGGGTGCCACCAAAGCACATGGTCTCCCTGTATGGGTTTCACCGAAGCACACAGCCCGTGTCTGGGTGCCACCGAAGCATACACACCCGCATCAGGATGCCACCGACGCATACGGCCTACCTGTATGGGTGCAACCGAAGCACATGGCCCCACATGCGAAAGCCACCGAAGCACACATACGTGTATCTGGTTGCCACCGAAGCACACAGACCCGCGTCCGGGTGCCACTGAATCACATGGCCCCCTTTTCAGTGCTACTGAAGCACAAAGCTTGGCGTCCAGGTACCACTGAAGAACACGGCTCCACGTACGAGTGTCCCTGAAGCACACGGCCCCACGTCTAAATGCCATCTAAGCACACAGACCCGCGTCCGTGTGCCCCTGAAGCATACAGACCCGCGTCCGTGTGCCACCGAAGAATACAGACCCGCATCCGTGTGCCACCGAAGCACTCTGCCCCGCGTCTGGGTGCCACCGAAGCACATGGCCCATGTCTAGGTGCCACCGAAGCCTACAGACAAGCATCTCGGTGCCACCGAAGCACACAGAGCCGCGGTCCATATGCCACCGAAGCACATGGCCCCGCATCCGGGTGCCACCGAAGCACATGGTCCTGCGTCTGGGTGCCACAGAAGCACACAAACCCGTGTCCAGGTGCCACCGAAGCACATGGCCTCCCTATATGGTTGTCACCGAAGCACAAAACCCGTGTCTGGGTGCCACCGAAGCATACGGCCAACCTGTACGGATACAACAGAAGCACATGGCCCCACATGCGAGTGCCACCGAAGCACACATACCCGTGTCTGGTTGCCACCGAAGCACACAGACCCGCGTCCGGGTGCCACCGAATCACATGGCCCCACTTCTAGGTACTACCGAAGCACAAAGCTTGGCATCCAGGTACCACCGAAGAACACGGCTCCACGTACGAGTGTCCCTGAAGCACACGGCCCCACGTCTAAATGCCATCTAAGCACACAGACCCGCGTCCGTGTGTCACCGAAGCATACAGACCGGCGTCTGTGTACCACAGAAGCACACAGACCCATGTCTGGGTGCCACCGAAGCACACAGACCAGCGTCCGGGTGCCACCGAAGCACATAGCCCCGCTTCTCAGTGCTACCGAAGCACAGAGACCAGTGTCCAGGTACCACCAAAGCACACAGCTCCGTGTACGAGTGCCCCTGAAGCACAAGGCCTTGAGTCTGGGTGCAAACAAAGCACACAGTCCTGCATCCGTGTGCCACCGAAGCACTCTGCCCCGCGTCCGGGTGCCACTGAAGCGCTTGGCCCCATGTCTAGGTACCAGCGAAACACACTTCTCGGTGCTACCGAAGCACAAAGACCGGCGTCCAGGTACCTCCTAAGCTCACGGCTGCACGTACGAGTGCCCCTGAAGCACACGGCCTTGGGTCTGGGTGCCACCGAAGCACACAGACCCGCATTCGTGTGCCACCGTAGCTTTCTGCCCCGCGTCTGTGTGCCACCAAAGCACATGACCCCTTGAACGGGTGCCACTGAAGAACACAGCCCTGCATAAGAGTGTGACCGAAGCACATGACCCCATGTCTAGGCGACACCGAAGCACAAACCCGTGTCCAGGTGCCACCGAAGCACATGGCCTCCTTATATGGGTGTCACCGAAGCATAAAACCCGTGTCTGGGTGCCACCGAAGCATACACACCCACATCAGGGTGCCACCGACGCATACGGCCAACCTGTATGGATGCAACAGAAGCACATGGCCCCACATGCGAGCGCCACCGAAGCACACATACCCGTGTCTGGTTGCCACCGAAGCACACAGACCCGCGTCCGGGTGCCACCGAATCACATGGCCCCACTTCTAGGTGCTACCGAAGCACAAAGCTTGGCGTCCAGGTACCACCGAAGAACACGGCTCCATGTACGAGTGTCCCTGAAGCACACGGCCCCACGTCTAAATGCCATCTAAGCACACAGACCCGCGTCCGTGTGCCACCGAAGCATACAGACCGGCGTCTGTGTACCACAGAAGCACACAGACCCGTGTCTGGGTGCCACCGAAGCAAACAGACCAGCGTCCGGGTGCCACCGAAGCACATAGCCCCGCTTCTCAGTGCTACCGAAGCACAAAGACCAGTGTCCAGGTACCACCAAAGCACACGGCTCCGTGTACGAGTGCCCCTGAAGCACAAGGCCTTGAGTCTGGGTGCAAACAAAGCACACAGTCCTGCATCCGTGTGCCACCGAAGCACTCTGCCCCGCGTCCGGATGCCACTGAAGCACTTGGCCCCATGTTTAGGTACCAGCGAAACACACTTCTCGGTGCTACCGAAGCACAAAGACCGGCGTCCAGGTACCTCCTAAGCTCACGGCTGCACGTACGAGTGCCCCTGAAGCACACGGCCTTGGGTCTGGGTGCCACCGAAGCACACAGACCCGCATTCGTGTGCCACCGTAGCTTTCTGCCCCGCGTCTGTGTGCCACCAAAGCACATGACCCCTTGAACGGGTGCCACTGAAGAACACAGCCCTGCATAAGAGTGTGACCGAAGCACATGACCCCATGTCTAGGCGACACCGAAGCACAGACCCATGTCTGGGTGCCACCGAAGCACACGGCCCCGCAACCGGGTGCCACTGAAGAACACGGCCCCGTGTCTGGGTGCCACCTAAGCACACAGACCTGCGTCCATGTGCCACTGAAGCACATGGCCCCTCGTCCGGGTGCCACCTAAGCACATGGACCCGTGTCTAGGTGCCACCGAAGCACACAGACTAGCGTCCGGGTGCCACCGGAGCACATGGCTTTGCCTCTCGGTGCTACCGAAGCACAAAGACCAGCGTCCAGGTACCACCGAAGCACACGGCTCCACTTATGAGTGCCCCTGAAGCATGCAGCCTCGTGTCTGGGTGCCACTGAAGCACACAGATCCGTGTCCGTGTGACACAATAGCACTCTGCCCCGCGTCCGCGTGCCACCGAAGCACACGACCCCCTGAACAGGTGCCACCGATACACAAAGCTCCACATACGAGTGTCACCTAAGCACACGGCCCCGTGTCTGGGTGCCACCAAAGCACACAGACCCGCATCTGGGTGCCACCAAAGCACACGGCCCTGCTTCTCGGTGTTACCGAAGCACAAAGACCGGCGTCTCTGTACCATTGAAGAACACGGCTCCACGTACGAGAACCACCGAAGCACATGGCCCCTCGTCCGGGTGCCACCGAACCACATGGACCCGTGTCTAGGTGCCACCGAAGCACACAGACCCGCGTCCGGGTGCCACCGGAGCACATGGCCCTGTCTCTCGGTGCTACCGAAGCACAAAGACCGGCGTCCGGGTACCACCGAAGCACACGGCTCCACGTATGAGTGCCCCTGAAGCACACGGCCTCGTGTCTGGGTGCCACCGAAGCACACAGACCCGTGACCATGTGCCATCGAAGCACTCTGCCATGCGTCCAGGTGCCACCAAAGCACATGGCCCCATCTCTAGGTGCCATCATAGCACACATACCCGTGTCTGGGTGCCACTGAAGCACACAGACTAACGTCCATGTGCTACCGAAGCACATGGCCCCACGTCCGGTTTCCACCGAAGCACATGGCCCTGCTTCTCGGAGCTACCGAAGCACAAAGACCGGCGTCCGAGTACCTCCAAAGTACACGGCTCCACGTACAAGCGCCCCTGAAGCACACGGCCTCGTGTCTGGGTGCCACCGAAGCACACAGACCCGCGTCCATGTGCCACCAAAGCACTCTGCCCCGCGTCCGTGTACCACCGAAGCACATGGCCCTGCGTCCGGGTGGCACCGAAGCACACAGCCCCACTTCTCGGTGTTACCGAAGCACAAAGACCGGTGTCCAGGTAACATTGAAGAACACGGCTCCACGTACGAGTGCACCTGAAGCACACGTACTCGTGTCTGGTAGCCACAGAAGCACACAGACCCATGTCCGTGTGCCACCGAAGCACTCTGCCCCGTGTCAGGGTGCCACCGAAGTACATGGCCAATGTCTAGGTGCCACCGAAGCACACAGACCCGCGTCCGGGTGCCACCGAAGCACACAGCCCCACGTCCGGGTGCCACCAAAGCACACAGCCCACATACGGGTGCAACCGAAGCACACAGACCCGCGTCCGGGTGCCACTGAAGCACAAGGCCCCACGTCCGGGTGCCGCCAAAGCACACGGCCCCGCGTCTAGTTGCCACCGAAGCACTCTGCCCCACGTCCATGTGGCACCAAAGCACATGGCCCCTTGTCTAGGTGCCACTAAAGCACACAGACCCGCATTTGGGTGCCTCTGAAGCACACGGCCCCGCTTCCGGGTGCCATCGAAGCACACAGCTCACATACGGGTGCCACCGAAGCACACAGACAGGCTTCCAGGTGCCCCCGAAGCACACGGCCCCACGTCCGGGTGCCGACAAAGCACACAGACCCGCGTCTAGGTGCAAACGAAGCACACAGACCCGCGTCCATGTGCCACCGAAGCACTCTGCCCCACGTCCGGGTGCCACCGAAGCACATGGCCCCTTGTCTTGGTGCCACAAAAGCACACAGACCCGCATTCGAATGCCTCTGAAGCACATGGCCCAGCTTCCTGAACGGGTGCCACTGAAGCACATAGCCCCACATACGAGTATCATTGAAGCACACACCCCTGTGTCTGGGTGCCACCGAAGCACACAGACCCGAGTCCATGTGCCAAATAAGCACAGGGCCCTGCGCACAGGTGCCATCGAAGCACATGGCTCCCTCTTTTCGGTGCTACTGAAGCACAAAGACCGGCATCCGGGTACCTCCGAAGCTCACGGCTCCATGTACGAGTGCTCATGAAGAACACGGCTTCGTGTCTGGGTGCCACCGAAGCACACTGCCCCGTTGAATGGGTGCCTCCGAAGCACACAAAGCTGAGTCCAGGTGCCACTGAAGCACACAACCTCCCTGTACAGGTGCCACCGAAGCACACGGCCCCAAGTGTCTGGGTGCCACCGAAGCACACAGACCAGCGTCCATGTGCTACAGAAGCACACGGCCCTGCATCCGGGTGCCACCAAAGCACGCGGCCCCGCTTCTCGGTGATACCGAAGCACAAAGATCAGTGTCCGAGTACCACCGAAGCACACGTCTCCACGTACGAGTGCCCCTGAAGCACACAGCCTAGTGTCTGAGTGCCACCGAAGCACACAGACCCATGTCCGTGTGCCATTGAAGAACTCTGCCCCGCGTCCGGGTGCCACCGAAGCACATGGCCTGGTGTCTAGGTGCCACCGTAGCACACAGACCCGTGTCTAGGTGCCACCGAAGCACACAGACCAACGTTCATGTGCCACCGAAACACATGGCTCCTCGTCCGCTTTCCACCGAAGCACTTGGCCCCGCTTCTCGGTGCTACCGAAGCACAAAGACCGGCGTCCGGGTACCTCCAGAGCACAAGACTCCACGTACGAGTGCCCATGAAGAACACGGCCTCGTGTCTGGGTGCCACCAAAGTACAGGGCCCCGTTGAATGGGTGCCACCGAAGCACATAAACCTGCATCCGGGTGCCCCCGAAGCACACAACCTCCCTGTACAGGTGCCACCGAAGCACACAGATCAGCGTCCAGGTGACACTGTAGCACAAGGCCCTAGTTCTCGGTGCTACTGAAGCACACAGACCGGCGTCTGGGTACAACCGAAGCACACGGCTCCACATACGAGTGCCCCTGAAGCACAAGGCCTTGTGTTTGTATGCCACCGAAACACACAGACAAGCGTTCGTGTGCCACCAACGCACTCTGCCCCGCATCTGGGTGCCACCGAAGCACATGGCCCATGTCTAGGTGCGACCGAAGCACATGGCCCCACGTCCGGATGCCGCCAAAGCACACAGCCCACATACGGGTGCCACCGAAGCACACAGACCCGAGTCCGGGTGCAACCAAAGCAGACGGCCTGAAGTCCGGGTGCCGCCAAAGCACACAGCCCCGCATCTAGGTGCCACCGAAGCACACAGACCTGCGTCCATGTGCCACCGAAGCACTCTGCCCCGCGTCCGGGTGCCACCGAAGCACATAGCCCCTTGTCTAGGTGCCACCAAAGCACACAGAGCCGCATTCGGGTGCCACTGAAGCACACGGTCCCGCTTCCGGGTGCCATCGAAGCACACAGCCCCACATACGAGTGCCACCGAAACACATGCCCCGTGTCTGGGTGTGACCGATGCACATGGCCCGGCATCTGGGTGCCACCAAATCACACAGACCCGCGTCCATGTGCCACCGATGCACTCTGCCCCGCGTCCGGGTGCCACCGAAGCACATGGCACCATCTCTAGGTGCCACCATAGCACACATACCCGTGTCTGGGTGCCACCGAAGCACACAGTCCATGTGCCACCGAAGCACATGGCCCCACGTCCGGGTGCCACCGAAGCACATGACCCCGCTTCTCAGTGCTACCGAAGCACAAAGAACGGCGTCCGGGTACCTCCGAAGTACACGGCTCCACGTATGAGGATCCCTGAAACACACGGCCTCGTGTCTGGGTGCCACCGAAGCACACAGACCCATGTCCGTGTGCCAACGACGCACTCTGCCCCGCGCCCGTTTGCCACCGAAGCACATAGCCTGGTGTCTAGGTGCCACCGTAGCACACAGACCCGTGTCTGGGTTCCACCGAAGCACACAGTCCAACGTCCATGTGCCACCGAAGCACATGGCCCCTCGTCCGGTTTCCACCGAAGCACATGGCCATGCTTCTCGGTGCTACCCGAGCACAAAGGCCGGCATCCGGGTACCTTCGCAACACATGGCTCCACGTACGAGTGCCCTTGATGCACACGGCTTCGTGTGTGGGTGCCACCGAAGCACTCAGACCCATGTCCGTGTGCCACCGAAGCACTCTGCCCCACGTCCGGGTGCCACCGAAGTACATGGTCCGGTGTCTAGGTGCCACTGTAGCACAAATACCTGTATCTGGGTGCCACCGAAGCACACAGACCAACGTCCATGTGCCACCGAAGCACATGGCTTCACGTCCGGTTTCCACCGAAGCACATCCTCCGCTTCTTGGTGTTACCGACGCACAAAGAACGGCGTCCGGGTACCTGCAAGTCACACAGTTCCACGTACGAGTGCCCCTGAAGCACACGGCCTCGTGTCTGGGTGCCACCAAAGCACACAGACCCGCGTCCAGGTGGCATCGAAGCACAGGACCCACTGTACGGGTGCCATCGAAGCACACAGCCCAGCATACGAGTGCCACCGAAGCACATGCCCCCGTGTCTGGGTGCCATCGAAGCACACAGACTCCCTTCCGTGTGCCACCGAAGCACGTGACCCCATGTCCGGGTGCCTCCGAAGCACATGGTCCCGTGTCTAGGTGCCACCGAAGCACACAAACCCGCGTTAGAGTGCCATCAAAGCACACAGCCTACCTGTACGGGTGCCACCGAAGCACATGGCCCCACATGCGAGTGCCATCGAAGCACACAGACCCGTGTCTGGTTGCCACCGAAGCACACAGACCCACGTTCATGTGCCACAGAAGCACATGGCCCTGCGTCCGTGTGCCACCGTAGCACATGGCCCCGCTTATTGGTGCTACCGAAGCACAAAGACCAGCTTCCGGGTACCACCAAAGTACACGGCTTCACGTATGAGTGCCCCTGAAGCACACGGCCTCGTGTCTTGGTGCCACCGAAGCACACAGACCCACAACCGTGTGCCACCGAAGCAAATGGCCCTATGTCTAGGTGCCACTGAAGCACACAGACCCGCGTCCGGGTGCCACCGAAACACACGGCCCCGCATCCGGGTGCCACTGAAGCACACGGCTTCACATACGAGTATCACCCAAGCACACGGCCCCGTGTCTGGGTGTCACCGAAGCACACAGACTTGCGTCCGTGTGCCACCGTAGCACTCTGCCCCGCCTCTGGGTGCCACCGAAGCACACGGCGCACATATGAGTGCCACCGAAGCACTCGGCCCCGTGTCTGGGTGCCGGCAAAGCACACAGACCCGCATCCATTTGCCACCGAAGCACATGGCCTTGCATCCGGGTGCCACCGAAGCACATGGCCCTGTGTCTAGGTGCCACCGAAGCACACAGACCCGAATCCGGGTGCCACCAAAGAATACAGCTCCATGTACGAGTGCCCCTGAAGCACACTGCCTCATGTCTGGGTGCCACCGAAGAACACAGACCCACGTCCGTGTATACCACCGAAGCACACAGACCCCAGTCTGGGTGCCACTGAAGCACATGGCCCCGTGTCTAGGTGCCACCGTAGCGCACTGACCTGTGTCTGAGTGCCAGCGAAGCACACAGACCAACGTCTATGTGCCACCGAAGCATATGGCCCCGCTTCTTGGTGCTACCGAAGCACAAAGACCGGCGTCCCGGTACTTGCGAAGCACACGGCCCTACATACAAGTGCCACAAAAGCACACGGCCCCGAGTCTGGGTGCCACCGAAGCTCACAGACCCGCATCCGTGTGCCACCGAACCACATGGCCTTGTGTCCGGGTGCCACCGAAGCACATGCCCCATGTCTAGGTGCAACTGAAGCACACAGACCCGCATCCGGGTGTCACTGTACGAGTGACCATGAAGCATACGGCCTCATGTCTAGGTGCCACCGAAGCACACAGACCCGTGTCCATGTGCCACTGAAGCACTGTGCCCCACGTCCGGGTGCCAACGAAGCACATGGCCCCATCTCTAGGTGCCACCATAGCACACAGACCCGTGTCTGGGTGCCACCGAAGCACACAGACTAACGTCCATGTGCCACCAAAGTACATGGCCCCACGTCTGGTTTCCACCGAAGCAGATGGCCCCACTTCTTGGTGCTACCGAAGCACAAAGACCGGCGTCCGGGTACTTCCGAAGTAGACGGCTCTACATACGAGTGCCCCTGAAGCACACGGCCTTGTGTCTGGGTGCCACCGAAGCACACAGACCCACGTCCGTGTGCCACCGTAGCAGTCTGCCACCGTAGCACTCTGCCCCGCATCCGGGTGCCAATGAAGCACACGGCCCCACATACGAGTGCCACGAAAGCACACGGCCCCGTGCCTGGGTGCCACCGAAGCGCACAGACCCGCATCCGTTTGCCAACGAAGCCTATGGCCTTCAGTCCGGGTTGCACCGAAGCACATGCCCCCTGTCTAAGTCCCACCGAAGTACAGACCCACATCCGGGTGCCACCAAAGAATACTTCTCCATGTACGAGTGACCAAGAAGCACACGGCCTCATGTCTGGGTGCCACGAAAGCAGACAGACCCGCGTCCATATACCACCAAAGCACACAGACCCCAGTCCGGGTGCAACCGAAGCACATGGCCCCGTGTCTAGGTGCCACCGAATCAAACACACCCGTGTCTGGGTGCCACCGAATCACAGAGACCAATGTCCATGTGCCATCGAAGCACATGACCCCTGCGTCCGGTTTCCACCGAAGCACATGGCCCAGCTTCTCGGTGCTACCGAAGCACAAAGACCGGCGTCCGGGTACCTCTGAAGTACACGGCTCCATGTACGAGTGCCCCTAAAGCACACGGCCTCGTGTCTGGGTGCTACTGAAGCACACAGACCCGCGTCCGTGTGCCACCGAAGCACTCTGCCCCGCCTCCGGGTGCCATCGTAGCACATGGCCCCGTGTCTAGGTGCTACCGAACACAAAGACCCGCGTCCGGGTGCCACCGAATCACACGGCCCCGCTTCTCGGTGCTACCGAAGCACAAAGCTTGGCGTGAAGGTACCACCGAAGAACATGGCTCCATGTACGAGTGCCCCTGAAGCACATGGCCCTGCGTCTAGGTGCCACCTAAGAACACAGACCCGCGTCCGTGTGCCACCGAAGCACATGGCTCCTCGTCCGGGTGCCACCGAAGCACATGGCCCGTGTCTAGGTGCCACCAAGGCACAGAGACCCATGTCCGTGTGCCACCAAAGCACATGGCCCCGCTTCTCGGCGCCACCGAAGCACAAAGACCGGCGTCCGGGTACCTCCCAAGCACACTGCTCAATGTACGACTGCCACTTTAGCTCTCTGCCCCGCGTCTGAGTGCCATCGAAGCATACAACCCCCTGAACGGGTGCCACTGAAGCACACAGCCCCACATAAGAGTGCCATTGAAGCACATGCCCCTGTGTCTGGGTACCACCGAAGCACACAGACCCACGTCCATGTGCCAAATAAGCACAGGGCCCTGCGTACTGGTGCCACGGAAGCACATGGCTCCTGCTTCTTGGTGCTACTGAAGCACAAAGACCAGCGTCCGGGTACCTCCGAAGAACACAGCTCCACGTACGATTGCTCATGAAGAACACGGTTTCGTGTCTGGGTACCACCGAAGCACACGGCCCCGTTGAATGGGTGCCACCGAAGCACACAAACCTGCGACCGGGTGCCACCGAAGCACACGACCTCCCTGTACAGGTGCCACCGAAGCACACGGCCCCACATGCGAGTGCCACCGAAGCACACAGACCCGTGTCTGGGTGCCACCGAATCACACAGACCAGCATCCGGGTGCCACCGAAGCACATGGCCCTGATTCTCTGTGCTATCGCAGCACAAAGACTGGCGTCCGTGTACCACAGAAGCACACAACTCCACATACGAGTGCCCCTGAAGCACATGGCCTGGTGTCTGGGTGCCACCGTAGCACACAGACCCGCGTCCGGGTGCCACCGAAGCACATGGCCCGGTGTCTAGGTGCCACCGTAGCACACAGACCCGTGTCTAGGTGCCACTGAAGCACACAGACCAACGTTCATGTGCCACCGAAGCACATGGCTCCTCGCCCGGTTTCCAGCGAAGCACATGGCCCCGTTTCTCGGTGCTACCGAAGCACAAAGACCGGCGTCCGGGTACCTCCAAAGCACAAGACTCCACGTACCAGTGCCCATGAAGAACATGGCCTCGTGTCTCGGTGCCACCGAAGTACAGGGCCCCGTTGAATGGGTGCCACCGAAGCACACAAACCTGCATCCGGGTGCCCCCGAAGCACACAACCTCCCTGTACAGGTGCCACCGAAGCACACAGATCAGCATCCAGGTGCCACCGTAGCACAAGGCCCCGCTTCTCGGTGCTACCGAAGCACACAGACCGGCGTCTGGATACAACCGAAGCACAGGGCTCCGCATACGAGTGCCCCTGAAGCACAAGGCTTTGTGTCTGCTTGCCACCGAAACACACAGACCCACATCCATGTGCCACCGAAGCACATGGCCCATGTCTAGGTGCCAACGAAGCACACAGACCCGCGTCCGCGTGCCACCAAAGCACACGGCCCCACGTCCGGATGCCGCCAAAGCACACAGCCCACATACGGGTGCCACCGAAGCACACAGACCTGAGTCCGGGTGCAACCGAAGCACACGGCCCCACGTCCGGGTGCTGCCAAAGCACACGGCCCCGCATCTAGGTGCCACCGAAGCACACAGACCCGTGTCCATGTGCCAATGAAGCACTCTGCCCATGCGTCCGGGTGCCACCGAAGCACACAGACCTGCAATCGGGTGCCACCGAAGCACACAGACCCGTGTCCATGTGCCACCGAAGCACTCTGCCCCTTGTCTAGGTGCTACCAAAGCACACAGACCTGCAATCGGGTGCCACCGAAGCACACGGCCCCGCTTATGAGTGCCAACGAAACACAAGCCCCGTGTCTGGGTGCCACCAAAGCACATGGCCCCGCATCTGGGTGCCACCAAATCACACAAACCTGCGTCCATGTGCCACCGATGCACTCTGCCCCGCGTCTGGGTGCCACCGAACCACATGGCACCATCTCTAGGTGCCACCAAAGCACACATAGCCATGTCTGGGTGCCACCAAAGCACACAGACTAACGTCCATGTGCCACTGAAGCACATGGCCCCATGTCCGGGTGGCACCAAAGCACATGACCCCGCTTCTCAGTGCTACCGAAGCACAAAGAACTGCGTCCGGGTACCTCTGAAGTACACGGCTACATGTATGAGGGCCCCTGAAGCACACGGGCTCGTGTCTGGGTGCCACTGAAGCACACAGACCCAAGTCCGTGTGCCACCATAGCACTCTGCCCCGCGTCCGGGTGCCACCGAAGCACATGGCCCTGTGTCTAGGTGCCACCGAAGCACACAGACCCGCGTCCGTGCATACCACCGAAGCACACAGACCCCAGTCTGGGTGCCACCGAAGCACATGGCCCCGTGTCTAGGTGCCACCGTAGCGCACACACCCATGTCTGGGTGCCAGCGAAGCACACAGACCAACGTCTATGTGCCACCAAAGCATATGGCCCCGCGTCCGGTTTCCACCGAACCACACGGCACTGCTTCTCGGTGTTACGAAGCACAAAGACCGGCGTCCGGGTACCTCCGAAGTACACGGCTCCACATACGAGTGCCCCTGAAGCACACGGTGTCTGGGTGCCACCAAAGCACTCAGCCCCGCGTCCGGGTGCCAACAAAGCACATGGCCCCGTCTCTAGGTGCCTCCATAGCAGACAGACCTGTGTCTGGGTGCCACCGAAGCATACAGACTAACGTACATGTGCCACCGAAGCACATGGCCCGAAGCACAAAGACCGGCGTCCGGGTACTTCCATAGCACAAGGCCCCACATACGAGTGCCACAAAAGCACATGGCCCCACGTCTGGGTGCCACCGAAGCACATGACACCGCTTCTCAGTGCTACCGAAGCACAAACAACGGCGTCCGCGTACCTCCGAAGTACACGGCTCCACGTACGAGGGCCCCTGAAGCACATGGCCTCGTGTCTGGGTGCCACCGAAGCACACAGACCCGCGTCCGTGTGCCACCATAGCACTCTGCCCCGCGTCCGGGTGCCACCGAAGCACACGGCGCCACATATGAGTGCCACCGAAGCATATGGCCTCGTGTCTGGGTGCCACCAAAGCACATGGCCTGGTGTCTAGGTGCCACCGTAACACACAGACCCGTGTCTGGGTGCCACCGCAGCACACAGACCAACGTCCATGTGCCACCGAAGCACATGGCCCCTCGTCCTGTTTCCACCAAAGCACATGGCCATGCTTCTCGGTGCTACCGGAGCACAAAGGCCGGCGTCCGGGTACCTCCGCAACACATGGCTCCACGTACGAGTGCCCCTGATGCACACGGCTTCGTGTGTGGGTGCCACTGAAGCACTCAGACCCATGTCCGTGTGCCACCGAAGCACATGGCCCCTAGTCCGGCTTCCACCGAAGCACATGGCCCCACTTCTCAGTGCTACCGAAGCACAAAGACCCACTGAACAGGTGCCATCGAAGGACACAGCCCAGCATACGAGTGCCACCGAAGCAGATGCCCTCGTGTCTGGGTGCCACCGAAGCACACAGACTCGCTTCCGTGTGCCACCTAAGCACGTGACCCAGCGTCCGGGTGCCCCCGAAGCACATGGTCACGTGTCTAGGTGCCACCGAAGCACACACACCCGTGTCCATGTGCCAATGAAGCACTCTGCCCATGCGTCCGGGTGCCACCGAAGCACACAGACCTGCAATCGGGTGCCACCGAAGCACACAGACCCGTGTCCATGTGCCACCGAAGCACTCTGCCCCTTGTCTAGGTGCTACCAAAGCACACAGACCTGCAATCGGGTGCCACCGAAGCACATGGCCCCGCTTATGAGTGCCAACGAAACACAAGCCCCGTGTCTGGGTGCCACCGAAGCACATGGCCCCGCATCTGGGTGCCACCAAATCACACAAACCCGCGTCCATGTGCCACCGATGCACTCTGCCCCGCGTCTGGGTGCCACCGAACCACATGGCACCATCTCTAGGTGCCACCAAAGCACACATAGCCATGTCTGGGTGCCACCAAAGCACACAGACTAACGTCCATGTGCCACTGAAGCACATGGCCCCATGTCCAGGTGGCACCAAAGCACATGACCCCGCTTCTCAGTGCTACCGAAGCACAAAGAACTGCGTCCGGGTACCTCTGAAGTACACGGCTACATGTATGAGGGCCCCTGAAGCACACGGGCTCGTGTCTGGGTGCCACTGAAGCACACAGACCCAAGTCCGTGTGCCACCATAGCACTCTGCCCCGCGTCCGGGTGCCACCGAAGCACATGGCCCTGTGTCTAGGTGCCACCGAAGCACACAGACCCGCGTCCGTGCATACCACCGAAGCACACAGACCCCAGTCTGGGTGCCACCGAAGCACATGGCCCCGTGTCTAGGTGCCACCGTAGCGCACACACCCATGTCTGGGTGCCAGCGAAGCACACAGACCAACGTCTATGTGCCACCAAAGCATATGGCCCCGCGTCCGGTTTCCACCGAACCACACGGCACTGCTTCTCAGTGTTACGAAGCACAAAGACCGGCGTCCGGGTACCTCCGAAGTACACGGCTCCACATACGAGTGCCCCTGAAGCACACGGTGTCTGGGTGCCACCAAAGCACTCAGCCCCGCGTCCGGGTGCCAACAAAGCACATGGCCCCGTCTCTAGGTGCCTCCATAGCAGACAGACCCGTGTCTGGGTGCCACCGAAGCATACAGACTAACGTACATGTGCCACCGAAGCACATGGCCCGAAGCACAAAGACCGGCGTCCGGGTACTTCCATAGCACAAGGCCCCACATACGAGTGCCACAAAAGCACATGGCCCCACGTCTGGGTGCCACCGAAGCACATGACACCGCTTCTCAGTGCTACCGAAGCACAAACAACGGCGTCCGCGTACCTCCGAAGTACACGGCTCCACGTACGAGGGCCCCTGAAGCACATGGCCTCGTGTCTGGGTGCCACCGAAGCACACAGACCCGCGTCCGTGTGCCACCATAGCACTCTGCCCCGCGTCCGGGTGCCACCGAAGCACACGGCGCCACATATGAGTGCCACCGAAGCATATGGCCTCGTGTCTGGGTGCCACCAAAGCACATGGCCTGGTGTCTAGGTGCCACCGTAACACACAGACCCGTGTCTGGGTGCCACCGCAGCACACAGACCAACGTCCATGTGCCACCGAAGCACATGGCCCCTCGTCCTGTTTCCACCAAAGCACATGGCCACGCTTCTCGGTGCTACCGGAGCACAAAGGCCGGCGTCCGGGTACCTCCGCAACACATGGCTCCACGTACGAGTGCCCCTGATGCACACGGCTTCGTGTGTGGGTGCCACTGAAGCACTCAGACCCATGTCCGTGTGCCACCGAAGCACATGGCCCCTAGTCCGGCTTCCACCGAAGCACATGGCCCCACTTCTCAGTGCTACCGAAGCACAAAGACCCACTGAACAGGTGCCATCGAAGGACACAGCCCAGCATACGAGTGCCACCGAAGCAGATGCCCTCGTGTCTGGGTGCCACCGAAGCACACAGACTCGCTTCCGTGTGCCACCTAAGCACGTGACCCAGCGTCCGGGTGCCCCCGAAGCACATGGTCACGTGTCTAGGTGCCACCGAAGCACACACACCCGCGTTAGAGTGCCATCACTCGCGTTAGAATCCTACCTGTACGAGTGCCACCGAAGCACATGGCCCCACATGCGAGTGCCATCGAAGCACACAGACCCGTGTGTGGTTGCCACCGAAGCACACAGACCCACGTCCATGTGCCACAGAAGCACATGGCCCTGCGTCCGTGTGCCACCGAAGCACATGGCCCCGCTTATCGGTGCTACCGAAGCACAAAGACCGCCTTCCGGGTACCACCGAAGTACTCGGCTCCACGTATGAGTGCCCCTGAAGCACATGGCCTCGTGTCTTGGTGCCACCGAAGCACACAGACCCACATCCGTGTGCCACCGAAGCAAATGGCCCCATGTCTAGGTGCCACTGAAGCACACAGACCCGCGTCCGGGTGCCACCTAAGCACACGGCCCCGCATCCGGGTGCCACTGAAGCACACGGCTTCACATACGAGTATCACCGAAGCACACGGCCCCGTGTTTGGGTGCCACCGAAGCACACAGACTTGCGTCCGTGTGCCACCGTAGCACTCTGCCCCGCCTCCGGGTGCCACCGAAGCACACGGCGCCACATAGGAGTGACACCGAAGCACACGGCCCGTGTCTGGGTGCCGACGAAGCACACAGACACGCATCCATTTGCCACCGAAGCACATGGCCTTGCATCCGGGTGCCACCGAAGCACATGGCCCTGTGTCTAGGTGCCACCGAAGCACACAGACTCGCATCTGGGTGCCACCAAAGAATACAGCTCCATGTACGAGTACCCCTGAAGCACACAGCCTCATGTCTGGGTGCCACCGAAGCACACAGACCCGCGTCCGTGTATACCACCGAAGCACACAGACCCCAGTCTGGGTGCCACCGAAGCACATGGCCCCGTGTCTAGGTGTCACCGCAGCGCAAAGACCCGTGTCTGGGTGCCACCGAAGCACACAGACCCACGTTCCTGTGCCACCATAGCATTCTGCCCCGTGTCCGTATGCCACCGAAGCACATGACCCCCTGAACAGGTACCACAGAAGCACACAGCCCTGCATAAGAGTGCGACCGTAGCACATGACCCCATGTCTAGGTGACACCGAAGCACACAGACCCGCGTTGGGGTGCCACCGAAGCACATAACCCCGTGTCTAGGTGCCACCGAAGCACACGGCTTCACATACGAGTACCACCGAAGCACATGGCCCTCGTCCGGGTGCCACCGAAGCACATGGTCCCGTGTCTAGGTGCCACCGAAGCACACGGACCAGCATCTGGGTGCCACCGAAGCACACGGCTGCACGTACGAGTGCCCCTGAAGCACACGGCCTTGTGTCTAGGTGCCACCGAAGCACACAGACCCACGTTCATGTGCTACCGTAGCTTTCTGCCCCGAGTCCGTGTGCCCCTGAAGCACATGACCACCTGAACAGGTGCCACCGAAGCACACAGCCCTGCATAAGAGTGAGACTGAAGCACATGACCCCATGTCTAGGTGACACCGAAGCACACAGACCCGCGTCCGGGTGCTACCGAAGCACACGGGCCCGCAACCGGGTGCCACCGAAGCACACGGCTTCACATACGAGTACCACCGAAGCACTCGGCCCCGTGTCTGGATGCCACCGAAGTACACACACCTGCGTCTGTGAGCGACCAAAGCACGTGGCCCCTCGTCTGGGTGCTACCGAAGCACATGACCCCGTGTCTAGGTGCCACCGAAGCACACAGACCCGCGTCCGGGTGCCACCGAAGCACATGGCCCTGCTTCTCGGTGCTACCGAAGTACAAATACCGGCGTCCGGGTACCACCGAAGCACTCGGCTCCACATATGAGTGCCCCTGAAGCACACAGCTTCGAGTCTGGGTGCCACCGAAGCACACAGATCCGCGTCCGTGTACCACCATAGGACTCTGCCACGCATCTGGGTGCCACCAAAGCACACAATCCCCTGAATGGGTGCCACCGAAGCACAAAGCTCCACATACGATTGTCACCGAAGCACACAGCCCCGTGTCTGGGTGCCACCGAAGCACACAGACCCGCGTCCGTGTATACCACCGAAGCACACAGACCCAAGTCTGGGTGCCACCGAAGCACATGGCCCCGTGTCCAGGTGTCACCGCAGCGCAAAGACCCGTATCTGGGTGCCACCGAAGCACACAGACCCATGTTCCTGTGCCACCGTAGCATTCTGCCCCGTGTCCGTATGCCACCGAAGCACATGACCCCCTGAACAGGTGCCACAGAAGCACACAGTCCTGCATAAGAGTGCGACCGTAGCACATGACCCCATGTCTAGGTGACACCGAAGCACACAGACCCGCGTCGGGGTGCCACCGAAGCACATAACCCCGTGCCTAGGGGCCACCGATGCACACGGCTTCACATACGAGTACCACCGAAGCACATGGCCCTCGTCCGGGTGACACTGAAGCACATGGTCCCGTGTCTAGGTGCCACCGAAGCACACGGACCAGCATCTGGGTGCCACCGAAGCACACGGCTGCACGTACGAGTGCCCCTGAAGCACACGGCCTTGTGTCTAGGTGCCACCGAAGCACCCAGACCCACATTCATGTGCTACCGTAGCTTTCTGCCCCGCGTCCGTGTGCCACCGAAGCACATGACCCCCTGAAAAGGTGCCACTGAAGCACACAGCCCTGCATAAGAGTGCGACTGAAGCACATGACCCCATGTCTAGGTGCCACCGAAGCACACAGACCCGCGTCCGGGTGCTACCGAAGCACACGGGCCCGCGTCTGGGTGCCACCGAAGCACATAGCCCATGTCTAGGTGCCACTGAAGCACACAGACCCGCGTCCGGGTGCCACCGAAGCACACGGCCCCACGTCCGGAAGCCGCCAAAGCACACAGCCCACATACGGGTGCCACAGAAGCACACAGACACGAGTCCGGGTGCCACCGAAGCACACGGCCCCACGTCCGGGTGCCACCGAAGCACACGGTCCCTCATCCGGGTGCCGCCAAAGCACACGGCCCCGCATCTAGATGCCACCGAAGCACACAGACCCGCGTCCATGTGCCACCGAAGCACACGGCCCGGCTTCCGGGTGCCATCGAAGCACACAGCCCCACATACGAGTGCCACCGAAACCCACGCCCTGTGTCTGGGTATCATCGAAGCACATGGCCCCAAATTTGGGTGCCACCAAATCACACAGACCCGCGTCCTTGTGCCACCGATGCACTCTGCCCCGCATCCGGGTGCCACCGAAGCACATGGCACCATCTCTAGGTGCCACCATAGCACACATACCCGTGTCTGGGTGCCACCGAAGCACACAGACTAATGTCCATGTGCCACTGAAGCACATGGCCCCACGTCTGGGTGCCATCGAAGCACATGACCCCGCTTCTCAGTGCTACCGAAGCACAAAGAACAGCGTCCGCAAACCTCCGAAGTACACGGCTCCACGTACGAGGGCCCCTGTAGCACACGGCCTCGTGTCTGGGTGCCATCGAAGCACACGGCCTTGTGTCTGGGTGCCACCGAAGCACATGGCCTGGTGTCTAGGTACCACCGAAGCACACGGTCCGGCATCCGTGTGCCACAGAAGCACATGATCCCACGTCTGGGAGCCACAGAAGCACAAGGCCCCGTGTTTGGGTGCCACTTAAGCACACGGCCCCGGTTACTGATGCCACCGAAGCACACGGTCCTGTATACGGATGCCACCGAAGCATTTGCCCACAAGTACGGGTGCCACCGAAGCACACAGCCCAGCATACGAGTGCCACCGAAGCACACGCCCCCGCGTCTGGGTGCCACTGCAGAACAAAGACTCGCTTCCGTGTGCCACTGAAGCAAGTGACCCCGCGTCCGGGTGACCCAGAAGCACATGGTCCCGTGTCTAGGTGCCACCGAAGCACACTAACCCGCGTTAGGGTGCCATCAAAGCACACGGCCTACCTGTACGGGTGCCACAGAAGCATATGGCCCTGCGTCCGTGTGCCACCGAAGCACATGGCCCCGCTATTCGGCGTTACCGAAGCACAAACACCGGTGTCCGGGTACCACCGAAGCACACGGCTCCAAGTATCAATGCCCCTGAAGCACACGGCCTCGTGTTTGGGTGACACCGAAGCACACAGTCCCACATCCATGTGCCATCGAAGCACATGGCCCCATGTCTAGGTGCCACCAAAGCACACAGACTCGCGTCCGGGTGCCACCGAAGCACAAGGCCCCGTGTCTGGATGCCAACGAAGCACACGGCTTCACATGCGAGTTCCACCGAAGCACAAGGCCCCGTGTCTGGGTGCCACCGAAGCACAGACCCACGTCCGTGTGCCACTGTAGCACTCTGCCCCGCCTCCGGGTGCCACCGAATCACACGGCCCCGTGTCTGGGTGCCACCGAAGCACACAGACCCGCATCCGTGTGCCATCGAAGCACATGACCTTGCGTCCGGGTGCCACCGAAGCACATGGCCCCATGTCTAGGTGCCACCGAAGCACACAGACCTGCATCCGGGTGCCGCCAAAGAATACAGTTCCATGCACGAGTGCCCCTGAAGCACACGGCCTCATGTCTGGGTGCCACCAAAGCACACAGACCCAAGTCCGTGTACCACCGAAGCACACAGTCCCTAGTCCGGGTGCCACCGAAGCACAGGGCCCCGTGTCTAGGTGCCACCGTAGCGCTTAGACCCGTGTCTGGGTGCCACCGAAGCACACAGACTAATGTCCATGTGCCACAGAAGAACATGGCCCCGTGTCCGGTTTCCACTGAAGCACATGGCCCTGCTTCTCGGTGCTACCGAAGCAGAAAGCCGGCGTCCGGGTACCTCCGCAGTACACGGCTCCACGTACGAGTGCCCCTGAAGCACACGGCCTCGTGTCTAGCTGCCACCGAAGCACACAGACCCGTGTCCGTGTGCCACCGAAGCACATGGCCCAACTTCTCGGTGCTACCGAAGCACAAAGATCGGGATCCGGATACCACTGAAGTACACGGCTTCACGTACGAGTGCCCCTGAAGCACACGGCCTTGTGTCTGGGTGCAACCGGAACACACAGACCCGTGTCCGTGTGCCAATGAAGCACTCTGCCCCGCGTCCGGGTGCCACCGAAGCACATGGCCCCGTGTCTAGGTGCTACCGAAGCACACAAACCCGCATCCGGGTGCCACCGAATCACATCGCCCCGCTTCTCGGTGCTACCGAAGCACAAAGCTTGGCGTCCAGGTACCACCAAAGAACACGGCTCCACGTACGAGTGCCCCTGAAGCACAAGGCCGCGCATCTAGGTGCCACCTAAGCACACAGACCCGCGTCCTTGTGCCACCGAAGCACATAGCCCCTCGTCCGGGTGCCACCGAAGCACACGACCCCCTGAATGGGTGTCACCTAAGCACACAGTGCCACATGAGTGCCATTGAAGCACACGCCCCCGTGTTTGGGTGCCACCGAAGCATACAGACCCCCGTTAATGTGCCAACGAAGCACTCTGCCCCGAGTCCAGGTGCCACCGAAGCACATGGCTCCGTGTCTAGGTGCCACTGAAGCACACAGACCCACGTCTGTGTGCCAAATAAGCACAGGGCCCTGCGTATGGGTTCCACCGAAGCACATGGCTACCGCTTCTCGGTGCTACCGAAGCACAAAGACAGGCATCCGGGTACCTCCGAAGCACACGGCTCTACGTACGAGTGCCCATGAAGCACACGGCCCCTTTGAATGGGTGCCACCGAAGCACACAAACCTGCGTCCGGGTGCCACCGAAGCACACGACCTCCCTGTACAGGAGCCACTGAAGCACGCGGCCCCACATACGAGTGCCAACGAAGCACACAGACCCGTGTCTGGGTGGCACCGAAGCACACAGACTCGCGTCCGGGTGCCACCGAAGCACAAGGCCCCGCTTCTCAGTGCTACCGAAGCACAAAGACCGGCGTCTGGGTACCACCGAAGCACATGGCTCCGCATACGAGTGCCCCTGAAGCACAAGGCCTTGTATCTGCGTGCCACCGAAACACACAGACCCGCGTCCGTGTGCCACCGAAGCACTCTGACCCGCGTCTGGGCGCCACTGAAGCACATGGCCCGTGTCTAGGAGCCACCGAAGCACACAGACCCGTGTCCGTGTGCCACCGAAGCACATGGCCCAACTTCTCTGTGCTACCGAAGCACAAAGATCGGCATCCGGATACCACCGAAGTACACGGCTTCACGTACGAGTGCCCCTGAAGCACACGGCCTTGTGTCTGGGTGCAACCGAAACACACAGACCCGTGTCCGTGTGCCATCGAAGCACTCTGCCCCGCGTCCGGGTGCCACCGAAGCACATGGCCCCGTGTCTAGGTGCTACCGAAGCACACAGACCCGCGTCCGGGTGCCACCGAATCACATCGCCCCGCTTCTCGTTGCTACCGAAGCACAAAGCATGGCGTCCAGGTACCACCAAAGAACACGGCTCCACGTACGAGTGCCCCTGAAGCACAAGGCCGCGCATCTAGGTGCCACATAAGCACACAGACCCGCGTCCTTGTGCCACCGAAGCACATAGCCCCTCGTCCGGGTGCCACCGAAGCACACGACCCCCTGAATGGGTGTCACCGAAGCACACAGTGCCACATGAGTGCCATTGAAGCACACACCCCCGTGTTTGGGTGCCACCGAAGCATACAGACCCCCGTTAATGTGCCAACGAAGCACTCTGCCCCGTGTCCAGGTGCCACCGAAGCACATGGCTCCGTGTCTAGGTGCCACTGAAGCACACAGACCCACGTCTGTGTGCCAAATAAGCTCAGGGCCCTGCGTATGGGTTCCACCGAAGCACATGGCTACCGCTTCTCGGTGCTACCGAAGCACAAAGACAGGCATCCGGGTATCTCCAAAGCACACGGCTCTACGTACGAGTGCCCATGAAGCACACGGCCCCGTTGAATGGGTGCCACCGAAGCACACAAACCTGCGTCCGGGTGCCACCGAAGCACACGACCTCCCTGTACAGGAGCCACTGAAGCACACGGCCCCACATACGAGTGCCAACGAAGCACACAGACCCGTGTCTGGGTGGCACCGAAGCACACAGACTCGCGTCCGGGTGCCACCGAAGCACAAGGGCCCGCTTCTCAGTGCTACCGAAGCACAAAGACCGGCGTCTGGGTACCACCGAAGCACATGGCTCCGCGTACGAGTGCCCCTGAAGCACAAGGCCTTGTATCTGCGTGCCACCGAAACACACAGACCCGCGTCCGTGTGCCACCGAAGCACTCTGACCCGCATCTGGGCGCCACTGAAGCACATGGCCCGTGTCTAGGTGCCTCAAAAGCACACAGACCCGTATCCGGGTGCCACCGAAGCAAACGGCCCCATGTCCGGGTGCCGCCAAAGCACACGGCCCACATACGAGTGCCATCTGGGTGCCACCGAAGCACATGGCCTCCCTGTACAGGTGTCATTGAAGCACACAAACCCGTGTCTGGGTGCCTCCGAAGCACACAGACCCGTGCCCATGTGCTACAGAAGCACACAACCCTGCGTCCGGGTGCCACCGAATCACGTGGCCCCGCTTCTCGGTGCTACCGAAGCACAAACATCGGCGTCCGGGAACCACCAAAGAACACAACCCGTCGTACGAGGGCCCCTGAAGCACACAGCCTCGTGTCTGGGTGCCACCGAAGCACACAGACCTGCGTCCGTGTGCCGCCGAAGCACTCTGCCCCGCGTCCGGGTGCCACCGAAGCATACGGCTTCACATACGAGTACCACCGAAGCACATGGCCATGTGTCTGGGTGCCACCAAAGCACATGGCCCCATGTCTAGGTGCCACCTTAGCACACAAACCGGCGTCCGGGTGCCACTGAAGCACACGGCCTCCCTGTAAGGGTGCCAACGAAGCACACAGACCCAAGTCCGTGTGCCACCAAAGCACTCTGCCCCTCATCCGGGTGCCACCGAATCACATGTCCCCGTGTCTAGGTGCCACCGAAGCACACAGACCCACATCTGGGTGCCACCGAAGAACATGGTCCCACTTCTCAGTGCTACCGAAGCACAAAGACCGGTGTCCGGGTAACTCCGAAGCACAGGGCTGCACGTACGAGTACCACCGAAGCACATGGCCCCGTGTCTGGGTGCCACCGTAGCACACAGACCTGCGTCCGTGTGCCACTGAAGCACATGGCCCCTCGTTGGGGTGCCACCGAAGCACAAGACCCCGTGTCTGGGTGCCACCAAAGCACCCAAACCCGCATCCGAGTGCCACCGAAGCACATGGCCCCGCTTCTCGGTGCAACCGAAGCACAAAGACCGGCGTCCGGGTACCAACGAAGCACACGGGTCCGCGTACAAGTGCCCCTGAAACACACGGCCTCGTGCGTGGGTGTCACCGTAGCATACAGACCCCTGTTCATGTGCCACCGAAGCACTCTGCCCCGCGTCCAGGTGCCACCGAAGCACATGGCTCCGTCTCTAGGTGCCACCGAAGCACACTGCTTCGCGTCCAGGTGCCAACGAAGCACACGACCCCATGTCTGGATGCAACTGAAGCACACAGACCCGTGTTCGGGTGCCACCGAAGCACACGGCCCTGCGTATAGGTACCACCGAAGCACACGGTCCGACGTCCGGTATCCACTGAAGCACATGGCCCTCCTTCTCGGTGCTCCCAAAGCACAAAGCCGGTGTCCGGGTACCTCTGCAGTACACGGCTGCACGTACGAGTGCCCCTGAAGCACACAGCCTCGTGTCTAGGTGCCACCGAAGCACACAGACCCGTGTTCGTGTGCCACCGAAGCACATGGCCCTGCTTCTCGGTGCTACCGAAGCACAAAGATCGGCGTCGGGGTACCTCTGAAGTACACGGCTTCACGTACGAGTGCCTCTGAAGCAAACGGCCTTGTGTCTGGGTGGAACCGAAATACAGACCCGCGTCCGGGTGCCACCGAAGCACATGGCCCCATGCCTAGGTGCTACCGAAGCACACAGACCCGCGTCCGGGTGCCACCGAATCACATGGCCCCGCTTCTCGGTACTACCGAAGCACAAAGCTTGACATCCAGGTACCACCGAAGAACATGGCTCCACGTACGAGTGCCCCTGAATCACAAGGCCGCGCATCTAGGTGCCACCTAAGCACACAAACCCGCGTCCTTGTGCCACCGAAGCACACGACCCCCTGAATGGGTGTCACCGAAGCACACAGCCACACATGAATGCCAATGAAGCACACGCTCCCGTGTCTGGGTGCCACCGAAGCACACAGACCCACGTCTGTGTGCCAAATAAGCACAGGGCCCTGCGTACGGGTTCCACCGAAGCACATGGCTACCGATTCTCAGTGCTACCAAAGCACAAAGACCGTCGTCCGGGAACCTCCGAAGCACACGGCTCTAAAGACGAGTGCCCATGAAGAACACGGCCTCGTGTCTGGGTGCCACCGAAGCACACAGCCCCGTTGAATGGGTGCCACCGAAGCACACAAACCTGCGTCCGGGTGCCACCGAAGCACACGACCTCCCTATACAGGTGCCACCGAAGCACACGGCCCCACGTACGAGTGCCACCGAAGCACACAGATCAGCGTCCGGGTGCCACCGAAGCACAAGGCCCCGCATCTCGGTGCTACCGAAGCACAAAGACTGGCGTCTGGTTACCACTGAAGCACACGGCTCAGCGTACGAGTGCCCCTGAAGCACAAGGCCTTGTATCTGCATGCCACCGAAACACACAGACCCGTGTCCGTGTGCCATCGAAGCACACAAACCCGTGTCTGGGTGCCACCGAAGCACACAAACTCGCGTCCGAGTGCCACAGAAGCACATGGCCCCGCTTCTCAGTGCTACCGAAGCACAAAGACCGATGTCCGGGTACCAACGAAGCACACGGGTCCGCGTACAAGTGCCCCTGAAACACACAGCCTTGTGTGTGGGTGCCACCGAAGCATACAGACCACCGTTAATGTGCCAACGAAGCACTCTGCCCCGCGTCCAGGTGCCACCGAAGCACATGGCTCCGTGTCTAGGTGCCACCGAAGGACACAGCCTCGCGTCCAGGTGCCACTGAAGCACACGGCCCACATACGAGGGCCACAGAAGCACATGGCCCCGTGTCTGGATGCAACTGAATCACACAGACCCGTGTTCCGGTGCCACCGAAGCACATGGCCCTGCATATAGGTACCACCGAAGCACACGGTCCGGAGTCTGGGTGCCACCGAAGCACATGAACCCACGTCTGGGAACCATAGAAGCACAAGGCCCCGCATATGGGTGCCACTGAAGCACGCGTCCGGGTGCCACCGAAGCACACGGCCCCGTGTTTGGGTGCCACTTAAGCACACGGCCCCGGTTACTGATGCCACCGAAGCACACGGTCCTGTATACGGATGCCACCGAAGCATTTGCCCCCAAGTACGGGTGCCACCGAAGCACACAGACCAGCATAAGAGTGCCACCGAAGCACGTGACCCCGCGTCCGGGTGACCCCGAAGCACATGGTCCCGTGTCTAGGTGCCACCGAAGCACACAAACCCGCGTTAGGGTGCCATCAAAGCAGACGGCCTACCTGTACGGGTGCCACCGAAGCACATGGCCCCACATGCGAGTGCCACCGAAGCACAAGGACAGGTGTCTGGTTGACACCGAAGCACACTGACCCACATCCATGTGCCACAGAAGCACATGGCCCTGCGCCCGTGTGCCACCGAAGCACATGGCCCCGCTTATTGGTGCTACCGAAGCACAAACACCGGCGTCCGGGTACCACCGAAGCACACGGCTCCAAGCATGAATGTCCCTCATGTCTGGGTGACACCGAAGCACAGACCCACATCCATGTGCCATCGAAGCACATGGCCCCATGTCTAGGTGCCACCAAAGCACACAGACCCGCATCCGGGTGCCACCGAAGCACACGGCCTCGCGTCTAGCTGCCACCGAAGCACCCGTGCCCGTGTGCTATCGAAGCACATGGCCCCGCTTCTCGTTGCTACCGAAGCACAAAGATCGGCGTCTGGGTACCTCCGAAGTACACGGCTTCACCTATGAGTGCCCCTGAAGCACACGGCCTTGTGTCTGGGTGCCACCGAAACACACAGACCAGTGTCCATGTGCCACCGAATCACACCGCCCCACTTGTCGGTGCTACCGAAGCACAAAGCTTGGCGTCCAGGTACCACCGAAGAACACGGCTCCACGTACGAATGCACCTGAAGCACAAGGCCACACATCTAGGTGCCACGTAAGCACGCAGACCCGCGTCCTTGTGCCACCGAAGCACATAGCCGCTCGTCCGGGTGCCACCGAAGTACACGACCCCCTGAATGGGTGTCACCGAAGCACACAGCCCCACATGAGTGCCATTGAAGCACAGAGCCCTGCGTACGGGTTCCACTGAAGCACATGGCTACCGCTTCTCGGTGCTACCGAAGCACAAAGACCGGCATCCGGGTACCTCCGAAGCACACGGCTCTACGTATGAGTGCCCATGAAGCACACGGCCCCGTTGAATGGGTGTCATCGAAGCACACAAACCTGCGTCCGTGTGCCACCGAAGCACACGACCTCCCTGTACAGCTGCCACCGAAGCACACGGCCCCATGTACGAGTGCCACCGAAGCATACAGACCCGTGTCTGGGTGCCACCGAAGCACACAGACTCGTGTCCGGGTGCCACCGAAGCACAAGGCCCCGCTTCTCGGTGCTACCGAAGCACAAAGACCGGCGTCCGGGTGCCACCGAAGCACACGGCCCAGTGTTTGGGTGCCACTTAAGCACACGGCCCCGGTTACTGATGCCACTGAAGCACACGGTCCTGCGTACAGATGCCACCGAAGCATTTGCCACCAAGTACAGGTGCCACCGAAGCACATGGCCCTGCGTCTGGGTGCCACCGAAGCACACGGTCCCGCATACGGATGCCACCAAAGCACATAGCCCCGCATACGGGTGTCACTGAAGCACACAGTCCAGCTTCTCAGCGCCACCGAAACACACGGCCTGGCATCCGGGTGCCACCTAAGCACATGGCCCCACATATGGGTGCCACGAAGCACATGGCCGTGCATCCAGGTGCCACCGAAGCACACGGCCCTGTGTCCGGGTGCCTACAAAGAACAAGCCCCGTGTACCGGTGCCACCGAAACACAGGGCTCCATATCTGAGTGCCCCAAAGCATACGGTCCTGTGTCCAGGTGACACTGAAGCACAAGACCCGACGTCCACGTGCCACTGAAGCACAAGGCCCGATGTCTGGATGTCGCTGAAGCACACGGCGCGGCATTTATTTGCCATCAAAGCACATGCATCAGCTTCCGCATTCCAGTGAAGCACCAGGCCCGACATCCACATGCCACCGACGCACATGGACCGATGTCCGTGTGACACCAAAGCATCTACTGGTACAGAATATAATATCATGATATAGGTCATCTACGTATATAAGAATATATATATTCCTCCTATACCCTGTTTACAATGCTTTTGTTGGACAGAAAAATGCATCAACAATTTGATTAGTAATGTAATAATGGCAATGGAGAACAGATGGGCATGTTAGCATTTATACTGGATTCCTGACAGATGCCACACAGACTAACGATTAGATTTGTTAATCCAAGGGAAATACACTATTGTGTTTCTGTTGACTTGTTATGTATGAGCATTTCTGTTACTGGTCAAGGGCAGACCAGTATTTGTATAACCCTGATTGTTGTCTTCTATTAGTCTGTGGAACAATTAATGTTGATTACGCTTTGTGTGGACACTGTGGCTTGTTGACTCCCAAGACAGGAGGACAAACTATGCAAATTCATTAAATGCTCAAACATTGAGACCTGAGCGCTGCCCTTTCCCCCAAACCTGTGAATGTGTACTTGCATGGAGAACTGTGACTATTTTAAAGGACATGTGCTTCTGTAGGAGAGACATGGGACAGAGATTGAAAGAGACTTGGAACATCAGCTTGGTAGTATGGCTTTACCTAAAGAGACACAGATTTGGATTCTACATGATTCTAGCCTAAGGGTACATAGCCCTGACTGGAAAGATACGGATCTGCTCCACTAACCATCAGAGAGCCCATGGATACATTTGTGGAGACCAGGTTGGGACGATGAAGTCACCTGGCTCCATGGATATGTTGTTTGGGGTTGCCAGGAGGGACCCATTGGTCGCCTGGAACTCATGGAGACATTCATAAAAGCCAGATTGGGACTCACCAGTTATCTGGCCCCATGGAAACTCTCGGAGAGGCCAGGGTGGGACCCTCAGGTCTCTTGACATTGTACCTTGAAGTGCCCATGAAGAACACGGCCTCGTGTCTGGGTGCCACCGAAGCACACGGCCCCGTTGAATGGGTGCCACCGAAGCACACAAACCTGCGTCCGGGTGCCACCGAAGCACACGACCTCCCTGTACAGGTGCCACCGAAGCACACGGCCCCACGTACGAGTGCCACCGAAGCACACAGATCAGCGTCCGGGTGCCACCGAACCACAAGGTCCCGCATCTCGGTGCTACCGAAGCACAAAGACTGGCGTCTGGGTACCACCGAAGCACACGGCTCCGCGTACGAGTGCCCCTTAAGCACAAGGCGTTGTATCTGCGTGCCACCGAAACACACAGACCCGTGTCCTTGTGCCACCGAAGCACACAGACCCGTGTCTGGGTGCCACCGAAGCACACAAACTCGCGTCCGAGTGCCACCGAAGCACATGGCCCCGCTTCTCAGTGCTACCGAAGCACAAAGACCGACGTCCGGGTACCAACGAAGCACACGGGTCCGCGTACAAGTGCCCCTGAAACACACGGCCTCGTGTGTGGGTGCCACCGAAGCATACAGATCACCGTTAATGTGCCAACGAAGCACTCTGCCCCGCGTCCAGGTGCCACCGAAGCACATGGCTCCGTGTCTAGGTGCCACCGAAGGACACAGCCTCGTGTCCAGGTGCCACTGAAGCACACGGCCCACATACGAGGGCCACGGAAGCACATGGCCCCGTGTCTGGATGCAACTGAATCACACAGACCCGTGTTCCGGTGCCACTGAAGCACATGGCCCTGCGTATAGGTACCACCGAAGCACACGGTCCGGAGTCTGGGTGCCACCGAAGCACATGAACCCACGTCTGGGAACCATAGAAGCACAAGGCCCCGCATATGGGTGCCACTGAAGCACGCGTCCGGGTGCCACCGAAGCACACGGCCCCGTGTTTGGGTGCCACTTAAGCACACGGCCCCGGTTACTGATGCCACCGAAGCACACGGTCCTGTATACGGATGCCACCGAAGCATTTGCCCCCAAGTACGGGTGCCACCGAAGCACACAGACCAGCATAAGAGTGCCACCGAAGCACGTGACCCCGCGTCCGGGTGACCCCAAAGCACATGGTCCCGTGTCTAGGTGCCACCGAAGCACACAAACCCGCGTTAGGGTGCCATCAAAGCAGACGGCCTACCTGTACGGGTGCCACCGAAGCACATGGCCCCACATGCGAGTGCCACCGAAGCACAAGGACCCGTGTCTGGTTGACACCGAAGCACACTGACCCACATCCATGTGCCACAGAAGCACATGGCCCTGCGCCCGTGTGCCACCGAAGCACATGGCCCCGCTTATTGGTGCTACCGAAGCACAAACACCGGCGTCCGGGTACCACCGAAGCACACGGCTCCAAGTATGAATGTCCCTCATGTCTGGGTGACACCGAAGCACAGACCCACATCCATGTGCCATCGAAGCACATGGCCCCATGTCTAGGTGCCACCAAAGCACACAGACCCGCATCCGGGTGCCACCGAAGCACACGGGCCCGTGTCCGGGTGCCACCGAAGAACACGGCTTCACATGCTAGTACCACCAAAGCACACGGCCCCGTGTCTGGGTGCCACCGAAGCACACAGACCCGCATCCGTGTGCCACTGTAGCACTCTGCCCCACCTCCGGGTGCCACCGAAGCTCACGACCCCACATAAAAGTGCCACAGAAGCACACGGCCCAGTGTCTGGGTGCCACCGAAGCACATGACCCCATGTCTAGGTGCCACCGAAGCAAACAGACCCGCATCCGGGTGCCACCAAAGAATACAGTTCCATGTACGAGTGCCCTTGAAGTACACAACCTCACGTCTGTATGCCACCGAAGCACACAGACCCATGTCTGTGTACCACCCAAGCACACAGACCACAGTCCGGATGCCACCAAAGCACATGGCCCCGTGTCTAGGTGCCACCGTAGCGCTTAGACCCGTGTCTGGGTGCCACCGAAGCACACAGACCAATGTCCATGTGCCACCGAAGCACATGGCCCCGCGTCCGCTTTCCACTGAAGCACATGGTCTTGCTTCTCAGTGCTACTGAAGCACAAAGCCGGACTACTAACTTCCTAAGCTTGCCGCTACCTTCTCTATGTGGGGGTCCGCCAGTAGCCGGGGCCAACTGATTGAGGTAGTTGACCCTGGAAGTCTCAAAGTCGCAGCTGTTCTATCCCAGGAGCGGAAGGGTGAGACTGTGTAATGTTGTACCATCTTGGGTATTTGCTGGGACTGTTTTATGTGTTTATTGTCCTATTTTGTGGTTCAATAAAGTATTGCCACGCTATTTTACCCTCACCCCTGTGTTGTCTGAGTAGCATTACGCCCACTGAAGACCCCGGAACTTCACACCATACATTAAATGTTGGATAACAGTTGCTTAACTCCTTAAATGCCGTGATGAAAAACAAGCATGGTATCTAAGTTGATAGACATAGGGAGGAGCTCCTTTTCTCTTAGTATCTCTAAAATGCGCAATAATGGAGTATTCAGAAGTAGAAAAAAAATAAAGTGAAAACCACAAAAATAACTTTTTTTACATTAAAACGTGTTTTGACAAAAAAATCACAAACAAAAAAATATAAACCTACGGTAATTTATATTGCAGCATCTGTAACTACCCAAACTATAAAGCCATCACATTATTTATCCTGACTGAAAAATGGCATAATAATAATAACACCACAATTGCTATTATTGATCATTTTGGCCTCACCCTAAAAAAAAATCCACCAGAATATATTACCTATACTGCATTATAAACTCTGTACAGTTATATAAATAACCAAATGGAAAAGTTCATACCAGTCATCACCCCCCATAGATGAAGCGGAGAACGCTCCGGTGGTCTGCATCAGATCCGGAAGTGATGATTTCGCCATCCGGATGTTACTTGATCTCTGATTCACTGCACAGGTCAGGAAAGATCTAATGACACACTGGTTCAGACGCCTGTCCGGCCAATCTCAGGCTTCAGCATCGGTCACATCTGGGCGGCTTAGTCATCGTTTGTATCTAGAGTGAGTATAGCAGGGGGACGCATATTTGTTTGTTATTTTTAAAAGATCAATGCCAAAGAAAAAATATTGGATAACTCATTTAAAAGTAAAATAATGGTAGCTCTCAGAAAATGTAGACAGAAAAAATATTTTTATTTTTACAAAGTGATTTTATTGAGCAAAGCTTGAAAGCTTCAAAAATTTCTAAATTAGGTAAAGTGCTAAAAATAAAATAAATAACATTTTTTTTTTTTACAAAATGCAGCTTTTTTTTGTTCATCTTTCCTACAAATAAATGGAATTAAAAAGTGATCAAAATGTTGTCTGTACCCTAAAATAGTACCACTGAGAGCTATAGATTGTCCTGGAAAATTTAAGCCCTCGTATAGCTTTGTCAACAGAAAAATTAACAAGTTATTGCTCTTAAAATATGGCAATATAAAATCAAATATATTCTTTTTCCCTTTCCAGATTTCTGATGCACTTGTACGACGTACATGGGGTGATTGTGTACGTGGCCCACTCGTTACAGGGTGGGTGCTGGCTGTGTTATACAGATGGCACCGGCCTCTAAACCGCACCTGCTGAAAATAGCACCGATTGTTACTGTCAATTTATGATAGCGGCATTTAAATAGTTTTTCACCATGTGGAGAAAAACTATGGGCGACTATTGCTACCAGTCCCCACCACGCACAATAGAATAGTGGGTGCTACTGGATTTGACATTGTTCAATATCACCAAACAAATTACAAAACATTTGCATGCTGAAATCCCCTAAAGGAAAAATATATAAGTTAAAAAAATAAAGAGATATTGAAAGAATAAAAAAATTAAAAACTCAAATCATAACCTCGTCTCCTCGTTTTCAGAAAAGAAATGTAAAATAAATAAATAAATAAATATATGTATATATATATATAGGAAACATATACTGGAACAGCACCATTTCACATTCACTCACGGTGGGTGCCAGGCCTCCAAGCAACCTGTCCAAATTGCATCTTAATAGAAAAATGTAAGAAGACAGCACTCCAGATATATTACATTTTTAGAAAAAATGGACTTTATTGAGCGCAAATGGCGACGTTTCGGTTCATAGAACCTTTCTCAAGCCTTGAATTTATCTGTAGTGCTGCCTTATTATATTTTATATATATATATATATATATATATATATATATATATATATACACATGTATATACATAACAGCACATTTGGTAATGTTGCATTTGTAACACATATGATAAACGCTGTAAAGAAAAAAAAATGTTAAAAGCCCCAAAAATTGGAATAAAAAGCAATCAACAAGCCGTAAGCAGCCCCCTTTGGTATTACTAAAACCAATAGCTTACGCTGGAAAAAAACAAGTCCTCATACAGCTCAAAAAAATGCATTGGTCTCTGAAAATGGCGACACAAGGCAATTTATTTTTACAAGATTCTGACTTTCTTAACCCCCATCTCCCTGTCTTTGACGCGGGCAAGCTGAGCCTATATTTTTGACAGCAGATGATGGCTGTGTTATTCAGCCATCACTTGCCTCTAACAACTGCGAATGGAGCAGAGCTCCGCCCATAGCTATTAACCATCTAAATGCTGCTGTCATTCTGTGACAGCGCCATTAACAGCACGGTCTGGGGAAGAGCTCTTCTTACTGCCCACTGGCATCACCGCGACGTGATCGTGAGGCGCCAGGTTGCCATGACAGCTGGGGGTCTGCTGAAGACCCCAGTTGCTCGCCAGTACTGACAGTACTCCGGTGAACGCCAGATTCTAGTTGGCGTTCATAATAGATCGGAGACAGTGATTTTTTTCTATATATAGCGGCATTGCTGTATAAAGTACAAGCGATCAGAAGATCAGACTAACAATTACAATGAAAAGAAAAAATATTTAAAAAAAAAATAAATAAAAAAATAAAAGTTCTAATCACTCTCCTTTTCCCTCATTAAAAATAAATAAAAAAATCAAAATTTACACATAGTGTGGTATCGTGATTTCTGTATCAAAATATAAAATGAATTAATCTGATCAGTAACAGCGTAATGAGAAAAAAATGCAACATGAGGCGATGGAAACATCATATGTACCCCAAAATTGTATCAATAAAAACATCAGCTCAGGGCGCAAAAAGTGAATCCCTCGCACAGCCCCATCCACCAACACTTGGAAACCTATCGGGTCTCAAAAAATGACAACACAAGGGATTTTTTTTTTTTTTACAAATTTCTGATTTGTTTTCTACACTTAAAGTAAAAACGATGTATCTTTGGTATTGGTGAAATGGTACTGCCCCGGGAATCATATTGTCAGGACATTGTGACCATATAATGAACGCTGTATATAATAAATGCAGAGTTGGGGGATTGCGCTTTTTTCACTGCAGTTGGAATTTATCAGAAGATAAAATGGTGACATTCAATAGCAGAACTCGTCCCCAATAAACAAGTCGTCATACGGCGATATCAGCGGAAACATCAGAAAGTGACGGGAAGAAGGGAGGAGAACAGCGAAAACGCAAGAACTGATAATCGCCGGGAAGTGAAGGGGAAGCAGGAAATTCTACTAATCAGTTTGGTAACAGCCGCCATCATGCCACCGGAGAACCAGCACCGGACATTATTACCGGCCAATAAACCCCCAAACACAACGATCTGTTATTATTCCTTTATTCCTCGGCCCCTGGATGCAGATTATATGGACAAGTGACTGGAGCCATTAATAAGAGGAAATCACTCAGCAGATAACGAGCCGCCGTACGGATCCACCGACAGAAGAAGGAAAAGTGATGGAGGAGACATAACAGGGCGGAAATCAGAGCTGTCAGGAAGGGGTTAAAGGGCATTTATTCCATTAGTAGGAATATGGTATCTATAGATTTGGTGTCAGCTGAATCCCCCAGAATAACCCAGCAGTGCAGAGACCCCCATCCTCCATGTATGTATGTACACTGCTATCTATAGACACACATACATCCACAATGCCCACAGCTCGTACATCGCACAGCCTCAGCCGGGGGCTCCACCACCCGGCAGCACAGACCCCGCTCACCACCTCAGACCCCCGGGGTGAGCGCTCATATCGCTGCTGGCTCTGCTCCTCCGTCCTCAGCAATTTGGTGACATCCGCGGTGATGGGAACACTGCGCGCAGGGCGTGGCTTCTCACTGTAACAGACACTGACGTGTTGTCATGGAGAACTCAGGGGCGTGGTCTCTATAATGGGCGGAGTCTCCTGGGAATGGGCGGGGCCTCCGGTTTATAGTGTTCCGCACTTAATAGGAAGTAGCAGCAGTGCATGCTGGTCTATACAGTGTAAGATCCGTCCTGCTGCTGCTGCTCGGGGAAGATGGAGAGGGACAGAGAGCAAAAGGACAGATCTGTGAGAGGAGAGAGAGATGAGAATCTGTGTGAGAGGGGAGATCATGGGGGCAGTCTGTAATAGTGGGGGGACTATGAGGAGCCTGCTATATGAGAGGGGACTATGGGGAGCAGGCTGTATGAGAGGGAGCTATGGGGAAAGTGGGGGGCTATGAGGAGCTGGCTGTATGAGAGGGGAGTATGGGGAAAGTGGGGGGACTATGAGGAGCATGCTGTATGAGAGGGGACTATGGGGAGCAGGCTGTATGAGAGGGAGCTATGGGGAAAGTGGGGGGCTATGAGGAGCTGGCTGTATGAGAGGGAGCTATGGGGAAAGTGGGGGGCTATGAGGAGCTGGCTGTATGAGAGGGAGCTATGGGGAAAGTGGGGGGCTATGAGGAGCTGGCTGTATGAGAGGGAGCTATGGGGAAAGTGGGGGGCTATGAGGAGCTGGCTGTATGAGAGGGAGCTATGGGGAAAGTGGGGGGCTATGAGGAGCTGGCTGTATGAGAGGGAGCTATGGGGAAAGTGGAGGGACTATGGGGAGCAGGCTGTATGAGAGGGGAGTATGGGGAACAGGCTGTATGAGAGGGAGCTATGGGGAAAGTGGGGGGCTATGAGGAGCTGGCTGTATGAGAGGGAGCTATGGGGAAAGTGGGGGGCTATGAGGAGCTGGCTGTATGAGAGGGGAGTATGGGGAAAGTGGGGAGACTATGGGGAACAGGCTGTATGAGAGGGGAGTATGGGGAACAGGCTGTATGAGAGGGAGCTATGGGGAACAGGCTGTATGAGAGGGAGCTATGGAAAAAGTGGGGGACTATGAGTAGCTGGCTGTATGAGAGGGAGCTATGGGGAAAGTGGAGGGACTTTGAGGAGCAGGCTGTATGAGAGGGGAGTATGGGGAGCAGGCTGTATGAGAGGGGACTATAGGGAAAGTGGGGTGACTATGGGGAGCAGGCTGTATGAGAGGGGACTATGGAGAAAGTGGGTGACTATGAGGAGCAGGCTATATGAGAGGGGCTATGGGGAGCAGGCTGTATGAGAGGGGACTATGGAGAAAGTGGGGGACTATGAGGAGCAGGCTATATGAGAGGGGACTATGGGGAGCAGGCTGTATGAGAGGGGACTATGGAGAAAGTGGGGGGACTATGAGGAGCAGGCTGTATGAGAGGAAAGTGGGGGGACGATGAGCATCAGGCTGTATGAGAGGGGACTATGGGGAAAGTGGGGGGACTATGAGGAGCAGGCTAAATGAGAGGAGACTATAGAGAAATTGTGGAGACTATGAGGAGCAGGCTGTATGAGAGGAAACGGGAAAGTGGGGGAACGATGAGCGTCAGGCTGTATGAGAGGGGACTATGGGGAAAGTGGGGGGACTATGAGGAGCAGGCTGTATGAGAGGGGACTATGGGGAGCAGGCTGTATGAGAGGGGACTATGGAGAAAGTGGGGAACTATGTGGAGCAGGCTGTGTGAGAGGGGACTATGGGGAAAGTGGGAGGGCTATTGGGAACAGGCTGTATGAGATGGAGCTATGAGGAAAGTGGGGGGATATGAGGAGCTGGCAGTATGAGAGGGGACTGTGGGGTCGATGAGCATCAGCCTGTATGAGAGGGGACTATGGGTTAAGTAGGGAGATTATGAAGAAAAGACTATGAGAAGGGACTATGGGGAAAGTGGGTGGACTATGGGGAATAGGCTGTATGACAGGGGACTATGGGGAAAGTGGGGGGACTATGGGGAGCACACTGTATGAGAGGGAACTATGGAGAAAGTGAGGGGACTATGGGGAACAGACTGCATGAGAGGGGACTATGGGGGAACTATGAGGAGCAGGCTGTATGAGATGGGACTATGGGGAAAGTGGGGGGACTATGGAGAGTAGGCTCTATGAGAGGGGACTATGGGGAAAGTGGGGGACTATGAGGAGCAGGATGCATTAGAGGGGACTATGGGGAAAGTGGGGGTACAATAGGGAACAGGCTGTATGAGAGGGAACTATGGGGAAAGTGGGGGGACTATGGGGAGCAGGCTGTATGAGAGGGGACTATGGGGAAAGTGGGAGGACTATGAGCAGCAGACTGTATGAGAGGGGACTCTGGAGAAAGTAGGGGGACTGAGGAGCAGGCTGTATGAGAGGAAATTGAGGCAAGTAGGGGGGACTATGAGGAGCAGGTTGTATGAGGTGACTATGGGGAAAGTGGCGGGACTACAAGGAGCAGGCTGTATGAGAGAGGACTACAAGGAAAGTGGTATGACTATGTAGAGCAGGCTGTATGAGAGGAGACTATGGGGAAAGTGGGGGGACTATAAGGAGCAGGTTGTATGAGGGGACTATGGGGAAAGTGGAGGGACTATGAGGAGCAGGCTGTATGAGAGGGGACTATGGGGAAAGTGGGGGGACTATGAAAAGCAGGCTGTATGAGGAAACTATGGAGAAAATTGGGGACTATGAGGAACAGGATGTATGAGAGGGGACTATGGGTAAAGTGTGGGGACTATGAGGAGCAGTCTGTATGAGGGAACTGTGGGGGTACTATGGGGAGCATGCTGTATGAGAGGGGACTATGGGGAAAGTGGGATGACTATGAGGAGCAGGATGTATTAGACGGGACTATGGGGAAAGTAGGGGGACTGAGGAGCAGGCTGTATAAGAGGGGACTAAGGGAAAGGTGGGGGGACTATGAGGAGCAGAATATATGAGAGGGAAGTGTGAGGCTCCATTGGGAGTTCTCTGAGAGGAGGGACTAAAGGAAAAATGAATGGAGGGTATATGGGGAGTTTTCTGTGAGAAGAGGGACTATGGAGCATGTGGGGAACATTAGGGAGTGGTCGGTGAGTAAAAAGCTTTGGGTAAATTGAGGGACCATAGCTGGTGTTCTGTGAGAGACGGGATTATGGAGAAAGTGGGGGAACTATGAGGAGTGGTCTGATAGAGCGAACTATGGGGAAAGTGAAGGGACCATGTGGTGGGGTTTGTGAGAGACGGTACTATGGGGAAACCATAGGACATGGTCTATGAGACGAGGCCTATAGAGAAGTGGAAGATGAGGGTCTGTAAGAGATCAGAGACTTCGGGGACACTCTGTAAAAGTAGGGGTACCACAGGGAGGCGTCAGTTAATTTGGCCAGTGTGGAATGAGGGAAACCATGGTGAGCGGTCTCTGGTGGGGACCGTTGGAAGCAGTTTGTGTTAAATGAGAGACAATCAGGATCACTAGATAAGAGGAGTGACTGAGAAGAGTGGTCAGGTGCCCATCATATAGATTAATGGCGGAGTGTACGGCATGTGCTGTGATGAATATAAAGTCTGCACTGTTGCATCATGATGTTGTTTATGGGGGTCTGTCTGATAAGTGACAGTGAGCCCTGGACCCAGAGGTACAAACCCACTGCCCGCCGCCCCTGCCCCCCAGTTCTAAATTATCCTAGGTACAAGCCCGCTGCACACAGCTCCTGCCCCCCAGTTCTGCATTACCCAAAGTACAAGCCCCCTGCACACAGACCCTGCCCCTCATTTCTGCATTACCCAAGGTGCAAGACCCCTGCACACATGTTCTGCCCCCATTTCTCCATTACCCAAGGTACAAGCAAGCCCCCTACAAACAGTCCCTGCTTGCCAGTTCTGTATTACCGAAGGTACAAGTCCCCTGAACACATTCCCTGCCCCCCAGTTCTGCATTACCCAAGATACAAGACCTCTGCACACAGCTCCTGCCCCCCAGATCTGCATTACCTAAGATACAAGCCCCCTGCACACAGCCACTGCCCCCAGTTCTGCATTACCCACAGGTACAAGCCCCCTGCACACAGCCCCTGCCCCCAGATCTGCATTACCTAAGATACAAGTCCCCTGAACACATTCCCTGCCCCCCAGTTCTGCATTACCCACGATACAAGCCCCCTGCACACAGCCCCTGCCTCCCCCCAGTTCTGCATTACCCACAGGTACAAGGCCCCTACACACAGCCCCTGCCCCCAGGTCTGAATTACCTAAGATACAAGCTCCCTGCACACAGCCCCTGCCCCCCAATTCTGCATTACCCACGGGTACAAGCTCCATGTAAAAAGCCCCTGCACCCCAGGACTGCATTACCTAAGATACAAGTCCCCTGCACACATTCCCTGCCCCCTAGTTCTGCATTACCCAAGGTACAGCACCCTTGCACACAGCTCCTGCACCCCAGGTCTGCATTACCCTAGGTACACCCCTGCCTCCAGGTCTGCATTATCCACTGGTATAAGCCCCCTTCACACAGCTCCTGCCCCTCAGTTCTGCATTACCCAAGGTACAAGCCGCTGCACACAGCCTCTGTTTGTCAGGGCACGGAAAACCCACCAGGAGGCAGTAAACCTCATATGCTATCCAGGGGTGTACATAGAAATCATGGGGCCCCATAGCAGAAGTTCTAATTGGGCTCCCCCCCCTCCCAAAAAAAAATTGTTGGGGTCACAGGGGAGCATATCTCATAACTTTCCAGCCTTTACATAGTAATTTCTTCCTGCTGAAGTCCTAGATTCATTTTGCATTACCCCCATAAAGTATGATGCCAACAAAACAAAAGTACCCCCCCCCAAACACAGAATGATACCCCCATGGTGAATTCCTCTACATTAACCTCCACATGCACAGTATAATTACTCTATTGTACCCCACCTCAACTCCTAAGGCAATGTATGGTGACCCCGACACAGTATGATCCCCCAGCTGTGACCCCCATACAGCCCTACATGCAGTATAATGGACCTACATACAGTATGATGGCCCCACACCTCTCCACACTGTATAATGGCCCGCACTAGCCCTCCACACAGCATGATGGTACCCACACAGGGCTGCCACCAGGAATTACAGGGCCCCATACTGGCTACATTTTTGGGCCCCCTTGAGACTCTGCCCAGGCTCCACCCCAGCTCCGCCTCAACCCCTCGAACGTTCCACAGTCCCACCGCCCACTCTTGGAAAAACTCTACTTTCTGCACCACGTCTTCACCAATCACACATTAACAGTACCCATTGAACCCCAGCTCACATATACAGTACAGACCAAAAGTTTGGACACACCTCATTTAAAGTTCCATAATTCATAGTTTTGATGCCTTCAGTGTGAATGTACAATTTTCATAGTCAAGAAAATACAGAAAAATCTTTAAATGAGAAGGTGTGTCCAAACTTTTGGTGTGTACTGTATACAGGGTGGTCCAAAAGTAGGTGGACAGAAAGTGTAATAAGGTTATGAAGGGACAGATTTAACAAACATGGTGTAAAGTGAAACTGGCTCATTTGCCCTTAGCAACCAGTCAGATTCCACTTTTCATTACTCACAGACTGGAAGATGAAAGGTGGAATCTGATTGGTTGCTAAGGGCAACTGAGCCAGTTTCACAGATCTAGTTTTCAAAGATAGATCTCCCCCAAATCTGTTTTCTTTTCAGATAACACATAATGGCAAATAATTTAAATACAGATCAAAGAAAATGGATTTTAACAGAGTATTGGAAATCTCAAAATGCTGAAACCGTTAGAGCAAATTGGGTTGAAACATTTGGTACTCAAGCCCCAAAGAGACAAACCATTTACCGCATTCGTGACAAATTCAATGCCACTGGCTCAATCCTTAATGCTCCAAAAACTAGTCGACCCAAAACAGTCTGTACAGAAGATAATAAACAACTTGTTGCTGAAACATTTGTTCAGAGTCCAAAAAAGTCCAGAAGAGCCTCTTTGGAATTGGGAATTTCACAAGCTTCTATCATGTGAATCCTGAAATCTATTGGGTGGAAAGCTTATCGTCCACGTCTAATTCATGGTTTATTGGAAGATGATCCAGACAGGCGGCTGCAATTTAGTGTTTGATAAATCTCCCCCTTCATAACCTTATTACACTTTCTGTCCACCTACTTTTGTACAACCCTGTGTATATATATATATATATATATATATATATATATATATATATATATATATATGTGTATATATATATATATATATATATATATATATATATATATATATATACACTGCTCAAAAAAATAAAGGGAACACTCAAACAACACATCCTAGATCTGAATGAATGAAATATTCTCATTAAATACTTTGTTCTGTACAAAGTTGAATGTGCTGACAACAAAATCATGCAAAAATCATCAATGGAAATCAAATTTATTAACCAATGGAGGCCTGGATTTGGAGTCACCCCCAAAATTAAAGTGGAAAAACACACTACAAGCTGATCCAACTTAGATGTAATGTCCTTAAAACAAGTCAAAATGAAGCTCAGTATTGTGTGTGGCCTCCACGTGCCTGTATGACCTCCCTACAACGCCTGGGCATGCTCCTGATGAGGTTGCGGATGGTCTCCTGTGAGATCTCCGCCCAGACCTGGACTAAAGCATTTGCCAACTCCTGGACGGCCTGTGGTGCAACGTGACGTTGGTGGATGATGCGAGACATGATGTCCCAGATGTGCTCAATCGGATTCAGGTCTGGAGAACGGCGGGCCAGTCCACAGCTTCAATGCCATTATCTTGCAGGAACTGCTGACACACTCCAGCCACATGAGGTCTGGCATTGTCCTGCATTAGGAGGAACCCAGGGCCAACCGCACCAGCATATGGTCTCACAAGGGGTCTGAGGATCTCATCTCGGTACCTAATGGCAGTCAAGCTACCTGTGGCGAGCACATGGAGGGATGTGTGGCCCTCCAAAGAAATGCCACCCCACACCATTACTGACCCAGTGCCAAACCGATCATGCTGAAGGATGTTGCAGGCTGTCACATGTGCTCAGTGTGAACCTGCTTTCATCTGTGAAGAGCACAGGGCGCCAGTGGCGACTTTGCCAATCCTGGTGTTCTGTGGCAAATGCCAAGCGTCCTGCACGGTCTTGGGCTGTGAGCACAACCCCTATCTGTGGACGTCGGGCCCTCATACCACCCTCATGGAGTCGGTTTCTAACCGTTTGTGCAGACACATGCACATTTGTGGCCTGCTGGAGGTCATTTTGCAGGGCTCTGGCAGTGCTTCTCCTGTTCCTCCTTGCACAAAAGCGGAGGTAGCGGTCTTGCTGCTGGGTTGTTGCCCTCCTACTGCCCCCTCCACGTCTCCTGGTGTACTGGCCTGTCTCCTGGTAGTGCCTCCAGCCTCTGGACGCTACGCTGACAGACAAAGCAAACCTTCTTGCCACAGCTTTCATTGATGTGCCATCCTGGATGAGCTGCACTACCTGAGCAACTTCTGTGGGTTGTAGAGTCCGTCTCATGTTACCATGAGTGTGAAAACACAACCAACATTCAAAAGTGACCAAAACATCTGCCAGAAAGCATTGCTACTGAGATGTGGTCTGTGGTCCCCACTTGCAGAGCCACTCCTTTTATTGAGTGTGTCTTGATAATTGCCAATAATTTCCATCTATTGTCTATTCCATTTGCACAACAGCATGTGAAATTGATTGTCAATCAGTGTTTCTTCCTAAGTGGACAGTTTGATTTCACAGAAGTTTGATTTACTTGGAGTTATATTCTGTTGTTTAAGTGTTCCCTTTACTTTTTTGAGTAGTGTATATATATATATATCAGGCCTAACCCTGACAGCACATGTAACTCCTTTAGTGATATGGGTTAGGATTAGTGATGAGCGAGCACAAAAATGCTCGGGTACTCGTTGCTCGGGTCGAGCAAATTGGAATACTCGGGTGCTCGACCCGAGCAACGAGCCCAATGTAAGTCTATGGGAAACTCGAACATTTTTCAGGCGGCTCCCCCCGGCGGTCTGCAGAGGGCCTAAAAATTGCCCAAATGGATGTGAACAGTGCTCAAATGACATGGAGAAGACCCCTGGAAGCATTTCTGACTCCCAGGTCACTACTGTCTACAACGTTGTCAGAGTATTACACCACTTTTACGGACTCACAATAAAACATAAAAAAACAAAAGCAAAATGGATTTTCCTGGGAAATATATTAAGGAACATCCTTTCCAGGGTAATGACTTGTATATAAGGCAAAATAAATAACCAAAAATACTCCTCCACACCTTGGGCTATGTTCACACGTAGTGTTTTTGATACGTTTTTGCACTTTTGCATTGCTTTCAACAAAGACAAATGCATTCACTGGGAAATGTAATTTTAACATTTTACAACCTTATCTGGCCATGTGGTGTGTGACACATCATCAGACACATGCATACAGTGCTGAAAAGACATGGGAACAGCATGGGGAAGACCTCTGGAAGCATTTCTGACTCCCAGGTCACTGCCTAAAAGTGTGGCCATCATAAGTGATCCTTGGCGCGGCGCATGCGAAGATGCCTCCCGCCATGCACCTGTCGTTGCAGACTTGCAACAATCACTGTCCACGTCCTTGTCCCAGTGCAGCGTTCAGTTGTCCCTACCCTATTCCTTGAAATGCAAGCGCAAGTATGCAGCCAGCCACCCACCCACCCACAGGCTGCAATACTATACTGCCAAATTTTTGACAGCTGCTTGCACTTGAAAATGTGGCCTTTTAGGCTCGTGGAGGCGGAAGCTTTTGATAACCTCATGCAGGAGGCGGCCGGGTGTCCATACTCCTGTCCCCAGCCGCCACTGTTTCTCCCGGTGTCGTCTCCTCCTTCCACAAGCACGGTTCCCACAACATTACCCGTGCCCTCCCCAGTGCACTTACTGGGAAGGACCGCCTAACCACAAACACGTGGACAGGTGAATGTGGCCAGGGAAGGAACCAAGCCAGTCCACAGCTTTTTTATGCTGAGAGTTGTATTTAGATCGGTGAAAGGACTGGCATAAAGGGAAACCGTATCTACTCTGAGTGTCATTTCTCCGTCACCAGGTTCCGCCCATTGTCACACACGACCATGCCTGGCTGTATGTTCAGCGGTGAGAGCCACAGATCAGGCTGCTGTGTTACAGCTTTCAGCAACTCTGCAGTGCTGGGCAGTTTGTAAATTAAGCATTAAGCATGTAATCTTCAGCACAGCCTGTTGCCGCTTGGCCAAGGCAGTGCTGCAGTGCTGTCAGCTTGTGACTGGTGTGGTCATTTTGGAGATGGAGGAGGAGGGGCATAGGCTGAACAATGTGATTATATTGAGGTTAAATTGGTGACGCTGTTTTTTTATACTAAAGAAAGATCCTATTGTTTTGTTTTTTTACGTTATTTTTTAAGACAAATGCATTCACCGGGAAATGTCATTTTAACATTTTACAACCTTATCTGGCAATGTGGTGTGTGACACATCATCAGACACATCCTTTTTTATTTATGATGGAGGGACTCTGAAAGTCATAAAGCCTATTTTTATAGGGACATCTGATGGCCCTTACTATTCTTAAAAGGCCAGCAGTCGGCCCTAGCTATTGTTAGAGAGCCATCAACCAGATATGCTTTGCTGTTCCCATTATTAACAAGTGGGTCTCCTATACTGTTATTACGTATCCAGTGACTGCAAGGGCTGCCAAAAATTTGGACGCAACCCAATACCCCTTTGAAGAGACATAGAGGAGGGTCTCAGTAAAAAAAATGCTCCCATTAGAAAGGAGTGGGTCTCCTATAGTGGTAATGCCCATGCTTTGACTGCAAGGGCTGCCAAAATTTGGGAAAAACCCCACTAAGAATTTAAAGACACACGGAGCAGGGCCACAGTAACAAGGTACGACATGTTCCCATTAGAAAGGAGAGGATCTGCTATACAGTCATAGGGTATACAGGGAGTCCAACGGCTAACCAATTTTAGGAAAAACCCCACTAAGAATTTCAAGACACACAGAGCAGGGCCACAGTAACAAGGTACGACATGTTCCCATTAGAAAGGAGAGGGTCTGCTATACAGTTATAGGGTATACAGTGAGTCCAACGGCTGACCAATTTTAGGAAAAACCCCACTAAGAATTTAAAGACACACAGAGCAGGGCCACAGTAACGACAAATTCCCATTAGAAAAGAGAGAGTCTCCCATAGTGTTGGCCTATGCAGTGAATGCAAGGGCTGCCAAAAATTTGGAGGCACTTCAATGCCCCTTGGAAGAGACGTGGAGGAGGGCCTCATAAAAAAAAAAAAATGTTCCCATTAGAAAGGAGCAGGCCTCCTATACTTGTAATGCACATGCACTAATAGTATGGGCTGACAAACATTTACCCCTGGGGGGTATACATGAACATACTGTATAAAAAAAATTTTTAACGGGCATCATAAACACCCTTTAAAAAAATTATGTGGGTGTTGCATCATGGACCACGGTCATCATGGTGATATGGTGGTGGAGGATGAGGAGAAGGAGGAGGACAAGAGCAAATAGCCAAAATCAGGAAGCGTATACCCATGTGTGGGTGTGAAAAGGTGCATGGGAATACACCTCCCAAGAAAAGACACTGGATTTGAGTTTCTCACGCTGCTATCATTCGGTGTTGAGAAGCCTGGCCCAATCCAGCCCTTGTTCATTTTTATAAGAGTCAGCCTGTCAGCATTTTCAGTTGACAGGCAGATAATTGATTTTTGGGCCTTCTGTGTAACTGCCAGGTACCACTGACCTAGATGCTGTACCGAAATCTCGCACATCAATCTCCTCATCTCTAGTGTCTAGCAGTGGCTGTCCCTATTGACTACACGTAAACCCTCAGTCATACTGATCATTCTATTATAATGGGAAGTCGGAAAAGATTAGTGTTGGCAGGCGTAACATACCTGGCGGTGTCCTTGCATAGTGGTCCATCTCCCACTGTGCAAGAGCGTGCACTTGATTTCCAGTCCAGACTATCACTTTGGCTTCTTTCCATATGGTCTGCTTTGCTCTGCTCTGTCTGCTTAGGGCGACGCCTGCTAAACTTCCTGCTTCTTGTAGCTGCTGCAGACACACCCCTAATGCGTCCTCAGCCTTTTGCTGTCTGTCACCTGGTATTTAACCCAGCTCCTCCCTGGAATCCTTGCCTGAGCATCTTGTTCTGTCAGTTGGCTTCTAGTCACTGATGTGCCAGGTCCTGTCTATATTTCCTGCCTTGCGGTATCAGTTCCCGTGTCTGAACTGTGTCCTGTCTGTGCACTCTAGCCAGCTGTCTTTCTGCCTTTCCTGGAGGCTGTATTTCCAGGCCCGTGTGAACACACTCTTAGCCTGTTCGTCCCGCCCTCTGGGGGCCGCATACCCAGACTCGCTCCTGTATCTCGCTTCAGTAACAGTTCCTGTCTGAACTGTCTCCTAACCTGCTTCCTGTTTTTCTCTATGTCCGTACCTTCCCTTTCTCCTGCATTGTCTGAACCAGCACTTGGCTTTACCTTGGCTCGTTCCTGTATTTGTTGCAGTAACAGTTCCTGTCTGAACTGTCTCCTAACCTGTCTCCTGTTTTTCTCTACGCCCATATCTTCCCCTTTTCTGCAGAGTCTGAACTCGTACCTAACTCCTGCTCGTTGTCACTGTACTTCCGTTTGTGAGTTTGTGGTCCACTCGCTACTTCACTGCAAGTACCCTGTGGGTATGTGGTTCTGCCTTTCCCTTCCTGTCTGTTCCGTGTGAACAGAGCCCTGCTCCCTCTGCCCTGCCTTGCTCGCCGCTCCGGCGGTTTCTGCCTGCTCTGCCTTGTTAACCGCTCCGCCGGTTCTTGCCTGCTCTGCCTTGCTCACCGCTCCGGCGGTTCTTGCCTGCTCTGACCCTTTGCTCACTGCTCCGGCAGTCTCGCTCTGCTCTGACCCTTTGCTCACTGCTCCGGCAGTCTTGCTCTGCTCTGACCCTTTGCTCGCTGCTCTGGCAGTCTCGCTCTGCTCTGACCATTTGGTCGCTGCTCCGGCAGTCTCGCTCTGCTCTGACCATTTGCTCACCGCTCCAGGCGGTCTCGTCTTGCTCTGCTCTTGCTCGCCGCTCCGGGCGGCCTCACTCTGCTGTGTTTGTCCACCGCATCTGCGGTTCTGTTCCTGAGTCCCAGTCTATTCTGGGTCCTATCCACTCTGTGCTCCAACCTGTCGTACCTGCCAGTACCTCCCTGCCTGCATACCAGTCGTGCTTACAAACATCCACCTGCCTGCATACCGGCCGTACCTGCCAGTACCTCCCTGTTTGCATACCAGTCGTGCTTGCCAGCATCCACCCGTCTGCATACCTGCCGTGTCTGCCTGTACCCACCAGTCTGTGTGCCAGCCTAACCTGCCTGTTCCTGTATTCCCCGGTGTGGGTCAACAGCCGTGTCCAGGGTCTGACCTGGAGTAGCACCTGGTCCCTCTGCCCTGTCCCTCCTTGGTGCACTGGCGTCGTATGCCATCGTGCGACCTTGGTCGGATCGGGTGGATACTTAGTTACGCCCCTCCAGGCATTCACTCTCCGATACGGTCCAGTGGAATCACTACATATACACGCACACGCCAGTCAGTTCGGGCACGTGCATTACAGCAGGACAAGTGTCTTGTCAATAGCCAACTCATGTCTATGGCCACCTTAGCATCCGGAAAGCCATTCTCCAACCTACCATAAAAATGGAGGATAGGTAAAGGCTGTTAGAGCCTCAGCTAAACCTCACATAAAAGAAGTCATGTAACAGTTATTTTAAAATAATAATGTAAATAAAACACAAGTCCGGATAAATGTCATTTTCCAAAACTTTATTTAGCATTGACTTTTTAATTTAAATCATTAAAGTATAAACTCTATTTTAAATGTAAAAATAGCTGCAGGGGCAACAGTTTTTCTTCTGAAACTCCTTTGTGGTCAAGTTGTTCTGCTGTCAAAGGCCCTGCTTGTTCTTGGTCTTCCCCATCGTGCAAATTCTGAAGACCAGGATTGCTCCTCGGGGTCAGGCTTTTGTTGACCAGTCATGAGGTCAGAATGCCATGGAGATATATAGCCTTCAGTTTAGGAAAGCAAGAGGGGAATAAGATGAATGTGATGTACTGACAAGACAGAGCTAAAAAAACAATATGTATGAAATAATATGTGACGTTGCAAGTTGCACAAAAACTGGGCCACAATGACCAAAGTGCAGTAGCATTAAAGAGCTTACAAAATGCATGTTTTAAAGAGAAACTGTCATTTGCCATTAATATGATTTTTTTTTTCCAAAACAACTTCAGGGAAACAAAATCATTTAGACCAGGTAAAATATTTCCATATTTATGGCAAGTGACAGATCCTCTTTAAAGAAGAACTCCCGACAAACATATTATCTTGTAAACCTTTCTAGATACAGGGAAGGAAATAATTATTTGATCAATTGCTGTTTTTGTAAGTTTGCCCACTGACAAAGACATGAACAGTCTATAATTTTAAGGGTAGGTTAATTTTAACATTGAGAGATAGAATATCCCCCCCAAAAAATCAAGAAAATCACATTGTATAAATTAGATATTTAGCACCCCGAGGACTCGGCTGCTACAGGGGTATTGCACCTCAGACCAGAGGTGTGGTATTCCACTCCCGGGTAAGCATGGAGTGTGGAACTGAGCTCAGATAGCTGCATGCACCACACTCACCCCATTTCCGGGGGACAGATCAACGGTACTCCCACCAGATAGATGTGCAGGTACGACAGCTTCTGTCCCTGGCTGGAGTGGGGAGGGGGGAGGAACATCCTAGTGGTGTAGGAAGAGGGTCTTTTTGGTCTGCTCTGTGCAGAGAGGAGCTCAGCCAGAGAGGGCTGACAGGGAGCTGTGGCTCCGTCTGGGCCCAGCTCCAGAGCCAGGCCTGAAGCAGAGAGAGAGAGAGAAGGAAAAAGGAGGAAGAGGAGAGACGCAAAGAAAGGCCCAGAGACGAAAGCATAGAGGGAACCCTGAGATCCCACGAGAGAACGGAAACGGGTGAAGTGTTGGCAGAGCAGGGTACCGGATCCCAAACTGGTGGAGGCCAATTATCCTTAGCCAGGAACCGGAGGTCGTGGACAAGTTTTGGCGCGACCCCTCGCCATATCCACCAGGAAGGCATACCACGTATAGGGTCAGGGAAGCCGGGAAAGGTTTCACCACCAGAAGGCCCGAGGGAGCTGGACAAAGGTGGATCCCCCCAAAACATAATGTTTCCACCTCCATGCTTGACAGTGGGGATGGTGTTCTTTGGGTCATAGGCAGCATTTCTCTTCCTCCAAACACAGCGAGTTGAGTTAATGCCAAAGAGCTCAATTTTTGTCTCATCTGACCACAGCACCTTCTCCCAATAACTCACAGAATCATCCAGTTGTTCATTGGCAAACTTCAGATGGGCCTGCACTTGTGATGAGCGAGTATGTTCAGTTAACCCTTTCGACGAGTATGCTCGGGCGAGTACCAAGTATCTTCAGCGTGCTTGTTTGACAGTTTTAATACATGTGAAGAATGCTTAAGAAACAAGCATTCTTCACATGTATTAAAGCTGTCAAACAGTCGCAAATCATGCACATGGGAGTCATTCAAACATATCACCGAGCACGCTAAAGATGCTCTGTACTCGCCCGACCAATGGTTTTCTTGGTGACTGTGGTCCCAGCTACCTTGAGATAATTAACAAGTTCCCCCTCTGTAGTTTTATGCTGATCTCTCACCTTCCTCATGATCAAGGCTACCCCATGAGGTGAGATTTTGCATGGTGCCCCAGATCGAAGTCATTTTGTACTTCTTCCATTTTCTTACTATTGCACCAACAGCTGTCTTCTCCTTACCTAGCATCTTACTTATGTTTTTTTAGCCCATTCCAGCTTTGTGCAGGTCTATGATCTTGTCCCTGACATCCTTAGAAAGCTCTTTGGTCTTGCCCATGTTGTAGAGGTTAGAGTCTGAAGGATTAATTGAGTCTGTGGACAGGAGTCTTTTATACATGTGACTATGTAAGACAGCTGTCTTTAATGCAGGTAACGAGTTGATTAGGATCGTCTAACTAGTCTGTAGGAGCCAGAACTCATAATGGTTTGTAGGGGATCAAATACTTATTTCTCACTGCAAAATGCAAATAAATGTATCTGACGCGCCCCCTGGGCCATGTTTGTGTAGCGTTGCGCACGCGGGGAATACCCGGAACCGGATCAGATAGGGGTAGTAGTCCTCGTGGCGGTGATCCGGTCCGTGTCCAGGGTGGTCAAACTAAGTGGCGTTATTAGTATGATGGTATTAGTGTCCGACTACGCCACCCGTTGAATGCGGCTATGAAGCCGCCGCTGCAGGGCAGTCCGCTGAGGCCGGTGGTTCGGATGTGCAGCGTGGATGGTATAACCCCCAACGGGAGGGGTATGGCCTCAGGGCAGCTATGTTAGAGATGACAATGGGAGTGATGGTGCGGGTGTCCCAGTACTGATGGTGCAGGTGCGACGACGAAACACGGAGGCTTGAAGTGCAGTTTCAAAAGCTTTACTTACAGTTCTTTACCAGGTCGCCCGTGCACAGTAGGACCACCCGAGTCGTGCTGCGTCCACCAGGTCAGGGACTCAGCCAACTCCCAGGCAGTTCCAGAGCGTGGTCCTGAGCTCCCCTCTCTTCCTTCCTACTGGCCGTCCCCACCAGGGATCCACCTATGTCCGGCTTCCTCGGGCCTTATGGGGCAAAACCTCTCTCCGGCTTTCCTGACCCTATGTGGCGTGCCTTCCTGGTGGATGTGGCGAGGGGTCGTGCCAAAGCTTGGCCACGACCTCCGGTTCCTGGCTAAGGATGATTGACCTCCACCAGTTTGGGATCCGGTACCCTTCTCTGCCAACCCTTCACCCGTTTTAGTTCACTCATGGGATCTCAGGGTTCCTTCTGCTTGCGTCTCTGGGCCTTTCCTAGTGTTCCTCTTCTTCCTTCCCTCTCTTTGCTTCAGGCCTGGCTCTGGAGCTGGGCCCAGACGGAGCCACAGCTCCCCCTCAGCCCTCTCTGGCTGAGCTCCTCTCTCCACTCCTCCAGGCTGAACAGGACCCTGATCTAAGATGGTGCCCACCTTATATACTCCCTCTGACACCCGAGCCCAGGTGACTAGCACCCAATGGGCTCCTACCTATGCCCAGAGTCCCTCCCCTATCTGCTCCTACACTACTGGGATGTTCCCCCCCCCCCCACTCCAGCCAGGGACAGACGCTGTCGTACCTGCACATCTATCTGGTGGGAGTACCGTTGTTCTGTCCCCCGGAAATGGGGTGAGTGTAGTGCATGCAGCTATCTGAGCTCTGTCCCACACTCCATCCTTACCCGGGAGTGGAATACTACACCTCTGGTTTGAGGTGCAATAGTCCTGTAGCAGCCGAGTCCTCGGGGTGCTACACGAGTATGCGTTCACATGTGATTTCACTGAGGATGCAACAAATTCCTGCCCACGCCAATTACTCCCTGTACGTGGCCTGTGCTGTGACTACTCACCTAATCCTGGATGCTGTCCATGCTTCCCAACCTAAATTTGTCCTGGCCTCTGTTCCTTACATCTCCTAGTTCTGAATCCATGATCTGCTCCTGCTATATACTGGTTATGTCCAAGGCCTATATCTAGTTATAGCTTGTGGTCATGAACCTGATCCCGGCTGTGTCCCTGGTGCCATGATCCTGCATGCAGCTCTTTGCTGTGTCCTAGTTATCCGTCACTCTGCTTACAGCTCCACATCTGGTACTTAAAGGGGTTTTCCAATGAACAAAAGTTCATTTTAATCAATACATCTTGGAATAATAATAATTTCCACAATTGGATGTGTTTAAATAAAATGTCCCTGTGCTAAGATAATCTTATAACGTGCCCCTGCTGTGTACTGTGTAATGACCCAACTTCTGTGTGCCACTGAAGCACATGGCCCGAACAGATGCCACATAAGCACATGGTCTGATGTCCACATGCTGCTGAAACATGCGGCCCGGCGTCTCTTTGCCACCAAAACACACGGTCTGGCATCTGCGTGCCACCAGAGCACACGGCTCAACTTCCACGAGCCAACAAAGTACGTAGCCTGGTTTCCGCTTGTCACCGAAGCATATGACCCAGCATCCGTATGCCACTGAAGTATACGGCCACGTAATCAAATGTCACTGAAACGCACGGCCCCGTGTCCATGTGCCACCAAAGTACACGGACCAACATCCACGTGCCACCGAAGCACATTGACCGACATCTGCCTGACACCGAAGCACATGGCTAAATGTTTGCAGCACAGGTAGAGAATATAATGCCATGCTATGGGTCATCTATGTACGTATATAAGAATATGACAAGCTATCAAAGTATGAAACTACAACCAAACTGTAGATAATAATACAACCACTAACATACAGCATGTTATCTGAAAATGAATTACTGGAGAGTTTACCCTCCAGGTCACGCTCATTGGCAATTGGTCTGCCTCTGTTTTTTTTTCCCACCAAAGCACAAGGCCTGACATCCGGGTACAAACGAAGCACACTGCCCAAAGTCCATGTGCTATCGAAGCACAAAGTCCGACGTCCGCGGGCCACCGAAGCACAAAGAACAGCGTCCACGTGTCACAGAAGCACAAGGTCCTCGAGTTTGAGTCCCACTGAAGCACAGGGCTCGGCATCCGGGTGCCACCGAAGCACACGGCCCCACGTTCGGGTGCCACCGAAGCTCACAATCCCATGTACGGGTGCCACCGAAGAACACGGCCCGGCATCCGGTTGCCACCAAGGCGCACGGCCCGGCGTACATGTGCCATTGAAGCACAAGATACCGCGTTCGGCTGCCACCGAAACACACGGTCCCGCTTACAGGTGCCATTGAAGCACATATCCCGGCACCTGGGTGTCACCGAAGCACATGGCCTGCGTATGGGTGCCATTGAAGCACATGGCCTGCCTGTATGGGTGTCACCGAAGCACACAGACCCGTGTCTGGGTGCCACCGAAGCATACACACCCGCATCAGGGTGCCACCGACGCATACGGCCTACCTGTACAGGTGCAACCGAAGCACATGGCCCCACATGCGAGTGCCACCGAAGCACACAGACCCGTGTCTGGTTGCCACCGAAGCACACAGACCCGCATCCGTGTACCACTGAAGCACATGGCCCCGCTTCTCGGTGCTACTGAAGCACTAAGATCGGCGTCTGGGTACCATCGAAGCACACGGCTCCATGTACGAGTGACCCTGAAGCACAAGGTCTCGTGTCTGGGTGGCACCGAAGCACTCTGCCCCGCGTCCGGATTCCACTGAAGCACATGGCCCTTTGTCTAGGTGCCACATAAGCACACAGATCTGCATTCAGGTGCAACTGAAGCACACGAGCTCTGCACTGATGTTAAACCAATTCCATAGCTGAATCCTATGTAGGAAGTGATACAGGGACTTGCTGGACTTTCTTCGGAGTCCTGAAGTCTTCACAACAAATTAACCTCCCCCTATGAAGTTATTATTTGTTATAGTGCCTTTTATTACATGGAGCGTTACATGTGAAAAGGGATATACATAGCAAAAAACAAGTACAATAATCTTGAACAAAAACGAATCACCGACTGGTACAGGAGGAGCGAGGACCCTGCCCGCGAGGGCTTACAGTCTACAATGAATGGGTGAGGATACAGTAAGTGAGGGTAGAGCTGGTCGTGCAGTGGTATGATGGAGCGGTGGTTACTGCAGATTGTAGGCTTGTCAGAAGAGGCGGATCTTCAGCTTCCTTTTGAAGGTTTCCACGGTTGGCAACAGTCTGATATATTGGGGTAGAGAGTTCTAGAGTAGGGGGATGCATGGGAGAAATCTTGCGTGCGATTGTGGGAAGAGGAGATAAGAGGGGAGTAGAGAAGGAGATCTTGTGAGGATTGGAGGTTGCGTGCAGGTAAGTACCGGGACACTAAGTCACAGTTATATGGAGGAGACAGGTTGTGGATGGCTTGGTATGTCATGGTTAGGGTTCTCAACTGGAGTCTCTAGATAATGGGGAGCCAGTGAAGGGATTGACAGAGGGGAGAGGCCAGGGAATAGCGGGGGGGGAGAGGTGGATTAGTCGGGCAGCAGAGTACAGTTATCTGACAGGAGAAAACAAACTCCTTTGCCATGCTTGCCGATGAGGCGAGGGGTGTGGGAAAGGTGGAATCCAACATATGAAAGTGCAGCTGGAGAGGCCATGTCAGAGGGGGTGAGTCAGGTACCATTGATGCCAAGGAAGGAAAGTTTGTTAATAATGAAAAGGTCATGGATGTAGGAAAGTTTGTTGCAGACGGAGAGAGCGTTCCATAGAGCTCCTGTTAGTGGGATTGGGGAAGCGGGGGACCCCATAGGTCATGTTTTCAGAATCTCCTTAGTATTGCACAGGTGAGAAAATTCCTGATGCCTTGATGATACTTCAATCACCTGTGTAATACTAAGGAGATCCTGAAAATATGACCTGTGGGGTCTGTGAGGATGGGGTTTGGGAAACACTGCGTTATACCTTTTGTGTATCTGTTGTATGGTGGCAGAAGGTGCCAAGCCCCCCCTGCTTTGGGCAGAGGGGGGGTATGTAAGGTTGCTGCCGGACAGGTCGTGGACGGGAGGTATGTGTCCCCGAAGTGCCAAGCTTTGGTGATGTAGGACATGGAGAAGCAGGCTCCAGCACACATAGTGTAGGGAGTTAGTGGGCCCGGATTAAAAGGCCGAGTTTTACGAGCAGCTGAAAGAGCTGTTATGTTTTGTTTTCCTGGTTGGTTTATGGACATTTAATAAACCACCAGTTTGTTTTGGAACCTGCGGACTGCATTCCTGTGTGAACCTGCACCTACCCAAGAGCTGATCCGTCACAACACGTATATGATGCACCGCAGACTAAATTCTTAATGATCCCATAAATGGTTGATCTAGGGGCAATCTTACAAGCAGCTGTAGCACCCTGAGGATTCGGCTGCTACAGGAGTATTGCACCTCAACCCAGAGGTGTGATATTCCACTCCCGGGTAAGGATGGAGTGTGGAACTGAGCTCAGATAGACTGCATGCACTACATACATCCCATTCCAGAGGAGCAGGCCGACGGCACTCCCACTTAGAAATGTGCAGGTGCGACCGAGCCTGTTCCTGGCTGGAGTGGGAGGGGGGAGGAACATCCCATGTAGTGTAGGGGCAGATAGGGGGAGCAGTCTGGGTAGTGGTAGGAGCTCATTGGGTGCTGGTCACCTGAGCTCACACATAGAGGGATATATAAGGAGGGCACCAACTTAGAATCAGGGTCAGTCAGTCAGCTGCAGAGGACAAGTCAGATGCAGAGAGCAGGAAACAGCAGCCCTGGAGAGAGAGAGAGTGGAGTGAAGAAAGACCCAGAGGGGGACAAAGAAGGGACCCAAGAACCCAAATAAGAACACCGGGTGAGGAGTCAGCAAGAGGGTACCGGAACCCAAGCTGGTGGGGGCAAAGACATTCCCCAGCCAGAGACCGGAGACCGTGGGCAGTGTCTGTCACGGTCACCCACTACATTCACCCTGAAGGCACACCACAGGAAGGGTCAGGGAACCTAAGGCCAAAGGTTGCCCAACAGAAGGCCCGAGGGAGCTGGACTTAGGTGAATCACTGGTGGGGACGGCTGAAGTAAGGACAGAGGGAGAGCTCAGGGCCACGCTCCGGACTTGTTTGGGGGTTGGCCGGATCCAGGACCTGGTGGACGCAGCACGGCTCGGGAGGTCACTTGGAGCTAGAGTGACCAGGAACATCTGCAGTAAGTAAAGACCCTTAACTGCACTACCCGAGTCTGTCATCATTACCGGCTGCACCGCACCACCACAACCCCCATCCTCTGCGCCTGTCCCCTCTGAGGCTATACCCCTCCCGTTGGGGGTTATCCCACCAAGCTGCGCATCCACCATCAGCCTCAGCGGACCCTGCTGCAGCGGCGGCCACAGTGACCGCATCACAACGGGTGGCGTAGTCGACACAACGAACTTTAATAACATCAGTAAAGACTGCCACATAACCCTGAGCTTGACGCCCTGGGCACGGGACCGGGTCACAGCCGCTCGGAGACTACAACCCCCCATCTGATCCGGTGCCGGGTATTCCCCTCAAAAAAAGGAATATGTCCCAGGGGGCGCGTCAACTTTGGCGTAGTCGGCAGGATTACGTGCCCGCAACACCCGGGTACTGCGTGCCTGAAGAAAAGTGCAAGTTTACCTCAGAAAGAAGACTCCTGCCGGTTCCGGAGGGTCCACGCCATCGGACTCCATCACCAGTCGTTTCCCGCCGATTGTCCGCCATTTCCAGCTTGTTCCCGCCATCTGCAGAGTTTCCCGCCACTGGGCGACGCTTCCCGCCAAAACCGCAGATTTCCCGCCTTGGAAGAGCAGCGGACGCCATTATGGGCGTGCCAAAGGAGGGCAAGAGGCCACCTCCCATCGTGGGCCAGGACAGAAAATGGCGCCAAAAGTGGAAACCGCCCCCACCAACAGAGACTGTGATGCTGGAGGTGTCTGTCAGCGTGAAAGAACTTCCCCTGGAGCTGACAGTCACCGAGTTGCCCCGGGACCGCCCTCGAAGTGGGAGGAGACGAAAGAAAAGAGAAAAGATGGGTGTCGCTTGGAGCAGTCTAGAACGAGCGCACCCGGAGGCAAGGTGTCTAGAACGAGCGCACCCGGAGGCAAGGTGTCCAGAGCGAGAGCACCCGGAGTCGAGAAGAGGAAGAGTAGACCCGGGAATGGAGCGGCAGCAGAGCAGCACCGGCCCGCTGGCCAGGAGCCTGCAAAAGGAAGAAGGAGGAGAGCAGAGCAGCACCGGCCCGCTGGCCAGGAGCCTGCCGGAAGCAGAGCAGAGCAGCACCGACCCGATGGTCAGGAGCCTGCTGGAGTCAACAACCCCGCTAGGCTTAGCGGAGATCCTGGCGCAGCTTCCCCGAGATCGGGAGTGCGCGCGGAGTGCCCTGGAGGGCCTCGCGGGAAGGATGGCCCGAGTGCAGAGGGAGATCCTGGCGGAGTGGGGCCGGGAGATGGCCCAGCAAGCTGGAACCCGTCCACGGAACCCGCTCCCTTGGAAGAAGACACCGACTACCTCTGCGGATGACGCGGGAGGACCCAAGGCCGGAGACGGCGCAGAAGAGGGAGCGAGACGTATGGCAGCAGGTAAGGGGGACGCCTATACCCCATACCGGAAGACCACCCACCTGCCCCAGCTCCCCGTCGCAGAGCCCGAAAGTCCCCCTGCCGTACCCGAGACCGCCATGACACCGCCACCGACTAGGCCCCGACCGGAAGCCGCCGTCGCGACCCCAGTGACGTCACGCGTCGTGACCCGGAGCGTGGCGAAGGAAGGGAAGCCTCCGGCCTGGTCGCAAGGCCTAGCGTTTCCGGGCGCCGCATCCCCAGCAGAGCCATCTACCTCCGCGGAGCCTCCGGCCTGGTCGCAAGGCCAGGTGGCCCAGGGTGCCGCCGTGTTAACAGTTCCATTTACCTTCCAGATGCCCCAGGCCTGGCCGCAAGGCCTGGGCAACCTGGGCGCCCCCACCATCGCGCCCGCACCCGTAACATCAAGGGTGCCAAGTCTGGGAGAGGACCCCTTCAGCCAGCTAGCGTGGCCGGACGGGCGGCCCTTCATCTGGCCCAAAGAATTCTTGGAACTGGAGCGACAAAAGAAGTTAGGTCCCCTGTGTGAGCCCCTGATCCCGGCTCCAAAGCCCGTGACTCGGGTCTCGCCTCCACTAGAAGAAGCCCAATTCGTGTGGGACCCCACGGGAGAAGATTTGATGGGGTTCACCGGAGAGACTCGGGCAGCTGCAGCTGAACGTACAGAGTGTTGCCGTCAACAGCTGGCAGAGTTTAAGAGAGAACGGGAGGAGAGGCGGGTCAGAGAGCAATGGGCCCGGACCCGCAGCGCGGAGCAAAAGAGTCGGACCAGAAGGGACCCCTATGCAGCAGATCGTCCCCGTACCATCGGGACGGTAATAAAGTTTAATGCGCAGCATGGGTGGGGCTTCATAAAGGACCGGAACACCATGGGTGACGTCTTCGTTACCCGACGGGATGTCGAGTCTCACCTGCCAGAGGGTCACAAAGGCCGTGACCTCTACGTCGGTGACGAGGTAACGTTCACCCGGCACAAGTGTGCCAAGGGACCTTACGCCCTCCACGTGCATCGCCTGACAGAGGAGGAGTTGCGGTGTAGGGAGGAGGAGCCAGAAGACCCGGACGGGTTCAAGGCTAGAAGGTACTATGACTGAAATAGTACAAAGGAGATGTAAATAGTTACCCGTCGGGGTACCCAAGTAACCGTGGCTGCTTTAAAGTTTAGTCCCCGTTGGGACCAGTGAACAGTTTAACCCGTGTGTCCCCTACCCAAACCAGGCTGAGGACTGTGAGCAGCCATCCCATTCCCTTTACTTGGCCGGGGACTGAGAACGGCCAAAACTTCCCTGTACATAGTTGCGCTTCCTAAGGCGCCCCCTACTGGTTTTATGAGAAACTGCTTATCAAAAGACTGTCGCACTTTACCTGGTCACGAGTTGCACGGTGACCAGAGGAGGAAGAAAGAAAGAGACGACGAGAATGTTATAATGATGTCTATATGAAAAAGTTATATATATATAATATTTTATATGTTTTATATGTTTATAAAAATTTGTATGTTTTGGTGTTTTTGTCTTTGCAGCCCGAGGACGTGCTGTGGTTTACCAGGGGGGAATGTAGCACCCTGAGGATTCGGCTGCTACAGGAGTATTGCACCTCAACCCAGAGGTGTGATATTCCACTCCCGGGTAAGGATGGAGTGTGGAACTGAGCTCAGATAGACTGCATGCACTACATACATCCCATTCCAGAGGAGCAGGCCGACGGCACTCCCACTTAGAAATGTGCAGGTGCGACCGAGCCTGTTCCTGGCTGGAGTGGGAGGGGGGAGGAACATCCCATGTAGTGTAGGGGCAGATAGGGGGAGCAGTCTGGGTAGTGGTAGGAGCTCATTGGGTGCTGGTCACCTGAGCTCACACATAGAGGGATATATAAGGAGGGCACCAACTTAGAATCAGGGTCAGTCAGTCAGCTGCAGAGGACAAGTCAGATGCAGAGAGCAGGAAACAGCAGCCCTGGAGAGAGAGAGAGTGGAGTGAAGAAAGACCCAGAGGGGGACAAAGAAGGGACCCAAGAACCCAAATAAGAACACCGGGTGAGGAGTCAGCAAGAGGGTACCGGAACCCAAGCTGGTGGGGGCAAAGACATTCCCCAGCCAGAGACCGGAGACCGTGGGCAGTGTCTGTCACGGTCACCCACTACATTCACCCTGAAGGCACACCACAGGAAGGGTCAGGGAACCTAAGGCCAAAGGTTGCCCAACAGAAGGCCCGAGGGAGCTGGACTTAGGTGAATCACTGGTGGGGACGGCTGAAGTAAGGACAGAGGGAGAGCTCAGGGCCACGCTCCGGACTTGTTTGGGGGTTGGCCGGATCCAGGACCTGGTGGACGCAGCACGGCTCGGGAGGTCACTTGGAGCTAGAGTGACCAGGAACATCTGCAGTAAGTAAAGACCCTTAACTGCACTACCCGAGTCTGTCATCATTACCGGCTGCACCGCACCACCACAACCCCCATCCTCTGCGCCTGTCCCCTCTGAGGCTATACCCCTCCCGTTGGGGGTTATCCCACCAAGCTGCGCATCCACCATCAGCCTCAGCGGACCCTGCTGCAGCGGCGGCCACAGTGACCGCATCACAACGGGTGGCGTAGTCGACACAACGAACTTTAATAACATCAGTAAAGACTGCCACATAACCCTGAGCTTGACGCCCTGGGCACGGGACCGGGTCACAGCCGCTCGGAGACTACAACCCCCCATCTGATCCGGTGCCGGGTATTCCCCTCAAAAAAAGGAATATGTCCCAGGGGGCGCGTCACAGCAATGGCCTTGCCTGCAAAGCAATGATGACTGCACATGTTTCCTTGAAGGTAGTCAGAAGACAATGATTTGAAGCACCAGCCTGCTCTTGTAATTCAGTAAGCATGACTGTGGAAATGGGGGTTTTGTGGTTAAGTAATTTCCTTGGGAAAAAATTAATATGCATTTTTTTTTTTTTAACAATTCATCTGATCATTCTTCATAACAATCTGCAGTTAATGCAAATTGACACTATAAAAACTGAAGCAGCAAACTTTATGAAAGCCAGAATGTGTTTCAGTCTCCAAACTTGCCGACTGTGTATTATTGTGTTACCTCTTATGTATATTATTGTGTCACCTCTTATCTTGTGTATCGCTTCTCTCTTCAGTTTGTTAGCCTCATGCGGCTGGTGATTCTTGATGACTATGCCCGGGCTGCGAATGGGCAGCAAAATACATAAGTAATCGCATCGCCCAGTTCAATCCTGGACCTGACCATTACTTCACACTTGGTCTCCCCACAGGTAATGTGCCTTTTATCTATCTTTATCCAGTTTTCCACGAGTTGGTTCAAGCATTTTAGTTGTGGATTGAACTATTTTTGCACATGTGAATTATGAGAAGTCCTCCCGAGTAAGTCAGATGTGTACGGCAAAGCTTCATAGAGGAGGGAGACTCCAAGTTCACTGCTGAACATCTGCTCTATCCATGTTTCGTTGCGATCTACCAGTGTCTCCGTAAGATTTGGCCATTCTCTACTGTTATATGCAAGAGTGTGCCAATTTTCCAAAGGAACAAGGAGATTGAGTAGCTCAACAGCCTCTTGCCACTGATCGGCAAACAAATTTGGAGAAAATAATTGGACAAAGCCTGAAGGACGCTGTAATTCAGGGCTGTGTTCTGGGGGATCGATGAAGACATAAGAAGCATGATCTGTGCTGAACAGTATGGATGGTAATCCAAAGCCTCCATAACCAAGCTTGGTGTGGAAGGCACTCGGGAAATAGGAGTGTGAGTTGGGGGTCTCCCAGTGGTAATACAGTTGGAATCACTGCCTTATTAATACAACGGGGAACTGTTTTTATTTCAATTAACAATTTAAAGGGCTTGTCCGAAACCAACACTGATTTAATCCTAAATCTCTATTTAATTTAATAATCTACCGTATTTTTCGGACTATAAGACGCACTTTTTTCTTCCAAAATTTTGGAGGAAAATGGGGGGTGCGTCTTATAGTCCGAATGTTGGGGGGGTGGGTATATATATATATGTGTGTGTGTGTGTGTGGGTAGCGGGGCACAGGAGGCAGCGGCCGCCCGCTGCAGCCTACACTGTCCCCGCTGCTAAATAAAATGAATATTCACTGCGCTGCGACTCCTGCTGCTGCCGGAATCGCCTGTGCCCGCTGTTTAAGGGCATGAATATTCAACCTCTCTCCACGCCCATGGGGCGTGGGAAAACCAACACTATCACTGTACTTATATATGTGACTGACATGTTTCTATCTATCTAATCTATGTGTGATGCTCTATTCGTTCTGTTATAAATTGTCGGGTACTGCTGCTGAATTGCCGGCCGGCTTTTTTAAAGAGACGGTGCATGAAAACACCAATATTTTTTTTAATAAATCCTTTAACACTAAATGACAAGTACAGTAACCAACACTGTCACTGTACTTCTTATATATGTGACTGACATGTTTCTATCTAATCTATGTGTGATGCTTTATTCTTTCGGTTCTAAATTGTCGGGTACTGGTGTATGCCGCTGCTGAATTGCCGGCTTTTCATGTTTCACTGTGAGCACTGTTCCCATCAATTTGGGCAACCACTGTAATGCCACAACCACCATGGCTGTGGCATTACAGTGAGTGGCAGACAATCCCTGCATGATTGGTGCTCTAAATAGCACCAGACATGCAGGACACGCTTTTGGTGCACGAACAGTTATCGAACATAACCTCGAACAGCCGAATTTTTTGCAAATCGTTCGCGTTCTTTGAACGACTCGAACACCGCCCAAAACAGCTCGAATTTGAGATTGGCGAACAGTTCTAGTCGAACACCGCTCATCTCTAGTCCTTATCACCCCGGTCAGTAAAATCTTTATAGAGGTTAGGCTCATCCTGCCACCAATCTCGAGGGGTTCCCTGGGTACTTGGGGTCACTAGCACAATTACCACAGATGCGAGTCCCAGAGGGTGGGGAGCCCAGGGGACCTGGTCAGATATCGAAAAGGGTCTCTCCTCCAATGCAAAAGAACTTCTGGCGGTAGACAAGGCGGTGAATAATTTCTTACCTTTCCTTCAGGGCCAGAATGTAAAGATCCTCTTGGATAATCTAGTTGCGATAGCATATGTGAACCACCAGGGGGACACATGGTCAAGATTGCTGATGAGTGACAGATCATCTCTTCCAGATTACAGAAAGTCACCTCCTTTCCCTGATGGCCCTCCATATAAGGGAAAAAGAAAACACCAGAACAGATTTCCTAAGCTGCTATCCTCTGATGCAAGGGGAATGGGAACTAAATAAAGGAATTTTTACCCAAATAGCCGAAGATGGGGGGGTGGGGGTCCTCCGGTCAGGTAGATCTGTTTGCCACAAAACTAAATCGGAAGACAAAGATCTTGTGTTCCCTAAATCCCCTAGCTGTGGATGCTCTCCTGATACGTTGGGATTTCAGCCTGGCGTATGCCTCCCCCTGGTTGGCTCTTCTTCTCATAGTCATAAGAAAGATCAGGGAGGACAAGGCCAGGGTTCTGCTGATCGCAGCCTTTTGGCCCAGGAGGCCCTGGTTCTCATGCCTGAGGAGCATGTCCATCTCCGATCCTTGGGTTCTTCCAGAGATTCCGTATTTCCTCAAGCAACTGGCCTCCACTTGACGGTGTGGAACTCGAAAAGACACTGCTAAATCGGAAACGTTTTTCCCAAGGTCTAGTAACCATCCTGATGCACAGCTGAAAACCTGGGGTTGATGGGGGAGGGGAAGGCGCCAATAGGAAAAATCTTGGCGTTTTTACAAAAAGGTCTTGAACTAGGGTTATCCACCAGCACCCTTAAAGTTCAGGTTTCTGCCTTGGGTTCCCTATATAGCTGTGATCTAGCGGGTAACTACTGGGTTTCTCGGTTCATTAAGGCAGCTTTTAGATCTAGACCTATTATTAAAAGCAGCTTGGTTCCCTGGGATTTAAATTTGGTTCTAAAGGCCTTGACTAGCTCGCCGTTTGAGCTAATAGTCAGCAACCCTTAAATCCCTCTCCCTTAAGACCGCTTTGTTAATAGCTTTAACCTCAGCCAGGAGCATTAGTGACATCCAGGCCCTGTCTATGGCCTCGCCGTTTACTCAAATTCTGGATGATAGGCAGGATCTAGTCTAAAAATCACTCTCTCTCTCCCTAAGGTAGCCACTCGTTTCCACAGACTTCAGGAAGTCCTCCTACCCTCCTTTTGTCCAAATCCTAGTAACCAGAAAGAGGCGGAGTTACATACGTTAGACGTGAGGAGATGTGTGGTTAGGTACCATTCAGTTACCAAAAGCTATTAAAGATAACTCTTTATTTATATCCTACCAAGGGGCTAGAAAACGGTCTAATGTCACAAAGTCCACCATAGCTAGATGGAATAGGGAGGCCATTTCTCTAGCATATACATCTAGCGGCAAGGAAGTGCCAGGAGGGTTGAAGGCTCAGTCCACCCGGGCTGTGGCGACCTCCTGGGCTGAGAAGACAGGTGTCTTGATTAGAAGACATATGTAAGGCTGCTACCTGGTCCTGTCCCTCTACATTCCATAGACACCCCCATATCTAACCTATATAGTATCGGCTGACCTCACCTTTGGGAGAAGAGTGTTCCAGGCTGTGGTCCTTCAATAGATTACTTCATCCCTGTAATTCTCTTGTGGTGCTGTCATGGTCGACCGATAAAATCTTAAGTTACTTACCGGTACTGGGATTTTTCGGAGACCATGACAGCACCCTTACATTCCCTCCCTTCACCTTTGTGGTAGCACTCCCCTTTTATAAATTATAATCTCACACTCAATAGGTGTCGTGTGGTATGGCAACTTTGTGGTTGTTTGCTGTGTTCATTAACCTGGCGGTCCTCTCAGTGCTCTGTAATCCAAACTGAGGCGGGAGAGAGGCGGCGCCCTTTTAAGCCTGTAGGTTTCCTCTCCTTGGTGGGCGGATCCCCTCTCTCGTGGTGCTGTCATGGTCTCTGAAAAATCCCGTTACCGGTAAGTAACTTATGACTATTCATTTGATGGAGCAATCAAAAAGTTGTACCCCAAAATGGTAAGTATTAAAAACGGTCTTAGAAAATTGAAACACGAGCCAAACAATTTGTTTGCAAAGTTTAGAATTTTTTAAAAGCAGTGAAATGTTTTTGTTTTTTTTTCTTCTGCACCATTTCACTTTATTTGGAGTTCATTACCCTTTTTTCTATATCTTGCACAGTAAAGTGAATGGTGTCATTCAAAAATACTGTAATTTAGTACCACAAAAAACACCTCAACCCTGCTGTATTGAATAGTGTCTGTGTTATTCACTATATAATATGTTGTTTTTTATGGTATACTCATGTATAGTGACTAGTGAAGATCGAGCGTGTTCTATGAACCCCTTCGGCGAGCACGCTGTCTAACAGCCGTGACACTTGCAGGCACGGCGACATTAAAAGAAAGGCCGAGCATGCCAAAATACTCAGCGAGCACCCGAGCGTGCTCGCCAGAGGGGTTGATAGAACACACTCGATCATCACTAATAGTGACCAGATACCTCTAAGGAATGTTTTTTACTGGTGCTTGAAGTGCAAATTTTTGTAGCGCTAATGATTAGCTAGTATGCAACTATGTGAACTGCAATTGCCATTTAATAATTTAAGGGAATCCATCAGATATACCCCTCCCTCCAATTCCCTTTCATGACCATGCAGGATTTGGAAAGCTAAATCCATAGACACCTCTATATCTTTTATCTGTTGCTGCATTTCTGAGTGCTCTGGGTGTAACGGAGCACTTACCGAGCCTCAGCCTTCCAAGGTTGCTTCCCTGCCCAGCACCAGCCTCTTTATCTTGATTGATAGCTTACTTTCTGATTTTCCTTGCTTGGTGCCTGACGTCCCAAAAAACTGTGAGCTATCATTGACACTGAGGCTAAGTTCCCACCACGAGCTTTCAGTGAGCTTTTGATGTTACAGATTTAAAGAAAAAAAAAACAAGTAACCTATTTTACTTAATAGGTGCAGGAATGCTGTAGAAAATCTGCAACATCGAAAACTCATCAAAAGCGATGGGAACGTAGCCTAAAGAGAACGGATGCTTGCTGTGGGAGATAATCTCAGGAGACAGAGACTTAACTCCTCATTTGCATGTGAACCAAAATTCTAATTACTTAGGAGTGCAGCAACAGGTAGAAGATATAAAAGTGTCCATTGGTTTAGATTTACATTTCAAAGGCCTGCATGCCCACATCTGAGGTCAAACAGATTTCCTTTTAAAATTAGTGTATTGCTTTGAACTGGAGCTATTGCTCAATCAGTAGCACCACACACAGTCACAAGGTAGCCCTAGCCTAATGGAGCACCATAGACACTAGCACTGGGAACTTTCCCTCCGTACACGCAAAACATACACAAAAAAAAGCAATTTGGCACGTTACTTAATTATTTATGTAGATTTATAGAATGAAATGTTGGATCTCGTACGAGCTCGATCCTTGTTTTTCACAGAACTCATATCTATTATAGTCTAGGGCTGTTCACATATTTCTGCGGATCGCGTATTTTTCACCGAAACACGTTGACCTGTCGGATTTTGATCCAAATCAAAGTTTAGAACTTCTCGGATGCAAAACAAAGCTGATGAAAATCGGTCTTTTTTTTTTTTTTTACCTACAAGAGAAATCACTGTGGTCTGAATGAGGCCTTACTCTATTATTTATTTTTTAAGCAGCGTTCATTCCAGGCTGCTGTACACATGAAGAGGGTTTACACACATAAAATACATATATAAAACACAGAAACAAGCTAACCTTGACAGACTAGTATGGAGGGGGACACTGCCACCACGAGCTAACAGTGTGGATTCTGGGGTCTCGCTCCTTCCCTCAGGGTGTATTCCAAAAGCCGCCTCCAATAAGCAAGTTCTGGACAAGCTGCAGGTGGAGAGGGAGCCCGGATTACGGTGAAGGCCCAGACTGCGTCTCTGTTTTACACTTACGAGGGAAAGAAGTATCTCCTGAACCTGATCCACACTCCGGTGAGTGTGACGTTTCTTCTTGATTTGTTTCTCTGTGCTCTTGTTGCAGATGTTCAGATACTGAATGAGTTATACAAAATGCAGCAGCTGCAATAATAATAATAATAATTTATTATTTTACAGGGTGGGCCATTTATATGGATACACCTAAATTAAATGGGAATGGTTGGTGATATCATCTTCCTGTTTGTGGCACATTGGTATATGGGAGGGGGAAAACTTTTCCAGATGGGTGGTGACTATGGCGGCCATTTTGGATCCAACTTTATTTTTTCAATGGGAAGAGGGTCATGTGACACATCAAACTTATTGAGAATTTCATAAGGAAAACAATGGTGTGCTTTGTTTTAACGTAACTTTATTCTTTCATGAGTTTTGTACAAGTTTATAACCACTTATAAAATGTGTTCAAAGTGCTGCCCATTGTGTTGGATTGTCAATGCAACCCTCTTCTCCCACTCTTGACACACTGATCGCAACACCGCAGAAGAAATGCTAGCACAGGCTTCCAGTATCCGTTGTTTCAGGTTGATATCACCAACCATTCCCATTTAATTTAGGTGTATCCATATAAATGGCCGACCCTGTAGATCTAACACTGTTTTTTTTTTTTTTATAGACGCCCATAAGAGCTATCCAATATTTTAAAATTGAAAGAGTTTGCTCTCAGATTACAACTTATCACTTTTCTACAGAACAGATTGCTTGCTAATAGCTGGGGACCCATCTCTGGGACCCCAATCACAGGAAATCAGGTGCACGAGCCATATTACGCCAATGGATTGGCCGATGAGCGTGTGCACTGCTGCTCCACTCAAAGTGTAATGGGCTGCCGGAGATGGCCGAATTCAGAGCTCAGCTATCTCCATCAGTCCCGTAGACAATGGCACCACTCCATTAAAAAAGGGGATGTGAGACATCTGTTCTTCTGATCATTGGAGGTCCCGCTTGTCACCCCCCCCCACAGAATAGCCAAAAAGTTGCGATTTTGGCACAGCCTATTTAAGAATGCTATAGAAAAAAAACACCAGCTCACCCACAGCGGCTCTCGGCGTGCTGAAGCCCGGAGATCGTGTGGCCACACGTGTGTAAATCACAGGAAAAAGAAAAGGAACTCCAGCTCCATAAAATCCATCTTTATTATTTCATCTTTAAAAGTCCATTAATCCACAAGGTTCAAGTGAAAAATTTATGCAACATAGCAACATGTTTCCAACGCTCAGCATTCTTTGTCCATCTACATACGAAATGACTCCCCTCACATTTATACATGGTTATTTAAGAATGCGCCTTGTATCCATCAATCCATATTTGTCCAACATGTTTTCCCTTTTAACGTTTTTGTACTTTTGTAGGGTCATGTTGATTTTAGCTACGAAGTTTCAAGGTCCCTTTCTGCTTGCCAAGGTGTATTATTGGTGGTCGACGCAAATGAGGTACTTTTCCTTAGTGACGTTGTATGTAATTATAATGCATATGCTACCTGTAGGGTAGATATAATTTATGATATACTGATTACTTCTTTATTCTTCCAGATTTATTGTACACTTGCATCTATACTCTTATTAGATTCTGATTATATAAAGACAGAGACTCTGATTCCAGCCATGTGTCAATAACTGGCTGCTTGTTTTAGTTTTATCACTCAAGGACTAGTAAACCTGCTGCCATGTAGTCCTCCACATTCATGAGCTCTATATATAGCCCCACCCGCACCACTGATTGACAGCTTTCTGTGTACCCTGTGCATAGACAGAGCATCTGCAACTAATAAAGGGAATTTATCAACACTGCATCAAGCAGCTCGGTAAGTGACACATCGCTGGAATCCAGGAACCACGGGTTTACCGTAACTAGAGGGGCCAGAAGACTGCGACGTCTGAGCTCCTGCACTGATTAGAAGCACTTCACTATCATATTAAACCGTGAAGGTTTCTGCTAGCAGTGCAAAGGTTAATCTGTTCAGTTGAGAGCTGCTAGAGCTTTCCAGCATTGATGGTCTCAGCTGTTCAGTGTTGGCCTCTCGCCTCTCCTATATATACTCGCCTCTGGCAATCTTGGATTGCCAGTGTTAGATTTATGCTGCCTAGTTCTGGAGTCAGAGGTGTTAGTTGTTTTGAAGAGGCGTTTGTGTGTTAACCGCTGTCATTGCCAGAGACATAAGGAGACACTCCAATTTGCAGGGGGCCTGGGGTCAAGGGCACCGAGGTTTGAGTTAACTGAGGAACCCATGCTGTTGGGTGTGGCGACTTGTTCTGTTGGTCCAACTGTAGTTTGGCGGAAAGGGGGAGTGTGTGTGTGTGTGTGTGTGTGTGTTTCCTAAATTCCTAAACACCCACCAGAAAACTAAGGTGCCCGAGTTGCGGGGTGAATTGGCAACTCGGGGGTGTACTTATTTCCTCTGTGGGTAGGTCACAATTTTTTTTTTTTTACCGTCCAAGATCCATCTTGGCAAAAGTATGGTGGTAATTTCTGCCTTTCTGGACAGTGGGGCGGGGTTTATTTTGATCGACGCTAGGTTCGATCAGGACCTCAAACCTCATAAATTTTCTGGCTCAACACCCATAATCGCCATTGACTCTGCACCCTTGAGCTAGGGGTATTTTACTCTTATCACTCGTGTGCTACATCTGCAGGTAGGGGCCTTGCACTCAAAATTTATTGACTGTTATGTGCTAGAGGGCTTGCCCTCTCCTGTGGTCCTTAGACTACCTTGGTTTACGCTGCACAATCCTGTGGTAGGTTGTGTGCCCACTTTATCTTTTAAGCGTTTCCACAGCGGCAATTCCATTGCAGAAACGCTTAAACGCTTGGTAGAAGGTCTGCAATGTTCCCCAATGATAATCCGCATGTGCTGTGCACATGCTGCGGAAATTTCCGCTGCGCATTATCAGTGCGGAAAAATCCGCAGCACTACCAGTTATTTTGCGTGATCGCGACGTTTTACCTCCATTGACTTGCATTGAATCGCTTAATATCCGCATGACTACATGTGCACATGCGGATATTAAGCGATTCAACGTGCGGATGGTACCCGGGTCTGGAGAAGAGGAGACTCTCCTCCAGACCCGGGTACCATGGTACCTGTAAAAAAAAAAAAAAAAAAAAAAAAGACAAGAAAAAAATACATTATACTTACCTTGTGATGGCCCCCGGTCTTTTCTCCGCTGAGTCGAGTCTCTTGTACGGCTCGTCGGCGGTCGCGTGACCTGTCACATGACTAAATGACGTCATGGAAGGTCCTTTCACACCACCGTGAGCCATACAAGAGACCAGGGGCCATCAGAAGGTAAGTAAAATGTTTTTGTTTTTTGTTTTTTTTTTACCATTTTTAATCTTTTTTCTTCAACTATTAACTTGGTCACACTATATAAATCCATGCCGGTTGCACGTATTTATATAGTGTGACCAAGTTGTCAAGCACTTTCCAAGTGATGCTAAAATCGCTTGGAAACCGCTTGACAACCCGCATGCGGAAATGCATGTGAAAAAACGCTTCCCTTACGCTTGTCCCTGGCAGGAAAAACACATGTAAAATCCGCATGCATTTTTTCTGCCAGGGAGATGCAGAAACGCTCAGGAAAAATCCAGAGCATTTCTGCATCGTGGGCACTTAGCCGTAGACTGGCAGACTCGGGAGGTGGTAAAATGGAGCGAGTATTGCCAAGAACACTGCTTGGTCACTCGGATAGCCATGGTGGGTCTGATTTCAGGAATGTGTTTTCTGAACAGGGGTGTCAAGAACTTCCACCCCATCATCCTTATGATTGCGTCGGTAATATTATTCCTGGGGCCAAGCTGCCAAAAAAGCAGGTTATATAATATCTCTGGTTCAGAGAGGCAGGCCATGAAAAACTAGATCACTGAAAGTCTACCAAAGGGCCATATAAGACATTCTTCATCTCCCGTTGCAGTGGGGTTTTTCTTTGTCAAAAAAAAAAAAAGACTAGGGGTTGCGCCCCTGCCTTGATTTTTGTGAGTTTAATCAGATCACGGTCTGGGATGCATATCCTCTCCCTCTCATCCCAGACCTCTTTAGAAAACCATTTGGCTCCTACAATTTGATTAAACTAGACCTCAGGGGGGCTTATAATCTCATTCACATTGAAGAGATGAGTGGAAGACGGCCTTCAATACTCCTGAGGGGCACTATGAAAACCTTGTGATGGCATTTGGGTTGACTAATGCTCCCATTTTTACTCATCTGGCATGTAGATCACAACAAACCCATCTTGATGACATAATGGTAGACTCCATACTAAATAAGGAGGGAGTCACTGACTGTGGTGGCCCCTCCCCGGGCCATGGCGATTGGTGACCCCCCCCTTCGCTGCCCCTTACTGACCAGTGATCCTGAAGCCCCCAGAAGGATCCAATGAAGCGAAAGGGACGGCTGCTACAAGCCGTCCCATGGATACATAAACACCGGGACATCCCACGTTACTTCCTTTCTTTGCTGGTCCCGGAGTCGAACGTCATGGAGATTTCAGGATCAGGTCAGATTGCTGAGGCCCTCCAGGCTGGGTTTGCACAGGGGGGCGAGCGCTGGTTACAGGCTCTCATGTCGGGGCTCAGCGCTCATCCCCCTGGCCCCAGCTCTAAATCCCCAGATCACCCTGCCCCTGGCCCTCAACCCCTTATGGGAACATCATATTCCCCAGTCCCAGTCCCCTCACCACTTGGGCCTACTCACCCACTCCAATTGCCCACGGTACAACGGTCCCCTCCACGGCGGTCGGGTCATCTGGAACGGGGGGCTGCATTACTTCCGCGGCTTGGTCCCGATCCCCTTCCTCACCCGATCGCCGCATCCGCACAACTTTACAGTGTTCATCGGGCCACTCAACCCGGGGCGGTAGGCGGCTGCGGTAGTGCTGCGGGCGCTCGCTGACTCGGGGAAGCGGGCAGCCGTGGCGGTCCGGTGGCCGCACGCCAGTGGGGAAGGGCGCGCAGCGACAGCAGGGCGGCGGGCGCGCGCCGGCGTGGGGTTGGGGGGTTCCTCTCTGCGGTCGCGCGCCGGAGCAGGGAAGCGGGCGCGTGACTCCACTAGGCTGGAGAGGCATGTTGGGGGAGGCGGAGCTGGAGGGCAGGAAGCGCTCGATGCGCATGTACAGGGCGCGTGTCCGCCCCACGTGACCCCACAGGTCACGCCCCCCAGTTCAGAATGCTGCGGGGCGGAGCAGGAAGCTGAAGCTAGTGCGGCGGTGGACCCTGCGCCTCACTTACTGCGGGCGCAGGGCTCCTCTGCACTAATAAATGAGTGCGGGCTGTCTTCCATGTCGGCGGCGGGCACAGAGGGGATTCAGGTCTCCTGCCTGCCGCCGGCGCTGGAGACAGCACAGAGCCTGTTGTTCCCCACCCCTGTTAACACTCCTGTCCCGCATCCTGCCGAGGAGCGCCCTGGAGGGCGGAGGTCCAGCAGGCACTCCTGTCCTCCAGAGCGCTTTAGGCACAGCACCCCGCAGCCTCACAGAAGAAGCTGCGGGCCACTTAGTAACCATTCCCCGCCCCCTCAACACACAACAGGGGCTGTGGCAGAGCAGAGCTCCGGACAGGAATCCTCTGCCGGGGGCTGTGCTCTGCTTCCCCCCCAAACAATCCCCCACAGAAAAACTCCTATTAAAAATAAAAGAAAAAGTTCCCAAAACAGAACACGTGACACTACACATCCAGGGGACATTGCGGCCCTGTAATCACCGCAGCCCATCCAGCGCCCAGTCACAGTATCAATACCCCCCTGATGGACACGATGCGGAGCCTAAACACTTCAGCGACCATCCTCGCCTCCCCCATATACCCCTATAATAGCGCAGCGACGCACGTGCTTGACTCCGTTATAGCATCGCCCTGGCCACAAATAGCACCGACATGTCCCGGCGGGACACATGTAAACTGCGCAGAACCCCCATACACCCTTAGGGACACAGAGACTCCAGGCGTACTCACTCTAGGTGAACTCGCTGTAGTTCCTCCGACGACAGATCTACGCCATCGCACACAAGTCACCGGCGAAGGAAGCGGTCGTCACAAGCAAAGTGGAGATCGGCATCCCACAGGAGCGGTCACAGGTCGCGGTCCTCAAGGTGGCGCTCACCATCCTCTGCATCAGAGATGTCGAGCCCCAACGATCCCGTCCTCCGGGGGACAGAAACGATACAATGGCACCCTCCAGAGCTTACAGTCGGCACGATACAACGATTTCACGCAGGTCTAAGAGCAGAGGCACGCCGCTCACCCCGAGCGAGACTGGTGTCAGAGTCCCTCCACACATCGGAGTCCCTCCTCCAGCCGCAGGAATGGGTGCGTGCAATATAAGTATAACTGAAATGGGAAATAGTAACACCAACTTAATAGCGGCCCTTAAGGCCATAGTCGAACAACTATCCGTGCCACCAGGCGCTATACATAATTCTACTAAAACAACTCCACCATTAGCCAGTGACGCGCCCCCTGGGCCAGTGCTGTTTGGGGATACCCGAAACCGGATCAGATGGGGGTTGTAGTCTCCGAGTGGCGGTGACCCGGTCCGTGCCCAGGGTGTCAAGCTCAGTGTGTGGCAGTCCTTACAGATGTTACTGGATGTTCTTTATGTCGACTACGCCACCCGTTGATTTGCGGTCAATACGGCCGCCGCTGCAGAGGGGTCCGCTGAGGCTGGTGATGTGTGTGCAGCTCTGGTAGTATAACCCCCAACGGGAGGGGTATAGCCTCAGGTGGTCAGTTGTAGAGGATGGTGGTTGTGGAGGTGCAGTGTAGATGGTAGGAAGACTCGGAGTCAGGCTGTGCAGTTCAGGGTTTTTACTTACTGCTGTTGTGCTGGTCACTCCGGCCTTGAGTGACCACCCGAGCCGTACTGCGTCCACCAGGTCCTGGACTCGGTCAACCCCCAAGTAATTCTGGAGCGTGGTCCTGAGCTCCCTTTCTGACTTTTCCTTTCTACAGCCGTTCCCACCAGGGATCCACTTATATCCGGCTCCCTCGGGTCTCTTGTTGGGTAAACCTTTTCTCTGGGTTCCCTGACCCTATTCTCGGTGTGCCTTCTTAGTGGATTTAGTGAGGGTCGTGGCAGATCCTGCCCACGACCTCCGGTCTCTGGCTGAGGATTAGTGCCCTCCACCAGCTTGTGATCCGGTACCCTGTTGCCAACCCTTCACCCTCTGGTCTAATTTTGGGTTCTTGGAGTTCCTTCTTCTCCCCCTCTGGGTCCTTCTCTTCTCCTCTCTCTCTTCTCTCTCAGGCCTGACTGATCCTCTACAGAAGACTCACTGACTGATTGACCTTCCCTCTACAGAAGACTGACCCTGATCTAAGATGGTGCCCACCTTATATACTCCCTCTATGTGTGAGCTCAGGTGACCAGCACCCAATGAGCTCCTAGCATTACCCAGACTGCCCCCCCTATCTGCCCCTACACTACTGGGATGTTCCACCCCCCTCCCACTCCAGCCAGGGACAGACGCTGTCGTACCTGCACATATACCTAGTGGGAGTACCATCGATCTGTCCCCCGGAAATGGGATGTGTGTAGTGCATGCAGCCTACTGAGCTCAGTTCCACACTCCATCCTTACCCGGGAGTGGAATATCACACCTCTGGCTTGAGGTGCAATACCCCTGTAGCAGCCGAATCCTCAGGGTGCTACACCAGCGTACACAAGGACGCATTCTTTTGCAGGATAAACCCATTGGGCTCACACATAGACAAGGAAACCAGAATTAAAATATGGAATAATGACTACATCGACATTTGGGCACTTGTAACCGCTGACCAACATACTATAGACAAAGAGAAAAGGATAGTCGACAGACCATTCAACAGAAATAGACAAAAGGTCGCGAAGACAATGAGTAACTGGTTACAGGCGTTTTCAGTGCTGGGTTGCATCATGGGCCAAAAGCATCCGGAACGCTGCTCAGAACTATTCATATACCAGGATACGGTGTATAACTCGTACAAAGCCCACGGCGGTTCAGCATGGTGGCGCTACGATGAAGAGTTCCGGAGGCGGTTGGCCCTGCAACCACAGCTAGGCTGGGGGGTAAAAGCTACAGACATATGGTTGCGATTAATGCTGTTACAGAAACACCATCCCTTTCCAACAACGGCTACTGGACAACAGGCAACAGCAGGCCAAAATTCAGTGGTAGTACGTAGACCAGGGGCCAGCTGGCAGTACAATGAGGGACGCTGTCGTTTCTACGCCTTATGCAGATACAAACATGAATGCTCAGCCTGGGGTGCAGCCCACCCCGCGGCAAGATGTTCTCATCCCGCAAGCCAATTATCAATTAAACTCCCACAGTCAGAATCCAAGGACCCTGGTGAGCGTAAACGCGATGGGCCCCTGGCTAGACCAATATCCTAAGAAAGACGCAGCGGGGCAGTTACGTTTTGGTTTCACATACAGTTTTTTCCTCCCTTTCAAACTTAATAAATCACCCACCTTTGCAAATAACCTTAAATCTGCAAAAGAGCACCCTGAAATACTTAGGCAAAAAATACAAAAAGAAGTAGCTCTAGGCAGAGTGGCGGGCCCTTTCCCAACCCCACCATTCAGTAACATAAGAGTTTCCCCTCTGGGAATAATCCCCAAAAAAGAGCCAGGTTCATTCCGGCTTATCCATCATTTATCTTACCCAAAAGGAGAGTCTGTAAATGACGGTATTTCGTCTGAAGACGCCTCGGTCTCCTACGCGTCTTTCGACAGAGCAGTAATGTTAGTACGCGATGCGGGGCCCGGAGTGCTGCTCGCTAAATCCGACATAGAATCCGCCTTTCGCCTACTACCGGTGCACCCAAATTGCTACCACCTGCTGGGATGCCAAGTGGACAATGAATACTTCTACGACACTTGCCTCCCAATGGGTTGTTCAATATCTGTTATTACTTCGAACTATTCAGTTCCTTCCTAGAATGGGTGTTGAGGTACAAAACCGGTAATAGGTCCGTCACACATTACCTAGATGACTTCCTATTCGTCGGACCCAAAGACTCAAATCAATGCCAATCATTACTTAACGAATTCACAAACATCTTTCAACGGTTTGGAGTCCCATTGTGCCCTACAAAAAACATAGGCCCCACAACAAAGCTATCGTTCTTAGGCATCGAAATCGACACCACAGCAAGGTTATTCCACCTCCCAACAGAAAAAATACAAAAAACACTGCACCTCATCGAGGGATTTTGCACAGTACGGAAAGTAACACTACAACAGATGCAAGTGTTACTAGGTCTCCTCGTGTTCGCGAGCCGGGTGATGCCAGTCGGAAGGGTTTTCTCTCGTCGTTTATCCCTTGCAACAAAACGTGCATTAAAACCGAGTCATAGAATCAGAATCAGCAGGCAGCTTCGGGCAGACTTAGAGGTGTGGAAAACCTTCTTACAATCATTCAATGGTCACACGTTATTTATGTCAGCAGAACAGTCCAACATTGAACTAAAATTATTCACCGGGGCAGCAGAGGCGGGCGGATATGCAGCGATACTAGATAACTAGTGGTGCACAGGCTTATGGCCTCCGTATTGGTCTGAACAAGGGTTAACAAAAAAACAGACACTCCTGGAACTCTTCCCAATAGTGGTAGCCATAGAAATATGGGGCACGTACCTAGCGAACAAAAATATACGCTTCATAACAAATAACACCAGCCTAGCGCACTGCATTAATAAGATGGCATCATCGTTTCTCCCAGTGCTAGGCCTACTACGCCGGCTAGCATTCCTGTGCCTAAAACACAATGTATGGGTCCGCGCTAGCCACAATGTGGAGGGGGGATCTAACGCTGCTGCTAACGCTTTATCACAATTCAATTGGCAGGTTTTCAGAGAGCTCCTCCCCAACGCCCACCCGTCGGGCACCAGTTGCCCACCCTCCCTATGGGATCTAGTGGCGAACAGCTGATGCCATTAATGAGAGCGTCAGTCGCCCCGTCAACATGGAAAGCATACGGTAAGGCATGGGAAGACTGGACACGACAAGTAGCAGGCAGACGGGTTAACCAATGTGAACAAGCCAGACTAGATGTAACCATAGAATTTCTCCACCAGCTAATGATGAGGGGCATATCAGGGGCGTCAGCGCAGCGGTGGCGGACCCGAGTAGCATTTCATTTCCAACTACTGAATTGGGGAGATGTGACAAAAAGATTCATCATCAGTCAAGCCTTAAAAGGGTGGAAAAGAGGTCAGCCAAGTCAGGAGTGCAGACGTCCTGTGTCACTAAATCTGCTCTCAAAAATCATATCCCTAACACCATTAACATGCCACTCACAATTTGAAGCAACACTACTGTCTACTGCATTTGTGATCGCCTTTTTCAGGGCGCTACGCATAAGCGAATTAGTCCCTCGATCCAAAATCACCACCAGTGGAGGCTTATTACACCAGGACGTAATCATAGCCAATAATGCAATACGCCTACGCATACGCAAATCCAAAACAGACCCAGCGGGCAAGGGCACTTGGGTGCTTCTAAAACCCACAAACAGTACACTGTGTCCGGTAACAATAGTAAAAACATATGCAGCCATCAGGCCACAAAGTAATTTCTTCCTATCACACATTGATGGAACTCCATTATCAAGATACCAGTTCCAATTTATATTTAATAAATGCCTAACATCAGCAGGGAACCACCCCAAAGATTACGGGACACACTCATTCCGCATAGGCTCGGCCAGGGAAGCAGCTAGAGCAGGACTGTCAGAAACGGAAGTTCAGAGGATAGGCAGATGGCGATCCGCGTGTTTTGCGAGATACATAAGACAGGACTTGTTATCCTAACGTGGTTTGTTTCTTTTATAGGTGACGATAAGCCAACAGTGTGGGTGATAGGCCACTCGTACATATACTGGGCAGAAAAAAGGGCGACAGTCCGCCCAGGCGGGAGGAATATGGGGTTTCATGACACATATTTCAACTGGAGAGGTATTAGAGGCCTGCGATGGCCACAGGTACTAATGGAGGTAATCAACATAGGGAGAGAAGCAACAGGTCCGGTTATCTTAGTTATACACGCTGGGGGAAACGACTTCGGTCATTACAAGAGCGCAGAACTAATGGCAATAATGAAGCTAGACACTGAGTGCTTCAGAGCATTTTTTAGTAAACTAACTATAATATGGTCAGAGATTGTGCCGAGAACGGTATGGCGAGGTGCGCGAGACAGTGCAGCCATCGAACGGACAAGGCGGCTAATAAATATTCGGATGGCAAGATTTTTAAAGGAAAGAGGTGGTGTAGTGATAAGACACCGAGAACTGGAAGGAGATAAAGCTGGCCTCATATGGCCCGACGGTGTTCATTTAACGGATATTGGACTGGACATATTCCTGTCAGGACTCCAGGACGGAGTGGAGCAAGCGTTAATGATGATGGGTGGGGGTCTGAGTCCTGCATACGAGTACGCAGGATCCTCCTTGGCCTGAAATAGAAAGGACATGTTGGAAAGTTACTCTTGTTGGCCAACTTGCCGGTGTGGAGACACAGGGCATGCTGCAACAAGCGGAATTATTTTTGGAAATAAAATGCCTTTCTAATGGAATGAGTTAAAGAGTTAATAAAGCTGTGACCGATCCTCACCCATCCAGTTGTAAGAGTTACATTATTGTATTGTTAAGGAAGGGGTGGCGGTAGGGGGGCTGAGCGTCGGGGTTTGGTTGGGGGTCCCCACAGTCTAATTTATTCACCTCGTATCACATCAGGTACATGTCAGGCAGGTCTTACAGATACTCAAAGATAATACATTTCTCTGGTTTGACAAATAATTTATGTTCTCCATTCAGGAGGTCCCTTTTTTGGGTTATTTCTTATCATTCACTGTTTTTGCATGGATCTGGCAAAAGTCCGGACGGTACTGGATTGGTATTATATTCAGGACTTAAAGGCGTTACAAAGTTTTTTGGGTTTTGCCAGCTGCTACTGTAAGTTCATCAAAAACTTTTTGGTAGTGGCCAAACCTCTGATGGACGATTTTGCCAAATAATAAAATCTTAATTTTTTTTTCTATTTTTCTTTCCATTCTTGTAGCTAAACACAATCCAGCTAAGTTTTAAAATTGAAATGAAGTCCCTGTACCCCCCTCTCTAGGTGCTTCTGTACCAACTCCTCCCTAGTCCAGGACGGTCTCTGTATCACGGCCTCCATCAATAACCTATTGACACATGATTGTGGCAGCCCTCACGTGCTGGTATATCACGCTGCCAATAGAAATGGGAAGCGGCACAGAAATCACAAAATAAAGGCAGTGTTTGTGGTAATGCAAGAATCCAACAAGCAGAGTAGTCCACACGTCGTACAACAGCCCAACATGGATGATGAAAAGCAGTGACCAGCCCAGGGGATGGGGATGACTCGGTACCCGGGCCTTTGCCTGGCCTTGGGGATGTCGCGGTGGTCGGCTCCTGGGCCCGTACCCTGGGGTCACTCTTTAAAAGGGTGGTTGTTTGTTCATTTTATGAAAGTTCGTGACGCCACCTGTGGTTTCTGATGATAATCACCAGCGCTGCGGCAGTCCACTGAGGCCGGTGATGAGGCAGCTCGATGGTATAGCTCCCCACAGGTGGATCTAGGCCTCAGGGCAGCGTATGCAAGGGGAATGCAGGACAGGCGAGACCCAGCCGGGTCAGAGCAAGAACGGGGACGGACACGGTAGTCACTTCAGTACCTTTTACTGATGGAAAGTCAGGCACATCCCGGAGCACTGTAGGGTGAAGGGTGCATATCAGGATCCTCCCCAATGAGCGGGTGTAGGGCCTCCTGTTTCTTGCCTCTGCGTAGTAAGTTTCTGACTTGCCTGGAGCTAGGCCTAACTTTGTCTCTGTCCTGCGCTGGCTGACCTTGTGGTAGGGCCTTTTCTTGGAGTGCACGCTCCTCAGCTTGCGAGGCCTATGTGTCTCCTGGCTCTGTTACGTATCAGCACTCTAGCGATCCTGGGACCTGTAGTTCTCCAGGGATTCCGGTTATGCTTTACTGGGTCGTAGAGATCCCGGTAAGCTTCGGACCCAGTGTCCGGTAAATGCTTCCGGGTGAGCTAATTAAGCTCCTCTGCCCCCTATGTACTCACTCTCCACTCGCCTTCGGCCCCTCTCGGGGCCCTCACTAGGCTACACACACTGCAGCCGGGACACTGCTCTTCTTCGCCGCTCTCAGAGCGTCGGCACACTCCTAGCTCTCTATCCTGAGCTCTGTGAGTTCTAGTCTGGAATCACTCTACAGACTGTACTGAACTCTTTCTGCAGGAACTGCTAGGCTCTGGCTCGACTGAACTGAGTCCTTCTGTGTCTGAGCAGGAAACTGCTGAATCACTTTCTGGGCTGCCTGGCTCCACCTTCCCTTTATATATCCCTAACGGTCTCCCTCTGGTGGTCTGAGGTGGAAGGTGGAGGTGTGTGAATGCTTATGAGGGCCTCTTGTGGAGGAATCCATCAATGCACACTTCTAGGATCTGTGATACCAAGCGCAGCTGGGTGTCACCGCAGCGAACGTCGCGTCTTCAGGCGTCTGTGTAAGAACATCACATTTTTATTTTCCTCCCTGAATAAGCACCAAATGGAATAGCTGAATGCCAGGATACAGAGACCGGCGGAGGGCAGGGAGGCGCTGTCCGCTGGATTTTGTGCTGGTTTCACAAGCGGTCACCCTGCAGTGTTCTCTGAATTTGCTGTGGAGACTTTTCACAACACATCTAATAATTGTGAACCTTCCACCTCACATGTTTATTACCTTGTCAGCTGGGCGGGATGAAAGCCGGACAAGAATGATCCTTATTATATATAATGGCTGCACTGAGCGATGGGGAAAAGCCGCAGAGGACTGAGAGCAGAAGGGCAGAGGGGTTCCTCTTCCTCATAGGAGAAAGTCTACAGGGACCAGTACAGAAGCCGGTGCAGAAGGGGAGACAAGGGCTGAGCCACTTACACAGACAGAAAGCTGAGGAGAGGAGGACATGTTATTACTCCAGGATCCGCTCCATTCCTTCCCTATGTGGCATTCAAGCCCTGAGCTCGGCTTTTCTGGAGCCCCATAGAGAATGAATGGAGCTGCAGTTGAATCCTGACTTTCCACTCCTTCCCGATCAGACGATGGTTCGCAGCGGTCAGACCCCCACGATCAGTAAGTGATCACCGAGCCTGTGGATAAGTGATAACTTGTTTTCTTCAGACATCCCCTTTAAGCAATGGAGCATGCCAGCAGAGAAGGTGGGAGAAGGCGCTGGTTACAGGGGAGACTTTACCTCTGGAGGCCGCATATAGGATATGTGAGGGGCGGACACTTCCCGTATTCATCATTACTGAGCCCCCGCTCTGTACGGCTCTTATCTGAGCTGCAGGAGACGCAGCAGTTACTAATCAGCCGTTCTCCGTTCACTTGCAGCCGTCCGAGCTCTGCTGTGCCTGTTAGGGGTGAAGTGTAGCGCCCCGAGGGGTCGGCCGCTACAGGAGTATTGCACCTCTGCCAGAGGTGTGATATTCCACTCCCGGGTAAGGATGGAGTGTGGACCAGGGCTCAGTTAGCTGCATGCAGCACACACACCCCATTTCCGAGGGACAGCTCAACGGTGCTCCCACTAGACAGTAGTGCAGGCACGACCGATTATGTCCCTGCCTGGAGTGGGGAGGGCGGTGGAACACCCAGTGCTGTAGGGGCAGATAGGGGTTGGTTCCTGAGTGTAGGTAGGAGCCCATTGGTTGCTGGTCACCTGGGCTCATGGTCAGAGGGAGGTATAAAAGGTGGGCACCATCTTAGATCTAGGTTCTGTCCAGAGAGGAGAAGACAGGGAGTATAGGCTCTGTAGGAGCTCTACTCCAGGAAGGCCTAGTGAGAGGCCGAGGAGGAAGTGAAGGGGAGCTGTGGTGCCACCTGAGCCCAGCTCCACGAGAAGGGAGGAGAAGAAGGAACAGGAAAGACGGAGGAGAGACAGAGAAACAGAAGGGCTCAGGAACAAGAAGGTGGAAGGGACCCTAAGAACCCATGAGAATCCAGGGTGAAGGGTCAGGCAGATTAAGGATACCGGATCCCAAGTTGGTGGAGGAGAAACAACCCTCAGCCAAAGACCGGTCGTCGTGATCATTTATTGGTGCGACACCTCATCAAACCTGCTAGGAAGGCACCATATAGGACAGCGGAGGACGGGGCCCACGTTTAACCGCACAAGTCCGCGGCAGCTGGACAGAAGTGGGTCACTGGTGAGGCAGGCCAGAGAAAGGAAAGAAGGGGGTCCTGTGCCATATTCCTGAGCTGCCTGGGAGTTGACCGAGCCCCTCACCTGGTGGACGCAGCACGGCTCGGGCGGTCACTACGTGCACAGAAGTGACCCGGAGTACCTGAACTGTGAGTAAAAGACATTGGACGTTGTTTGTGTGCTCTTTCGCTCCTCCAGCACTACCGGTACTGGGACTCTCACTACCATTACTCCCACCATCCACTACACTGCCCTGGGGCCGCACTCTTCCCGTGGGGAGTAACATCAGCCCCAGCGGACTGCCTTGCAGCGGCGGTTCCTAATAACCGCAATCCACGGGTGGCGTAGTCGGACATTATCTAAAGTACAGCAGCAGACTACCATTGGTCTGACCACCCTGAGCCGCGGGACCGGGCCGCCACTACTACTCCCAGAGTCTCCCTATTGCCCGGTTCCGCGTGCCCCACGGCCCAGGGGGCGAGTCAGAAGTTCGGGTCCTAGGAGGCATCGACTATGCAGCCTGCACAGCAGATCACAGCCCGGGCACCACGTCTCCGGGTAAATCTCCACCTTTTGAGTTACTTCTTGTGCAGCTGCGCCATGCAAGTTGCTCCGTTCTCCTCGGCCAGCTCCTGCTGAAGACTGAGCTCCTCTGCCCAATCTAGGAGCTCAATAGCCCTGATCACGTCAGTGGTAGCCCAGCGCTGCTGGATCAGATTTACAAATGGAAAACTAATCAGCCCTAGGCATTTCTAATATGTGCAGAGCAGGCGACATAAGTCTCACCGGCATCCTCATAGACCTTTGCTCAGCCGGGGTCTAATAGGAGCAGTAAGATGGCCGTCATGGGGTCTATTGTTAGATCTCGGCTGCCATAGAAACTCATCGGCACCATGATCGCGCCTCCCTCTCCTGTCTAAAGTGCCTAAATGCTGTGGAAGCCCCCTACTGTGTCATACAGTGGATTAAACTGCCAGGGTCAGGGTTGGCTCCACTGTCGGAGGCTGAGGCAGGAGCAGGAATGTGTTATACAGCCACACTTCTGCCGCAGATCTTGTAAGAGCCCTGACAGGACCTGCCTGATGATAATGTGTCCTATAGAGCGGGTCCTGGTACCGGACTGCCCTGTACATATTCACCACTAGCTGGGAACCAGTTACTTACAAGGTCTAGTTTCGGATGTGTTTCCAGGTTCTGTAGTTGTCAGCATTTTATCCTTAAGGCCGAGTTATAATATCACTGTAATACTCTCGCCCTGTACCTGTATACCTGCCCTGTGTGCTGCACAAAAGTATATAACAAAGTGTGTGTGTACACAGATATCTATCTCCTGAATGGAATTACTGCTAGATCTCCTGTACATAGAAATATGAGGTTCTTAGCACACATTTTGAGCAAATTGTGCGAGCCCATCTGCCAACGTCAAGGCGACCTCTTCAGATGGGTCCCTACACTAACACTACACTAACTTAGTAACTGGGACTAGTTTTTTTTATTGTTATTACCACCATTTTTACTATTTATTATTATTGCATTAATCCAATTAATTGTAACTGTTATAAAACTAATTAAAAAATTTAATTCGAATTTTTTTATTATTCTTGTGATTCTAATAATGGTATTACTAAAATCCCTATGCCTAAAGCTGTTGATCCAGAAGAAGGCAAAAACCCCAGGACACCTACCGCCAATTTGTGTCACGGGAAAAATTCCTTCTTGACCCCGGGAAAAGGCGATCAGTCCTAGGACCCTGGATCAAAACTAATAATGCTATTACAAGTTATATATTACACTAATTATTGTACTACTGGAGTTATTTTAATTTGTTTTTATAAATCTAACTATTTGATATGGTTATTATTAACATTGTGCTATCTTATTACAGTATTATTCTTCTTTCCTATCACTACTAATACTGCCCTATACCTACAGTGTTGATCCAGAAGAAGGCAGAAACCCCAGGACACCTTCAGCCAATTTGTGTCACAGGGAAAAATTTCCTTCTTGACCCTGAGAAAAGACGATCAGTCCTAGGACCCCGGATCAAACCTAATTATGTTACTAGTTATGTAATTACTATTACTGTACTAAATGTACTACTACAGTTGTTTTTAATATAGTTTTTTATATATTTTGTCTTATGTCCTGCTTTCTTATTAAAGTACTACTCTAACTTTTCTATAACTATTTAATATTACAGTATTGATTGAACTACGTCTATAATTATTTTTATTTACTCTTTGTTCTTTCTATAGATATAACTAGTTTATATTTATTAATAATAATAACCTGATGTCTTATTACGGTATTATTCTTCTTTCCTATTGCTACTAATACTACCCTATACCTAGAGTGTTGATCCAAAAGAAGGCAAAAACCTCAGGACACCTTCAGCCAATTTGTGTCACAGCGGAAAAATTCCTTCTTGACCCCGAGAAAAGGCGATCAGTCCTAGAACCCTGGATCACACTGCTATTCTACCTACTACTATTACTATTGTTATTTTATTACTTTCTTACTATTATCACTAGTATTATTACTCAAATTACACTAATACTCATATACTACCACTATATAACTACTATCCTGCTATTATTACTTTGGTGGATTTATACTTACCAGCCGGTATTGCCGTATGATGTTATCGGCAGAGAGGTCCCAGCAGGATGGTCCACATGATGTTCCTCTTTCCTCTCAAATACCGGTTGATGTAATGGCGGACGTTGTTCTGGTTCTGCTTCTTCCTTTTTGTTGTAGGATCGATTGTTGTCTTTTCTGGCCTTTGGCCATCCCTTTCCCCCTAGGGATCTTAAGGTGCAGTTCTGTCCTCTTCGGTCTCCTCTTCGGTGGGACTCCTCTTCGGTGGGACTCCTCTTCGGTGGGTCTCCTCTTCGGTGGGACTCCTCTTCGGTGGGACTCCTCTTCGGTGGGTCTCCTCTTCGGTGGGACTCCTCTGCGGTGGGACTCCTCTTCGGTCTCCTCTTCGGTGGGTCTCCTCTTCGGTGGGTCTCCTCTTCGGTGGGACTCCTCTTCGGTCTCCTCTTCGGTGGGACTCCTCTTCGGTGGGTCTCCTCTTCGGTGGGACTCCTCTTCGGTGGGACTCCTCTTCGGTGGGACTCCTCTTCGGTGGGTCTCCTCTTCGGTGGGACTCCTCTTCGGTGGGACTCCTCTTCGGTGGGTCTCCTCTTCGGTGGGACTCCTCTGCGGTGGGATTCCTCTTCGGTCTCCTCTTCGGTGGGTCTCCTCTTCGGTGGGTCTCCTCTTCGGTGGGACTCCTCTTCGGTCTCCTCTTCGGTGGGACTCCTCTTCGGTGGGTCTCCTCTTCGGTGGGACTCCTCTTCGGTGGGACTCCTCTTCGGTGGGTCTCCTCTTCGGTGGGTCTCCTCTTCGGTGGGACTCCTCTTCGGTCTCCTCTTCGGTGGGCCTCCTCTTCGGTCTCCTCTTCGGTGGGTCTCCTCTTCGGTGGGACTCCTCTTCGGTCTCCTCTTCGGTGGGTCTCCTCTTCGGTGGGACTCCTCTTCGGTGGGACTCCTCTTCGGTGGGTCTCCTCTTCAGTCTCCTCTTCGGTGGGTCTCCTCTTCGGTGGGTCTCCTCTTCGGTGGGACTCCTCTTCGGTGGGTCTCCTCTTCGGTGGGTCTCCTCTTCGGTGGGTCTCCTCTTCGGTGGGACTCCTCTTCGGTGGGACTCCACTTCGGTCTCCTCTTCGGTGGGTCTCCTCTTCGGTGGGACTCCTCTTCGGTCTCCTCTTCGGTGGGACTCCTCTTCGGTGGGACTCCTCTTCGGTGGGTCTCCTCTTCGGTGGGACTCCTCTTCGGTGAGACTCCTCTTCGGTGGGTCTCCTCTTCAGTGGGACTCCTCTTCGGTGGGACTTCTCTTCGGTCTCCTCTTCGGTGGGTCTCCTCTTCGGTGGGACTCCTCTTCGGTGGGACTCCTCTTCGGTGGGACTCCTCTTCGGTCTCCTCTTCGGTGGGCCTCCTCTTCGGTCTCCTCTTCGGTGGGTCTCCTCTTCGGTGGGACTCCTCTTCGGTCTCCTCTTCGGTGTGACTCCTCTTCGGTGGGACTCCTCTTCGGTGGGTCTCCTCTTCGGTGGGACTCCTCTTCGGTGGGTCTCCTCTTCGGTGGGACTCCTCTTCGGTGGGACTCCTCTTCGGTGGGTCTCCTCTTCGGTGGGACTCCTCTTCGGTGGGACTCCTCTTCGGTGGGACTTCTCTTCGGTCTCCTCTTCGGTGGGACTCCTCTTCGGTGGGACTCCTCTTCGGTGGGACTCTTCTTCGGTGGGACTCTTCTTCGGTGGGTCTCCTCTTCGGTGGGACTCCTCTTCGGTGGGACTCCTCTTCGGTGGGTCTCCTCTTCGGTGGGACTCCTCTTCGGTGGGACTCCTCTTCGGTGGGTCTCCTCTTCGGTGGGACTCCTGTTCGGTGGGTCTCCTCTTCGGTGGGACTCCTCTTCGGTGGGACTCCTCTTCGGTGGGTCTCCTCTTCGGTGGGACTCCTCTTCGGTGGGACTCCTCTTCGGTGGGTCTCCTCTTCGGTGGGACTCCTCTTCGGTGGGTCTCCTCTTCGGTGGGTCTCCTCTTCGGTGGGACTCCTCTTCGGTGGGTGTCCTCTTTGGTGAGTCTCCTCTTTGGTGGGTCTCCTCTTTGGTGGGTCTCCTCTTCGGTGGGACTCCTCTTCGGTGGGTCTCCTCTTCTGTAGGACTCCTCTTCGGTCTCCTCTTCGGTGGGTCTCCTCTTCGGTGGGACTCCTCTTCGGTGGGACTCCTCTTCGGTGGGACTCCTCTTCGGTGGGTCTCCTCTTCGGTGGGACTTCTCTTCGGTGGGACTCCTTTTCGGTCTCCTCTTCGGTGGGCCTCCTCTTCGGTTTCCTCTTCGGTGGGTCTCCTCTTCGGTGGGACTCCTCTTCGGTCTCCTCTTCGGTGGGTCTCCTCTTCGGTGGGACTCCTCTTCGGTGGGACTCCTCTTCGGTGGGACTCCTCTTCGGTGGGTCTCCTCTTTAGTCTCCTCTTCGGTGGGTCTCCTCTTCGGTGGGTCTCCTCTTCGGTGGGACTCCTCTTCGGTGGGACTCCTCTTCGGTGGGTCTCCTCTTCGGTGGGACTCCTCTTCGGTGGGTCTCCTCTTCGGTGGGTCTCCTCTTCGGTGGGTCTCCTCTTCGGTGGGACTCCTCTTCGGTGGGACTCCTCTTCGGTCTCCTCTTCGGTGGGTCTCCTCTTCGGTGGGACTCCTCTTCGGTCTCCTCTTCGGTGGGACTCCTCTTCAGTGGGACTCCTCTTCGGTGGGACTCCTCTTCGGTGGGACTCCTCTTCGGTGGGACTCCTCTTCGGTGGGACTCCTCTTCGGTGGGTCTCCTCTTCAGTGGGACTCCTCTTCGGTGGGACTTCTCTTCGGTCTCCTCTTCGGTGGGTCTCCTCTTCGGTGGGACTCCTCTTCGGTGGGACTCCTCTTCGGTGGGACTCCTCTTCGGTCTCCTCTTCGGTGGGCCTCCTCTTCGGTCTCCTCTTCGGTGGGTCTCCTTTTCGGTGGGACTCCTCTTCGGTGGGACTCCTCTTCGGTGGGACTCCTCTTCGGTGGGTCTCCTCTTCAGTCTCTTCTTCGGTGGGACTCCTCTTCGGTGGGACTCCTCTTCGGTGGGACTCCTCTTCGGTGAGACTCCTCTTCGGTGAGACTCCTCTTCGGTGGGACTCCTCTTTGGTGGGTCTCCTCTTCGGTGGGTCTTCTCTTCGGTGGGTCTTCTCTTCGGTGGGTCTCCTCTTCGGTGGGTCTCCTCTTCGGTGGGACTCCTCTTCGGTGGGACTCCTCTTCGGTGGGTCTTCTCTTCGGTGGGTCTCCTCTTCGGTGGGTCTCCTCTTCGGTGGGACTCCTCTTCGGTGGGACTCCTCTTCGGTCTCCTCTTCGGTGGGTCTCCTCTTCGGTGGGACTCCTCTTCGGTCTCCTCTTCGGTGTGACTCCTCTTCGGTGGGACTCCTCTTCGGTGGGTCTCCTCTTCGGTGGGACTCCTCTTCGGTGGGTCTCCTCTTCGGTGGGACTCCTCTTCGGTGGGACTCCTCTTCGGTGGGACTCCTCTTCGGTCTCCTCTTCGGTGGGACTCTTCTTCGGTGGGACTCTTCTTCGGTGGGTCTCCTCTTCGGTGGGACTCCTCTTCGGTGGGACTCCTCTTCGGTGGGTCTCCTCTTCGGTGGGACTCCTCTTCAGTGGGTCTCCTCTTCGGTGGGACTCCTCTTCGGTGGGACTCCTCTTCGGTGGGACTCCTCTTCGGTGGGTCTCCTCTTCGGTGGGACTCCTCTTCGGTGGGACTCCTCTTCGGTGGGTCTCCTCTTCGGTGGGTTTCCTCTTCGGTGGGACTCCTCTTCGGTGGGTCTACTCTTCGGTGGGTCTCCTCTTCGGTGGGACTCCTCTTCGGTGGGACTCCTCTTCGGTGGGTCTCCTCTTCGGTGGGTCTCCTCTTCGGTGGGACTCCTCTTCGGTGGGTCTCCTCTTCGGTGGGACTCCTCTTCGGTGGGACTCCTATTCGGTGGGTCTCCTCTTCGGTGGGTCTCCTCTTCGATGGGACTCCTCTTCGGTGGGACTCCTCTTCGGTGGGATTCCTCTTCGGTCTCCTCTTCGGTGGGACTCCTCTTCGGTGGGACTCCTCTTCGGTGGGACTCCTCTTCGGTGGGTCTCCTCTTCGGTGGGACTCCTCTTCGGTGGGACTCCTCTTCGGTGGGTCTCCTCTTCGGTGGGACTTCTCTTCGGTCTCCTCTTCGGTGGGTCTCCTCTTCGGTGGGACTCCTCTTCGGTGGGACTCCTCTTCGGTGGGACTCTTCTTCGGTGGGTCTCCTCTTCGGTGGGACTCCTCTTCGGTGGGACTCCTCTTCGGTGGGTCTCCTCTTCGGTGGGACTCCTCTTCGGTGGGTCTCCTCTTCGGTGGGTCTCCTCTTCGGTGGGTCTCCTCTTCGGTGGGACTCCTCTTCGGTGGGACTCCTCTTCGGTGGGTCTCCTCTTCGGTGGGACTTCTCTTCGGTCTCCTCTTCGGTGGGTCTCCTCTTCGGTGGGACTCCTCTTCGGTGGGACTCCTCTTCGGTGGGACTCTTCTTCGGTGGGTCTCCTCTTCGGTGGGACTCCTCTTCGGTGGGACTCCTCTTCGGTGGGTCTCCTCTTCGGTGGGACTCCTCTTCGGTGGGTCTCCTCTTCGGTGGGTCTCCTCTTCGATGGGACTCCTCTTCGGTGGGACTCCTCTTCGGTGGGTCTCCTCTTCGGTGGGACTCCTCTTCGGTGGGTCTCCTCTTCGGTGGGACTCCTCTTCGGTGGGTCTCCTCTTCGGTGGGTCTCCTCTTTGGTGGGACTCCTCTTCGGTGGGACTCCTCTTCGGTCTCCTCTTCGGTGGGACTCCTCTTCGGTTGGTCTCCTCTTCGGTGGGTCTCCTCTTCGGTGGGTCTCCTCTTCGGTGGGACTCCTCTTCGGTGGGAATCCTCTTCGGTGGGACTTCTCTTCGGTCTCCTCTTCGGTGGGTCTCCTCTTCGGTGGGTCTCCATTTCGGTGGGACTCCTCTTCGGTGGGTCTCCTCTTCGGTGGGACTCCTCTTCGGTGGGACTCCTCTTCGGTGGGACTTCTCTTCGGTCTCCTCTTCGGTGGGTCTCCTCTTCGGTGGGACTCCTCTTCGGTGGGACTCCTCTTCGGTGGGTCTCCTCTTCGGTGGGACTCCTCTTCGGTGGGTCTCCTCTTCGGTGGGTCTCCTCTTCGGTGGGACTCCTCTTCGGTGGGACTCCTCTTTGGTGGGTCTCCTCTTCGGTGGGACTCCTCTTCGGTGGGTCTCCTCTTCGGTGGGACTCCTCTTCGTCTCTCTTCGATGGGTCTCCTCTTCGGTGGGTCTCCTCTTCGGTGGGTCTCCTCTTCGGTGGGACTCCTCTTCAGTGGGTCTCCTCTTCGGTGGGTCTCCTCTTCGGTGGGACTCCTCTTCGGTGGGACTCCTCTTCGGTCTCCTCTTCGGTGGGTCTCCTCTTCGGTGGGACTCCTCTTCGGTCTCCTCTTCGGTGTGACTCCTCTTCGGTGGGACTCCTCTTCGGTGGGTCTCCTCTTCGGTGGGACTCCTCTTCGGTGGGTCTCCTCTTCGGTGGGACTCCTCTTCGGTGGGACTCCTCTTCGGTGGGACTCCTCTTCGGTCTCCTCTTCGGTGGGACTCTTCTTCGGTGGGACTCTTCTTCGGTGGGTCTCCTCTTCGGTGGGACTCCTCTTCGGTGGGACTCCTCTTCGGTGGGTCTCCTCTTCGGTGGGACTCCTCTTCGGTGGGTCTCCTCTTCGGTGGGACTCCTCTTCGGTGGGACTCCTCTTCAGTGGGACTCCTCTTCGGTGGGTCTCCTCTTCGGTGGGACTCCTCTTCGGTGGGACTCCTCTTCGGTGGGTCTCCTCTTCGGTGGGTTTCCTCTTCGGTGGGACTCCTCTTCGGTGGGTCTACTCTTCGGTGGGTCTCCTCTTCGGTGGGACTCCTCTTCGGTGGGACTCCTCTTCGGTGGGTCTCCTCTTCGGTGGGTCTCCTCTTCGGTGGGACTCCTCTTCGGTGGGTCTCCTCTTCGGTGGGACTCCTCTTCGGTGGGACTCCTATTCGGTGGGTCTCCTCTTCGGTGGGTCTCCTCTTCGATGGGACTCCTCTTCGGTGGGACTCCTCTTCGGTGGGACTCCTCTTCGGTCTCCTCTTCGGTGGGACTCCTCTTCGGTGGGACTCCTCTTCGGTGGGACTCCTCTTCGGTGGGACTCCTCTTCGGTGGGTCTCCTCTTCGGTGGGACTCCTCTTCGGTGGGACTCCTCTTCGGTGGGTCTCCTCTTCGGTGGGACTTCTCTTCGGTCTCCTCTTCGGTGGGTCTCCTCTTCGGTGGGACTCCTCTTCGGTGGGACTCCTCTTCGGTGGGACTCTTCTTCGGTGGGTCTCCTCTTCGGTGGGACTCCTCTTCGGTGGGACTCCTCTTCGGTGGGTCTCCTCTTCGGTGGGACTCCTCTTCGGTGGGTCTCCTCTTCGGTGGGTCTCCTCTTCGGTGGGTCTCCTCTTCGGTGGGACTCCTCTTCGGTGGGACTCCTCTTCGGTGGGTCTCCTCTTCGGTGGGACTTCTCTTCGGTCTCCTCTTCGGTGGGTCTCCTCTTCGGTGGGACTCCTCTTCGGTGGGACTCCTCTTCGGTGGGACTCTTCTTCGGTGGGTCTCCTCTTCGGTGGGACTCCTCTTCGGTGGGACTCCTCTTCGGTGGGTCTCCTCTTCGGTGGGACTCCTCTTCGGTGGGTCTCCTCTTCGGTGGGTCTCCTCTTCGATGGGACTCCTCTTCGGTGGGACTCCTCTTCGGTGGGTCTCCTCTTCGGTGGGACTCCTCTTCGGTGGGTCTCCTCTTCGGTGGGACTCCTCTTCGGTGGGTCTCCTCTTCGGTGGGTCTCCTCTTTGGTGGGACTCCTCTTCGGTGGGACTCCTCTTCGGTCTCCTCTTCGGTGGGACTCCTCTTCGGTTGGTCTCCTCTTCGGTGGGTCTCCTCTTCGGTGGGTCTCCTCTTCGGTGGGACTCCTCTTCGGTGGGAATCCTCTTCGGTGGGACTTCTCTTCGGTCTCCTCTTCGGTGGGTCTCCTCTTCGGTGGGTCTCCATTTCGGTGGGACTCCTCTTCGGTGGGTCTCCTCTTCGGTGGGACTCCTCTTCGGTGGGACTCCTCTTCGGTGGGACTTCTCTTCGGTCTCCTCTTCGGTGGGTCTCCTCTTCGGTGGGACTCCTCTTCGGTGGGACTCCTCTTCGGTGGGTCTCCTCTTCGGTGGGACTCCTCTTCGGTGGGTCTCCTCTTCGGTGGGTCTCCTCTTCGGTGGGACTCCTCTTCGGTGGGACTCCTCTTTGGTGGGTCTCCTCTTCGGTGGGACTCCTCTTCGGTGGGTCTCCTCTTCGGTGGGACTCCTCTTCGTCTCTCTTCGATGGGTCTCCTCTTCGGTGGGTCTCCTCTTCGGTGGGTCTCCTCTTCGGTGGGACTCCTCTTCAGTGGGTCTCCTCTTCGGTGGGTCTCCTCTTCGGTGGGACTCCTCTTCGGTGGGACTCCTCTTTGGTGGAACTCCTCTTTGGTGGAACTCCTCTTTGGTGGAACTCCTCTTTGGTGAGTCTCCTCTTTGGTGGGTCCCCTCTTCTCAGGAAACACAACCAGATATTAGGAGCAATGCTCAACTGACAGAGTGCCACTACTGACCACCGTGCTGCCCTCATCCCACTAAGTAAAAGTGTTTTTTCCTGTTTTACGCAGAATGCGGACTACTGTGCAGCAACCTATACTCCCGAGGGGCCGCAGGAAACTGGAGTGAATAATGTCCTCCTCTTCCTTTAAATTACGCTTATGCCATGTTCTTACTGGTGAGACGTAATAAATAGCATTAAAGCTGCAGTAATTTTTTTTTTATATACACTGCTCAAAAAAATAAAGGGAACACTTAAACAACAGAATATAACTCCAAGTAAATCAAACTTCTCTGAAATCAAACTGTCCACTTAGGAAGCAACACTGATTGACAATCAATTTCACATGCTGTTGTGCAAATGGAATAGACAATAGATGGAAATTATTGGCAATTATCAAGACATCCTCAATAAAGGAGTGGTTCTGCAGGTGGGGATCACAGACCACATCTCAGTACCAGTGCTTTCTGGCTGATGTTTTGGTCACTTTTCAATGTTGGTTGTGCTTTCACACTCGTGGTAGCATGAGACGGACTCTACAACCCACAGAAGATGCTCAGGTAGTGCAGGTCATCCAGGATGGCACATCTGTGAGAGCTGTGGCAAGGAGGTTTGCTGTGTCTGTCAGCGTAGTGTCCAGAGGCTGGAGACGCTACCAGGAGACAGGGAAGTACACCAGGAGACGTGGAGGGGGCCATAGGAGGGCAACAACCCAGCAGCAGGACCGCTACCTCCGCTTTTGTGCAAGAAGCAACAGGAGGAGCACTGCCAGAGCCCTGCATAATGACCTCCAGCAGGCCACAACTGTGCATGTGTCTGAACAAACGGTTAGAATTGACTCCATGAGGGTGGTATGAGGGCCCGACATCCACAGATGGGGGTTGTGCTCACAGCCCAACACTGTGCAGGACGCTTGGCATTTGCCACAGAACACCAGAATTGGCAAACTCACCACTGGCTCCCTGTGCTCTTCACAGATGAAAGCAGGTTCACACTGAGCACATGTGACAGACGTGACGGAGTCTGGAGACACCGTGGAGAGTGATCTGCTGCCTGCAACATCCTTCAGCACGACCGGTTTGGCAGTGGGTCAGTAATGGTGTGGAGTGGCATTTCTTTGGAGGGCTGCACAGCCCTCCATGTCCTCGCCAGAGGTAGCCTGACTGCCATTAAGTACCGAGATGAGATCCTCAGGCCCCTTGTGAGACAATATGCTGGTGCAGTGGGCCCTGGGTTCCTCCTAATGCAGGACAATGCCAGACCTCATGTGGCTGGAGTGTGTCAGCAGTTCCTGCAAGATGAAGGCTTTGAAGCTATGGACTGGCCCGCCTGTTCCCCAGAGCTGAATCCGATTGAGCACATCTGGGACATCATGTCTCGCTCCATCCACCAACATCACATTGCACCACAGACTGTCCAGGAGTTGGCGGATGCTTTAGCCCAGGTCTGGGAGGAGATCCCACAGGAGACCATCCGCAACCTCATCAGGAGCATGCCCAGGCATTGTAGGGAGATCATACAGGCATGTGGAGGCCACACACAATACTGAGCCTCATTTTGACTTGTTTTAAGGACATTACATCAATGTTGGATCAGCCTGTAGTGTGTTTTTCCACTTTAATTTTGGGGGTGACTCCAAATCCAGGCCTCCATTGGTTAATAAATTTGATTTCCATTGATGATTTTTGTGTGATTTTGTTGTCAGCACATTCAACTTTGTACAGAACAAAGTATTCGATGAGAATATTTCATTCATTCAGATCTAGGATGTGTTATTTGAGTGTTCCCTTTATTTTTTTGAGCAGTGTATTTTAACCCAGCTAAAAAGTGAACTGGCCCCTTCCTGAGGGGCAACTTGAAAAAATGTCTGAAGACAGATCAAGTCCATTCTCTTCCTTCAGCTTGGCTCCGCTGGGCGCAGTTCTTCTTTAGCAAATGTTCATACAAAATCATCAATGGAAATCAAATTTATTAACCAATGGAGGCCTGGATTTGGAGTCACCCCCAAAATTAAAGTGGAAAACACACTACAGGCTGATCCAACTTTGATGTAATGTCCTTAAAACAAGTCAAAATGAGGCTGACACACTCCAGCCACATGAGGTCTGGCATTGTTCTGCATTAGGATGAACCCAGTGCCAACCGCACCAGCATATGGTCTCACAAGGGGCCTGAGGATCTCATCTCTGTACCTAATGGCAGTCAGGCTACCTCTGGCGAGCAGATGGAGGGCTGTGCGGCCCTCCAAAGAAATGCCACCTCACACTATTACTAACCCACTGCCAAACCGGTCATGCTGAAGGATGTTGCAGGCAGGAGATCGCTCTCCACGGTGTCTCCAGACTCTGTCACGTCTGTCACATGTGCTCAGTGTGACCCTGCTTTCATCTGTGAAGAGCACAGGGCGCCAGTGGCGACTTTGCCAATCCTGGTGTTCTGTGGCAAATGCCAAGCGTCCTGCACGGTGTTGGGTTGTGAGCACAACCCCCATCTGTGGATGTCGGGCCCTCATACCACCCTCATGGAGTCAGTTTCTAACCGTTTGTGCAGACACATGCACATTTGTAGCCTGCTGGAGGTCATTTTGCAGGGCTCTGGCAGTGCTCCTCCTGTTCCTCCTTGCACAAAGGCGGAGGTAGCGGTCCTGCTGCTGGGTTGTTGCCATCCTACGGCCCCCTCCACGTCTCCTGGTGTACTGGCCTGTCTCCTGGTAACGCCTCCAGCCTCTGGACACTACGCTGACAGACACAGCAAACCTTCTTCCCACAGCTCTCACTGATGTGCCATCCTGGATGACCTGCACTACCTGAGCAACTTCTGTGGGTTGTAGAGTCCGTCTCATGCTACCACGAGTGTGAAAGCACAACCAACATTCAAAAGTGACCAAAACATCAGCCAGAAAGCATTGGTACTGAGATGTGGTCTGTGGTCCCCACCTGCAGAACCACTCCTTTATTGAGGGTGTCTTGATAATTGCCAATAATTTCCATCTATTGTCTATTCCATTTGCACAACAGCATGTGAAATTGATTGTCAATCAGTGTTGTTTCCTAAGTGGACAGTTTGATGTCACAGAAGTTTGATTTACTTGGAGTTATATTCTGTTGTTTAGGTGTTCCCTTTATTTTTTTGAGCAGTGTGTATTTTCTTATGTCCATGTATTTACTACTAAAAGTAATTTTTTACATTTAGGTTTCATTTTTCACTGGTTATTACAGACTTATTGCTTCCCTGCACATTCAAGTTTCATGTTTTCTTTGGGCATAGATCAGCTAAAAGGCACTCAGGAAAAAAAACAGATGAAAGATCTACAACCTCTCCCTTAAGACTGTCAGAAGGAGCTCACTGATAGATTCTCAGTTAGCTAATTTTGCAGCCAGGAATAGACAGTGCAGCACAGATGCTACAGAAGGCAACATTTTTAATGAAACTCAATGACAGAAATCAATTTTAGCCCCAAATACTTGCATTAAAGTAAAAAAAACAAATGGCCCCAAAGCTGGACAACCGCTTTAACTCCTTACCAACATCTGCCGTACATGTCTGGTATAAGTCAGTAGCGGGTGTATGGAGCAGAGTCAGCTCGCCCCGTACATGGCAGATAATGGCTGTGACAAACAACCAGGACCTGCCTCTAAGAGCTGCGAGTGGAGTGAAGATCTGCCCACCACTGTTAACCTGTTCAGTGCTGCTGTCAATCACTAACAGCAGCATTAACAGCGCGCCGGCATTGGGACGCATCGTTCCATGCGCCCACCGGCGCTCCTGTGACGCGATCACAGGGCGCAGATGGACTGCTATGACATCCGGGGGTCTGCTGAAGCCTCCGTGCCTGTCATCATAAAGCTTCATTTGGGCTGTAAAGAAGACCGTGATTTTGCTATATGGAGCATTACTGTGGTATCGCTGTATATAGCACAAGCAATCAGATAATGTATACAAATGCAGTGAAAATTAAAAAAAAAAAAAAAGTTTAAAATATTAAAACTCCACACGTTCAACTCACCTCCCACTAAAAATAAAGACAATAAAAATATACACATTTGTGGTATGGTCTCTTTCAGAGAAATACAATCTATCCAAATATAAAAAAAAACAAACGATCAGTGAACACAGAAAAAAATTCAAAAAGCCAAAATTGCATTTTTTTCGTTCGCCACAATACTACAGAAAACCCTGTAAGAAGCGATGACCATGACATATGTGTCCCAAAATGTTATCAATAAAGTCCTCTTGCCCTTCAAAAAATAAGCCCCCACACAGCTCCATCAACCCGAAAAATGAAAATGTTACGGGTCTCAGAAAAAATGGTGACACCATCAAAAAAAAGTTTTTTTCTTTTGCCAAAACTCTTGGAGAAGTTTGGTCTTGCTGTGATCACACTGAGGAGTAGGATCCTATTACCAGGTCATTTTCACCACACTATGTACGCCGTTAAAACCCTTCCCAGATAAACAGGGTCAGGCTTTTTTTTTCCTCGCACTTTTACTGCACTTGGAATGTTTTTCCCGTTTTCTAGTACTATGTGGTAAATGAATGGTGGGATTTATAAGTACCGCTCGTCCTGCAAAATAACAAGACCTCACACTATGTGGACAGACATGAAAAAGTTATAGCCCTTGGAAAAAGCGAAGGAAAAAACAGAAAAAAAACATCAATTGGTTCTGTTGGGAAGGGGTAAAGCTGAAGAAACGCATGTAACAGCAGAATATGGAGGAAGGTGAGATATCACAGGCTGGTGGATACTACCTGCTCCATCGCTGGCAGAGTAACCCATCCCCATGGTGGCCGCTGAGATCTTCTCTTGTAGAAACGGATCCAAAATCTATAAAACATGGGGAACAGTCAGCAGAGGGTTTGGTGATTGGCTCATATTGGCGATATACCCAGGGGCATTACTGGGCACAGGGAAGATTGGGAATGAATAGGATTGGCTGCTAGATATGTGATCTCTTCCATTAAAGGGGATGTCTAGTTGGAACAAGTTCTCACTGATCTCTGGATAGGTGATGACTCTTAGATCGGTGGGTTTGGCCGCTATGACCCAATCAGCAGAACAGCACTTATAGATAGAAGTGAGCGAAGTGCAAATGTTCAACCGCCGGTCCGTTCATTCTCTATGGGGGGCGCTGTACTCAGCTTTCTCCTGCATAGAGAATGAATGGAGCGGTGGTCCGGGGAGGTACTAGCAGGGATTAGTTGGGTTCCCAGCAGATCTAGAAGTTGTCACTTATCATGTGTTGGGGAATAATGACTTCTCCTCTGATAAATGTGCTGATTCCTGTCAGTTGTGGTCGCTGAGTGCGTGTGATGGGATGCGGCTCCGTCCGTTATATTATATCACGTCTTATACCTATAATCTCGCTGATCGCAGGTGTCTGTCTTCACACTCAGATGAGATGGAACAAACTGACCATATAGAACTTTTTTTTTTTTTTCTTCAAATTCAAACCGAGCAATCCTATTGGCTGAGTATGAATGCAGTTACCATGGTGACAGAAGTAGCTGCAGATTTAAAGGGACAAGATACTAATATTGTACTAAAGTGTATTTTATTATATACTTCACATAACTGACTGGGTACACCTTGGTGCTGGTGGGATGGCTTTTTTTTTTTAATCAAAAACCATGTTTACTAAGTACCCTATATTATATATATTTCCTATTGCTTTTTACTTACTTATAGCAGGGTATATGTTCATATTGTTTCTATCCTAAGTTTGTCTATTTTCTAATAGATGGTAGCAAACTTCTTCCTGGCCTTTGAAGCACAGCGTTCAATTATTCCTGTCGTAAACAAGGTAAAAAGCTTCGATCCGAGCGCGATCAGACTCCTTCAGTCCCGCAGCAGGTAAATCTGTGACCATCGCCGGCACTCCTGCTGTTCCTAGTACCGATCCCTCTGAGCGGCTGTGCAGTAATGAAGGCTGGATTCACCCCAAACTTGCTCGTCTTTTTTTTCGATTTCCAGTTCTGGTAATTAGTGATACACATGTGTATATCCAGTGGTCAACTCAAAACCTATGTATGGAAAATCAATTGTTTGCTGTATGCATCTCATTTGCAGGATGCACACTATTCATTTCAATATGGAGCGGAGTAGGAGGAGACTTTCATTACTGTTCCCTTTACTTCCTCCCTGCTGATAGGAAATGCCATGCTGTTTGCTTGTGTCCTGTGATTACAGCAGCCTGCAACAGTTTTCAGCGTGCACTCCCCGGCTCAGGCATCAAGCAGTAAATGATAACATTAAAACGCTGCTACCCCTTTGTTAGTCACTTTTTTATCTTCTTCCCCTTCTACGAATGCTATAGTCCGTTATTCTAGAACTGCTCTGAAAATGGTTCTCTCTGGAGTGTTGGGATTTGGGTTTAGGGTGGGTTATGGGAATTGAAGTTCAGATACTTTGTTCATATTTTTACTATGGAATTACTATGTCATGTATGTTATTTGAAAGATGGAATATTTGTAGTTGGAGTTTTTCAATAAAAATGATTTGATTAAAAAAAAAATGAAATTAAAATTCCTCTGTTCTTGAGAAAGCATAGGATTTTTACTAAGAGGTAAATTGCACGTTCCTTGTTTTCCAGGCACTTTACATTTTTGCTAGTTTTGTACGATTACACAATCCCTTTTATAGGCCAGTGCCAGTTGTACATCTCTCCCTAAACTCTTGTTCACACTATATTTTAAGCCAGTTTTATTCTATGGTTTCTAGATGTTGTCCAGCTTTGATAAATAATTAGTATTTATACTTTTGCTTTTAGATAGACTTGAAGAATGCAGATCCGGAAAGGGTGGAGAAACAAATTGAGAAGATGTTTGACGTTCCCGCTAGTGACTGTATCCGGGTACGATGCGCTCCAGATCAAAATCATTCCTGTAGGCAAATTTAACTCCGCTGTCTGCACCTTGTCTTTTTATTTTTTTCTACAAAATGTGGCTGGAAAAGGGGCAATGTAGCGAGGAATTTACATCAATTTTTGGTGTTAAAAAAAAAACAAAAACTTTTGTGACGCATCATTTTTGCGCAAAAATGTGCAGCTTTCTATTTTACAGCACTCTTGCAACTTTTAGAAATTGGGCTTGGTAAGCTACACAGGTCTAAGAACGACGGGTGACGTTAAAAGTGGATAAAGACACACGGTGGCTCAGTGGTTAGCATTGTTGTTTTGCAGCGCTGGGATCCTGGGTTCAAATCCCACCAAGGACGACATCTGCAAGAAGTTTGTATGTTCTCCCTGTGTTTGCGTGGGTTTCCTCCGGGTTCTCCGGTTTTCTCCCACACTCCAAAGACATACTGATAGGGAATGTAGATTGTGAGCCCCGATGGGGGCAGTGATGATAATGTCTGTAAAGTGCTGTGAAATTAATGGCGCTATATAAGTGAGTAAAATAAATAAAGATAGATGGAAGTGCTACATAAACATTTATCAAACATCGCGCAACACTTTGATACATTGGGCACAAATAATGGTAACACAACCACAAGCAAAACTGACCTGAGAAAGTCCCTTTATGATACATTTTTCGGAAAGAATTTGAAAGATTTAAAGCGTTAGAAATGAAGAAGATTATCCAATATCACCGAAAAAGGAAAAGTCTCCAGATGTCTTTATGCCGGATGCCGGTCTGTGTCCATACCTAAAGAAGAGCTGCCAAAAGAATGGGAAAGGAATCCTTTAGTAAACATAAATATCCATTGGGGTTTTAGGTGTTAAAAAAATGATCATATGAAAGATTTTGTGATCTGTGGTTACATGATTGTAATAACAACATTAAAGCTCCATTCAGATGTACAGGTTTTACCCGTGAGAAACTGAGCAGAACGATATATAGGTTTGTGGGAGAAGATTCAGTATAAATTGTAATTTATTCATTAGATTTGAGAGTCCTCAGTGGTTGATACCTTTAATTGCTAACTGAAAAGATGGTAACAAATTGCAAGCTTTCCAGACGACTCAGGCTTCTTCATCAGGCAGACCTGAGTAGTCTGGAAAGCCTGAAATGTGTTACCTTTTAATGGCTAACGGAAAAGATGGTATCAACCACTGAGGACTCTCAAATCTAAATACTCTTCTATCTACTGGCTAATACGCTACAAAGATAGATGTTTTTCCTGTATCAATTTATTCAGTGGAATCCTGTTTGTACAGATGAGTCCAGTGGGCGGTCCTACTAGTGATTGACAGCTATCTTTGCCTGCATAGTCATACAGGGAACTGTCAATCACTTAGTAGGACCGCCCACTGGACTAGTGTACATACAGCAGGACTTTTCGCTGCATAAAATGCCAGTTTTGCTGACTCTCTTCCCACAGATATGTCTATCAGTCTGATCAACTTCTCTGCTCTACAACACCCCCTACAGATCTTATACCATTTCAACATGACAGGTTCCTTTAATCACCTGCAGATGACATAAGTAGCCATGTTCTGTGTGGCTTACGGAGGGGCTTGATTGCTTGTCAGCTTCAAACAGGTTTCATTTCTTCTGATTCGTTGTAGCCGAGTTCTAAACTGTATTAAGAAATTCATTTCTCTGTTTATTTCTATTAGATGTCGGGGAAGCTTGGAACAAATGTGGAAAGTGTTCTTCAAGAAGTTGTCAGGAGGCTTCCACCGAGAGTACGGACTAATGCGGCTCTATCCATCTTCTCTTTATTAAAGGGAACCTGTCACCTTGTAAAATGCTATGTACCTGCAGGTATAGGGTTAATCTGCAGATAAATATTGTTACAGTGCTGCCCGGCCGCCTTATTGATAGTGTAGGTACCGGGAGAAAATTAACTTCTTTCCTCCCTGCAGCCGCCGGCCTTTACTCATTGTTTTGCACGGAGCGGCTACAGTCTTGGATCACAGCACCGCTCGCTATATCAGGGGCGACGGCTGTAAACCCGGCCTGGATTTTGATTGACAGCTTGCTCTGCACAGATGCGCTGCAGAACCACTTAGAATCTGAGTGAAGGAGTAGTATGTTCACAGATAGAGAATATGGCTCATCCACGTGCGGATCTGCTCCACGTCCGATTACATGTTTGTGGGAGAAACCCTAGTGGCAGCCTCATATTTCTGACATGGATCCTCTAGCGCTATTTGTGAAGCTGCGGCTCCCAGCATAACTTGATGAGAGACCGTCAGTCTGCTGGGACCTGTAGTTTCACTACAGCAGGAGTGTCACAAGCTGCGGACCTCTGCTCACTCCAGCACTGGTCGGCATTTTCAGCACGTGAACGTACGCTATGCTTTCTGGAGACACAAGGGTGTAGATCATTTTATCAAACCCTTGACTGTAAGTTTGCTGAACCCTAAGTGGATTATATTGTTCCCACAGTTTCAGTTTTGGACCATTTAAGGGGAATTTAAAGGGTTCTGGCCACTGATTTTCCTTAAAGGGGATCAGTATCCCTGTATGTCTTTGTATATGACGCGCCCCCTGGGCCATATTCTTTAGGGGAATACCCGGAGCCGGATCAGATGGGGGTTGTAGTCTTCCGAGTGGCTGTGACCCGGTCCGTGCCCAGGGTGTCAAACTCAGTTGTATGTGGCAGTCATACAGATGTTATAAGTTCTTTATTGTCGACTACGCCACCCGTTGTGTTGCGGTCACTGTGGCCGCCGCTGCAGCAGGGTCCGCTGAGGCTGATGGTGTAGGTGCAGCTTTTGGTGGTATAACCCCCAACGGGTGGGGTATAGCCTCAGGGGGATCAGGTGCAGAGGATGGGAGTTGTGGTGATGCAGTGCAGACGGCAATCAGAGACAGAGTCGGGTTATGCAGTTTAGGATGTTTACTCACTGCTGATGTTCTGGTCACTCCAGCTTCGAGTGACCTCCCGAGCCGTGCTGCGTCCACCAGGTTCTGGATCCAGCCAACTCCCAAATAAGTCCGGAGCGTGACCCTGAGCTCTCCTTCAGTCCTTTCTCTGGCCGTCCCCACTATTGATCCACCCAGGTCCAGCTCCCTCGGGCCTTCTGTTGGGAGACCCTTGGCCTTGGGTTCCCTGACCCTCCTCGTGGTATGCCTTCGTGGTGGATGTGGTGGGTGACCGTGGCAAACGCTGCCCACGGTCTCCGGTCTCTGGCTGGGGAGTGTTTTTACCCCCACCAGCTTGGGTTCCGGTACCCTGTGCCGACTCTTCACCCGGGGATTTAAGTTGGGTTCTTGGAGTCCTTTTCTTCTGGTTCCCCCTCTGGGTCTCTCTCTCTCCTCTCTCACTCTGGGTCTCTCTTCTCCTCCGCTCCTGACTTTCTCTCTCTGCAACTGACCCTGTTCTTAGTTGGTGCCCACCTTATATACACCCTCTATGTGTGAGCTCAGGTGACCAGCACCCAATGAGCTCCTATCTTTACCCAGGCTGCTCCCCCTATCTGCCCCTACACTACTTGGGATGTACCACCCCCCTCCCACTCCAGCCAGGAACAGACTCGGTCGTACCTGCACATTTCTAAGTGGGAGTACCGTCGGCCTGCTCCTCGGAAATGGGATGTGTGTAGTGCATGCAGCCTACCGAGCTCAGTTCCACACTCCATCCTTACCCGGGAGTGGAATATCACACCTCTGGTTTGAGGTGCAATACCCCTGTAGCAGCCGAATCCTCAGGGTGCTACATATATACTTGATAAAGACCTATAACAGGTCGAAACGTTATGTGATGGCGGAATAAACTTTGTCTTTTGGAATTCATCACTCTGGACTGAACGTGGTTTACTTACCTTTATTCCCCTTAACAGGATGTCTTATTTTTGTGTTTTAGTCCCAAGATTGAAAAGGGCAGCCCTCTTAAAGCCCTGCTGTTTGACTCCACGTTTGATCACTACAGAGGCGTCGTAGCAGCATCGCCCTGTGTGGAGGTGACGTGTGTAAAGGCAATAAAATCGTGTCTGCCCACTCTGGCAAGTGCTATGAAGTCAATGAGGTTGGCATACTGACCCCAGAGGAAGTGCCAGCCGAAAAACTACGTTTTTTTTTAATAATTTTATTAGCCTTTCCCTCTGTCTTCACCAATCAGCCCTCTGTATTGATGATCAGATCAAAGATGTAGACAGGGATTGTCTCACGCTGCATCTCCTTCCTGATTGTATCACTGAGAAGACAGAAGCTGCCCCATCCCATTCTCCAAGAAATGCAGAACCCAATGCATCTGCTGTCCGTGATCCGCTTATTGTCAGAGGACATCATTAGGGACTGCATTTTCTCATTGCTTAAGAAATTGTTGGGGGATCCAGCTAATTGCTGAATAATAAAACTGCAGCACCGCTCCATTTAAAGCAGTGTTTCCCAAACTCCAGTCCTCATGGCCCCCAACAGGTCAGGTTTTCAGGATTTCCTCAGTATTACACATGTGATGAAAGTATCATCAAGGAATCAGGAATTCTCTCACCTGTGCAATACTATGGAAATCCTGAAGACATGACCTGTGGGGGGCCGTGAGGACTGGAGTTTGGGAAACACTGATTTTAAAGGGACTGTCAGCACAGAATGACTGTTGAAACCAAGTACAAGTGCTCCGTGGATCACGGCGTGGGCCAATCCTTTATATACACCTTCCCACCTGCTTGTTTTACCTCTGTCTCCTTCCTTCTCTGGTTCTATGAAGCCAGAGCTGTCAATCAAAGAAGAGGAGGGTGTGGATAGAGGGCAAACAAGCAGGTGGGAAGGTGTATATAAATGATTGGCCCCGTCATGAAGCACCGAGAGTTGGGGCTTAGTTTGAACAGTCATTCTGTGCTGACAGTTCCTTTAGGTGGACGAGATCCAGATGCAGCTCTTTCACCGCGTAAGGCTGTGTGCCCACTATGCGTTTTTTAAGCGTTTCCGCAGTGGCAATTCCGCCGCAGGAACGCTTAAACGCTTGGTAGAAGGTCTGCAATGTTCCCCAATGATAATCTGCATGTGCTGTGCACATGCTGCGGAAATTTCCGCTGCGGATTATCATTGCGGAAAAATCCGCAGCACTACCAATTATTTTGCGTAAGTGCGGCGTTTTTGCCGCCATTGACTTGCATTGAATCGCTTAATATCCGCATGACTACATGTACACATGCGGATATTAAGCAATTCAATGTGCGTATGGTACCCGGGTCTGGAGAAGAGGAGACTCTCCTCCAGACCCGGGTACCATAGTACCTGTTAAAAAACAAAGAATTTAAAATAAAAAATAAACCTTATACTCACCTTCTGATGGCCCCCGGTCTCCTTAGTGATGCGTCCTGGCTCCCCGGCGGCTCGCGATGGTCTAAAAGGACCTTTCATGATGTCATTTAGTCATGTGACGGGTCGCATCGGATAAGCAGACCAGGGGCCATTGGAAGGTGAGTATAATGTTTTTTTTTATTTTTTACCATTTTTATTCTTTTTTTTAACTAACTTGGTCACACTATATAAAATCCATGCCGGTTGCATGGATTTATATAGTGTGACCAAGTTGTCAAGCACTTTCCAAGTGATGCTAAAATCGCTTGGAAAGCGCTTGACAACCCGCATGCGAAATCGCATGTGCAAAACGCGTGACAAACGCTTGTCCCTGGCTGAAAAAAACGCATGTAAAATCCACATGCCAGGGAGATACAGAAACGTTCAGGAAAAAACCGGAGCATTTCTGCATCGTGGGCACATAGCCTTAGAGTGCCGCTGTGCAGGCAAAGACAACATCCCCCTCTTTCTGAGAATCAGTGGGCTTGAAGGGGTACGGCTCCCCATCAGTTATAAAGCCATGTCATGTCATCAATCATATGAGTGTTATGTGGCAATGGCATTGTCTTGACAGCCAAGGATCCTACTGAAGGCCTCCATGTCTTCCATGATTGTACAACTATGAAGCCCGTCCCATAACTGGGATTAATATGAGATTGGTCATTTTACTCTACACTGTAGCGGTAAAGCCATTGGATGTTTTCGGGGACCTGAGCCTGCAAAGTTAAATTCTCCCGTTACATCATTTTTGGCTTCACCACATCTGTTCGTGTTAAAACTAAAAAAAATATCTTCTAGAAATCCTATCGAGTGGATGATGGAATGAAAAAGAAGAAAAAAGATGAAGCGGCAGAATCTCTGGAGTTTATTTTGTTCACTTTGCCTCACCAAGAAAAGTAATAAAAAGATCAGAAAATATTTATAAAAACTACAGCTCTAACTGCAAAAAAAGCCCAGATACAACGAATCTACTGGAAAAAAAGCCCAGATACAACGAATCTACTGGAAAAAAGCCCAGATACAACGAATCTACTGAAAAAAAAGCCCAGATACAACGAATCTACTGGAAAAAAAGCCCAGATACAACGAATCTACTCGAAAAAAAAGCCCAGATACAACGAATCTACTGGGAAAAAAGCCCAGATACAACGAATCTACTGGGAAAAAAGCCCAGATACAACGAATCTACTGGAAAAAAAGCCCAGATACAACGAATCTACTGGAAAAAAGCCCAGATACAACGAATCTACTGGGAAAAAAGCCCAGATACAACGAATCTACTGGAAAAAAAGCCCAGATACAACGAATCTACTGGAAAAAAAGCCCAGATACAACGAATCTACTGGGAAAAAAAGCCCAGATACAACGAATCTACTGGGAAAAAAGCCCAGATACAACGAATCTACTGGGAAAAAAAGCCCAGATACAACGAATCTACTGGGAAAAAAGCCCAGATACAACGAATCTACTGGAAAAAAGCCCAGATACAACGAATCTACTGGAAAAAAAGCCCAGATACAACGAATCTACTGGGAAAAAAGCCCAGATACAACGAATCTACTGGAAAAAAAGCCCAGATACAACGAATCTACTGGAAAAAAAAGCCCAGATACAACGAATCTACTGGAAAAAAAGCCCAGATACAACGAATCTACTGGAAAAAAAAGCCCAGATACAACGAATCTACTGGAAAAAAAAAGCCCAGATACAACGAATCTACTGGAAAAAAAGCCCAGATACAACGAATCTACTGGGAAAAAAAGCCCAGATACAACGAATCTACTGGGAAAAAAGCCCAGATACAACGAATCTACTGGGAAAAAAAGCCCAGATACAACGAATCTACTGGGAAAAAAGCCCAGATACAACGAATCTACTGGAAAAAAAAGCCCAGATACAACGAATCTACTGGAAAAAAAGCCCAGATACAACGAATCTACTGGAAAAAAAAAGCCCAGATACAACGAATCTACTGGAAAAAAAGCCCAGATACAACGAATCTACTGGGAAAAAAGCCCAGATACAACAAATCTACTGGAAAAAAAAGCCCAGATACAACGAATCTACTGGAAAAAAAAAGCCCAGATACAACGAATCTACTGAAAAAAGCCCAGATACAACGAATCTACTGGAAAAAAAGCCCAGATACAACGAATCTACTGGGAAAAAAGCCCAGATACAACGAATCTACTGGGAAAAAAGCCCAGATACAACGAATCTACTGGAAAAAAGCCCAGATACAACGAATCTACTGGGAAAAAAGCCCAGATACAACGAATCTACTGGGAAAAAAGCCCAGATACAACGAATCTACTGGGAAAAAAAGCCCAGATACAACGAATCTACTGGGAAAAAAAGCCCAGATACAACGAATCTACTGGGAAAAAGCCCAGATACAACGAATCTACTGGGAAAAAAGCCCAGATACAACGAATCTACTGGGAAAAAAAGCCCAGATACAACGAATCTACTGGGAAAAAAGCCCAGATACAACGAATCTACTGGAAAAAAAGCCCAGATACAACGAATCTACTGGAAAAAAAGCCCAGATACAACGAATCTACTGGGAAAAAAAGCCCAGATACAACGAATCTACTGGGAAAAAAGCCCAGATACAACGAATCTACTGGGAAAAAAAGCCCAGATACAACGAATCTACTGGGAAAAAAGCCCAGATACAACGAATCTACTGGAAAAAAGCCCAGATACAACGAATCTACTGGAAAAAAAGCCCAGATACAACGAATCTACTGGGAAAAAAGCCCAGATACAACGAATCTACTGGAAAAAAAGCCCAGATACAACGAATCTACTGGAAAAAAAAGCCCAGATACAACGAATCTACTGGAAAAAAAGCCCAGATACAACGAATCTACTGGAAAAAAAAGCCCAGATACAACGAATCTACTGGAAAAAAAAAGCCCAGATACAACGAATCTACTGGAAAAAAAGCCCAGATACAACGAATCTACTGGGAAAAAAAGCCCAGATACAACGAATCTACTGGGAAAAAAGCCCAGATACAACGAATCTACTGGGAAAAAAAGCCCAGATACAACGAATCTACTGGGAAAAAAGCCCAGATACAACGAATCTACTGGAAAAAAAAGCCCAGATACAACGAATCTACTGGAAAAAAAGCCCAGATACAACGAATCTACTGGAAAAAAAAAGCCCAGATACAACGAATCTACTGGAAAAAAAGCCCAGATACAACGAATCTACTGGGAAAAAAGCCCAGATACAACAAATCTACTGGAAAAAAAAGCCCAGATACAACGAATCTACTGGAAAAAAAAAGCCCAGATACAACGAATCTACTGGAAAAAAAGCCCAGATACAACGAATCTACTGGAAAAAAAGCCCAGATACAACGAATCTACTGGAAAAAAAGCCCAGATACAACGAATCTACTGGGAAAAAAGCCCAGATACAACGAATCTACTGGAAAAAAAAGCCCAGATACAACGAATCTACTGGGAAAAAAGCCCAGATACAACGAATCTACTGGGAAAAAAAGCCCAGATACAACGAATCTACTGGGAAAAAAGCCCAGATACAACGAATCTACTAGGAAAAAAAGCCCAGATACAACGAATCTACTGGAAAAAAAGCCCAGATACAACGAATCTACTGGAAAAAAAGCCCAGATGCAACGAATCTACTGGAAAAAAAAAGCCCAGATACAACGAATCTACTGGAAAAAAAGCCCAGATACAACGAATCTACTGGAAAAAAAGCCCAGATACAACGAATCTACTGGAAAAAAAAGCCCAGATACAACGAATCTACTGGAAAAAAAAAGCCCAGATACAACGAATCTACTGGAAAAAAAGCCCAGATACAACGAATCTACTGGGAAAAAAGCCCAGATACAACGAATCTACTGGAAAAAAAAAGCCCAGATACAACGAATCTACTGGGAAAAAAGCCCAGATACAACGAATCTACTGGAAAAAAGCCCAGATACAACGAATCTACTGGGAAAAAAGCCCAGATACAACGAATCTACTGGAAAAAAGCCCAGATACAACGAATCTACTGGGAAAAAAGCCCAGATACAACGAATCTACTGGAAAAAAAGCCCAGATACAACGAATCTACTGGGAAAAAAGCCCAGATACAACGAATCTACTGCAAAAAAAGCCCAGATACAACGAATCTACTGGAAAAAAAGCCCAGATACAACGAATCTACTGGGAAAAAAGCCCAGATACAACGAATCTACTGCAAAAAAAGCCCAGATACAACAAATCTACTGGAAAAAAGCCCAGATACAACGAATCTACTGGAAAAAAGCCCAGATACAACGAATCTACTGGAAAAAAGCCCAGATACAACGAATCTACTGCAAAAAAAGCCCAGATACAACGAATCTACTGCAAAAAAAGCCCAGATACAACAAATCTACTGGAAAAAAGCCCAGATACAACGAATCTACTGAAAAAAAGCCCAGATACAACGAATCTACTGGAAAAAAGCCCAGATACAACGAATCTACTGCAAAAAAAGCCCAGATACAACGAATCTACTGGAAAAAAGCCCAGATACAACGAATCTACTGGAAAAAAAAGTTTTATAGCTTTTAGAAGGCAAGGATAAAAAACAAATTGTAAAAGTGAAGATTATCCCACATGCACTTTGTCACCCAAGGATCTGCATAAACTGCAGCCGGCCCATCTCAGCACCACTTCTTTTGTTTGTGCTTTTTCCTTATTGCTTTCTGTGTCTTTTTAAAAGGGTTTTTCCATCATTTTTTTAAAGTAATTTTTTCCGATATCTAAAGCATTTAAAATTGTGTACGACCCTGTGCAGGATATAATAGAGCGACATTTTAGCACACTAGGAATATTCTTATAGTGCCACTAGATGGCGCTCTAATCCTGCATGCAGTACTGATGCTCCTGTCTGCTGCTTTCTAGGAATATACATGGATGTTTGGTGCCCAGGAGAGAGCAGAGCTGAAAGGGGAATCTGTTATTAAAGCAAATAAAATGTCAATATTGTGTTATGGAAAGTTCTGCAAATTAAAATACAATTTTGTGTTTTTATTGCCATTCAATACTAATCTGTTGTGGCCGCATGATGGTTCTCAGCTGGTTACAGTGCGATTAGCAGAGCTCTCTGATGTGGTATTTAGGCTCTGGGAAGTTATAACATATATGTTGATAGATACAAAATAGTTTTACATCCAAAATTCAGTGCTGACTAATGTCACAGCATTTCTGACTTAAATGAATGTAACTAGATGAAATACTATTTTGCTGCATGCAGCCACCACCAGGGGGAGCTGTTGACATGTGATTATGTACAGCTAGTATTGGACCCAACCGCAGCAGTAGAAGTCTGTCTCCAGTGAGCGCCCTCTAGTGCCAGCTGTATATAGCTGTAGTGAACTCATGCAGTGCTGGGTCTCAGAGCCGTTGCTGCCTTCTTTTATGGTAGATTTGTACCTGATATTCAATGTAGAATTTGATGAATCTGCACTAATTGTGAATATATATTACTCTCATTGTTTCGTAGATATGCTGGGCAAGTAGGTTATCTAATGGCTGGGATGAAGGACGTACAGGAAGCACAAATAGGAGACACTCTGCATTTACTGAAGCAGCCAGTGGCTCTGCCCGGCTTTAAGCCTGCGAAACCCATGGTGTTTGCAGGTGAGTTGAACCTTAATACAAATTAAATGGTCCCTGTACTTGATCTCATTTGATAGATAATGTGCAAAATCCCTTTATAAAGTTCAATTAAGTTGGAGTTACTTTTCAGGGGTTAGATAACCTAAAAGTGTCGGCCGGTAGGGTCTCCCTTCTGTCTAAGTGTAATTTGTCTCTAGCAGCAGAAACCCCCCTATATGGATTACCGGAAGTGGGGCTTGGCCTTCGTCTCTCTGCTCCTGCCTGTCAAACTGTATATGCAGGCTTAACAGAGATTCAGTCTTTCAGTTAATTGCAGGCATCTCATTAAGCAATGGCGGAAGCAATACGTGCTGAGTAATGAGAGAAGGGATGTCCCAGGACCTATAGTGCTGACAGAATGCTGATAAAGAGCAATCGTCCACTCCAAAAGAGTGGATGGCAAGTTACAGAGCATGTGTATTGGTACTGTTCCAGGACATACTGTTTTATCTACAGTCCATTTAGAATCAAAACTCTGTTCTACATAATATTGTACATGGAACAGAGTATTATGCCAATGTAACTGCAACACGCATCGAAGTCAAAATCTCAGCAGAATTACACCTATAGCCCCCTCAGACTATGCAAAACACCAATTGAGCTTTAACAACTTCAGCTCAAGTGCTCAAAAACTGTGTAACGGGGTCGGAAAGCTATTGTACAGTATACAGTATATATTTTATTAGCGTAATATTAAAGACTGTATTACAAGAGCACTTAGTTCAAGATTCAGCCTCCAGATGGCGTGACATCAGAGATTAGACCCATCTGCAAGAGCGTCCTCAGCAATGAATATATAGTCAATCACAGGGACTAGACGTGTAATGGATCAGTACAACAGTATAACGAGTGTTGTGTAGAGATGAGCGAACCCGAACTGTAAAGTTTGGGGTTCATACCGGACACCTAGTGTCCAATGCTGAACTCCGAACACTGACAAGTCCGTTTTAAGAGTGAGAGACCTCCTAGCCCTTACTACAACCATTTTACAGCATCAAAGTTTGTGTCTCCATTGTCTTCTATGGGGTTCGGGTTCAAGTTCTGGTACCCGAACCAAACTTTGGACTAAAGTTTGGTCGAAACCGAACATCCACGGGGTTCGCTCATCCCTAGTGTAGTGTAAATTCTACGTATTTTGCGCCTGAGTACCAGTATTGAGGAGATCCTTACCCATTATGTGCCTGCCACTCTCCTAAACACGCGTTTCACTTTTTTAGCTTCTTCAGAGGGTCACAGAGTATACCAAACACTGCCCCCCGGGCACCAGATGTAACCCACTGTATCAATTCCTTTAAGGCTGAAGTTACAGCTATAGAATAGATTGACCTTGACAATTCAAGTGCTTTCTTGTGGGAAGTATGTGCACCTCCCGATCATTTCAGTGGAGAGCGACCATTCCCAGCCACCTCTATTGAGAATCCATGACCGGCACAGGCGCTGTACCCTCGCCTGTCACACTTTAGTAATCCTACTAATTCCTTGTAACAGCCAGGAACGCCTCCATGATTGGATTAGGAACGGTGATCACAGAGTAGATAAATGCCAGAGAACCTTTATTCTGCAGCCACATTTTTCGTCCCATTAGACTCGGCCTATTTTACAGAAGCCGAGATAATTGAGGAGAGATGTAAGGAAGGAACCTCACGATCCTCCAGGACTAGTCAGCTCAGAGCCGTGACGTGTGGACAAGGTTTTTCTACATTGTGGGGAATTTAGGGAGCGCTGCAGCAAGGGGGTTGGTAATGACACGCCACCGTGACACATAATGCATGGACTGTCTCCTCTCATTTGTTCTTTGAAGCTTGTTTTCCTCGTGAGTGATGCTCGGCGCATGAGAAAAGCCCAAACAATTAACATCAAATGGGTTTTCTGCGATTTGTAAAATCCTGCGCTCCGCTGATCCCCCGCTGCGGCTCCCCTTTAGGTGGATTATAATGAGGGCAATCCGGGCTACCGCCCGGGGCCTTGGGTCTCCAGAGGGCCTGGGGCTCCGGGGTGTCTATGGCCGGATTGCCCTCATTATTTGCGCAGCCCCGCGGCACATACCGGCAGACAGTGGCGGGGGGGGGGGGCCCGGACCACTCCCCCAGCAGTGGTGCACAGCCGCTACGTCTTCATCGGCCGGGCCAGCACTGCAGCAGTTAACTTCCCTGTGCTGGCCCGGCCGCGTCACTGCTAGGAGACACGGCCGTGTCTCCTAGCTGTGACATCACGCAGTGCGCGCCCGGCCTGCACTGCTACTTACCACCGGAGAGGAGCAGGAGCCAGGAGGACTGGAGCCGAGCCGGGGGATGGTGAGTGTGTGTGTGTGTGTGTCTGTCTGTGTGTGTCTGTGTGTATGTGTATGTATGTATGTATGTATGTGTGTGCAGGCAGATATCATTGTGTGATGTCTGTTTATATGTATTTTTGTGTTTCAAATGTGTTTATGCGTGTATGTATATGTCTGTATATGTTTGTGTGTGTGCGTGACTGCGTGCGTGACTGCGTGCGGCCTCCTGCTGAGTATAGATGGCGCCGTGCGGCCTCCTGCTGTGTATAGATAGCACCGTGCGGCCTCCCGCTGTGTATAGATGGCTCCGTGCGGCCTCCCGCTGTGTATAGATGGCTCCGTGCAGCCTCCCGCTGTGTATAGATGGCTCCGTGCGGCCTCCCGCTGTGTATAGATGGCACCGTGCGGCCTCCCGCTGTGTATAGATGGCACCGTGCGGCTCCCTGCTGTGTATAGGTGGCACCGTGCGGCCTCCTGCTGTGTATAGGTGGCACCGTGCGGCCTCCCGCTGTGTATAGATGGCACCGTGCGGCTCCCTGCCGAGTATAGATGGCTACGTGCGGCCTCCTGCCGTGTATAGATGGCTACGTGCGGCCTTCCGCTGTGTATAGATGGTGCCGTGTGGCCTCCCGCCATTTATAGATGGCGCCATGTGGCCTCCTGCCGTGTATAGATGGCTACGTGCGGCCTTCCGCTGTGTATAGATGGCGCCATGTGGCCTCCCGCCGTTTATAGATGGTGCCGTGTGGCCTCCTGCCGTGTATAGATGGCGCCGTGCGGCCTCCTGCCGTGTATAGATGGCTACGTGCGGCCTCCTGCCGTGTATAGATGGCTATGTGCGGCCTCCTGCCGTGTATAGATGGCTACGTGCGGCCTCCTGCCGTGTATAGATGGCTACGTGCGGCCTCCTGCCGTGTATAGATGGCTACGTGCGGCCTCCTGCCGTGTATAGATGGCTACGTGCGGCCTCCTGCCGTGTATAGATGGCTACGTGCGGCCTCCTGCCGTGTATAGATGACTACGTGTGGCCTCCTGCTGTGTATAGATGGCTACATGCGGCCTCCTGCTGTGTATAGGTGGCTACGTGCGGCCTCCTGCTGTGTATAGATGGCTACGTGCGGCCTCCCGCTGTTTAGACGGCGCCGTGCGGCCTCCTGCTGTGTATAGATGGTTACGTGTGCTCAATATTGAGTCATACAATTACCTGCCAGGGACATGCGGATGTGAAGAGTTCTTCACATGCATTTCCGCATGCGGACTGACAAGCGCTTTCCAAGCGATTTTAGCATCACTTGGAAAGTGCTTGACAACTTGGTCACACTATATAAATCCATGCAACCGGCATGGATTTATATAGTGTGACCGTAAAAGAATGGTAAAAAATAAATATATACTTACCTTCTGATGGCCTGCCGACGTCAGCGGTCGCGTGACCCGTCACATGACTAAATGACGTCACGGCAAGTCCTTTTCAGACCTGCCGGCAAGCCAGGACGCATCAGATAAAGACACCGGGGGCCATCAGAAGGTAAGTATAATATTTATTTTTTATTTTATTCTTTTTTTACAGGTTCTATGGTACCCTGGTCCGGAGGAGAGTCTCCTCTTCTCCAAACCCGGGTACCATCCGCACATTGAAACGCATGGAATCTGCATGTACAGATGCAGTGATGCGGATTCCATGTGTTCCAATGTGAGTCAATGGCGGCGAAAGCGCAGCGCTTCCGCAAAATAATTGTTATTGCTGCGGATTTTTCCTCAATGATAATCCGCAGCGGAAATTTCCGCAGCATGTGCACAGCACATGCGGATTATCATTGGGGAACATGGCAGACCTTCTACCAAGCGTTTTTTAAGCATTTCTGCAGCGGAATTGGCGCTGCGTAAATGCTTAATAAACGCGTAGTGGGCACACAGCATAAAAAAAATTATTATAATTAATATTGTGCCAAATTAATTTCACGTGAACTATCACATGATCTATCACAGGGGATCATGTGACATGTCATACATACAGGTATATGTGCATGTATGTGTGTGTGGGGGGGGCTGTGCCTTCTAAACTGCCCGGGGCCCTTGCTACTCTTAATCCACCCCTGCGGCTCCCCCACACCCACCACCATGCTGCCATACAATAATATAGTATTCGGACTATAAGACGCACCCCCCACTTTCCTCCAAAATTTTGGAGGAAAAAAGTGCATCTTATAGTCCGAAAAATACGGTTTTTATTAAGAATAGGAGATTTATTTTTTTTTTAAATGTAGGAACGATTCAATTATTCCCAAGATCTCACCCCATGGATGGATCCTTTGTATTTGCAATTGTTGGAGGAAGGGCATTGCTAACAATAGGAATTCCAGAGAATGGAGGACTTAACTACAACTCCCAGTATGTCCTTAGCAATGGTAAGGAGATACTGGGAGTTGTTACCAGTCATCATCAGACTGTGGACCGTATAGGAACCAATGTACTGATTAGATGCAAGCAGTGGAACTATTAAACGTTTAAAAAGTAACTTACATTTTGGGATATATATTACATGATTTAGGTCCTATAATTTTGAGCAGATTAGTGCGAATCTGAGACCCTGATCACTCAGAAGATCTCTTAGAAGTGAAGAGGTGAGGAGACATGACTGTGACTTTCTGCTGCATTTGCTCCGCTCAGTGTACTCTCCTATCTACTGAGCTGCGCTCTTCTAGGAGGCCTTTTAAGCAAAGGAGCAAAGGATTGGGGTCCCCACAAATCTGCTCAGAATTAATGACCCTAAATCACATTAAAAACGTCCCAAAAGTTGATTTACTCTTTAAGGTTAATTTACACACACACACGCACCACACATACACTGTATACGCCGTACGCACCACACATACACTGTATACGCCGTACGCACCACACACACTGTATACGCCGTACGCACCACACACACACACACATTGTATACGCCGTACACACCACACACACACACACACACTGTATACGCTGTACATACCACACACACTGTATACGCCGTACACACCACACACACACACACACTGTATACGCCGTACACACCACATACACTGTATACGCCGTACACCACACACACACACTCTGTATAAGCCGTACGCACCACATACACACACACTGTATACACCGTACGCACCACACACACACACTGTATACGCTGTACATACCACATACACTATATACGCCGTACGCACCACCACACACACTGTATACGCCTTACACACCACACACACACTGTATACGCCTTACACACCACACACGCACTGTATACGCCGTACACACCACACACACACACTGTATACGCCGTACACACCACACACACTGTATACGCCTTACACACCACACACACACTGTATACGCCGTACACACCACACACACACACTGTATACGCCGTACACACCACATACACTGTATACGCCGTACACCACACACACACACACTCTGTATAAGCCGTACACACCACACACACACACTGTATACGCCGTACGCACCACACACACACTGTATACGCTGTACATACCACATACACTGTATACACCATATGCACCACCACACACACTGTATACGCCGTACACACCACACACACTGTATACGCCGTACGCACCACACACACTCTGTATACGCCATACATACCACACACACTGTATACGCCGTACACACCACACACACGCACTCTGTATACACCGTACGCACCACACACACTGTATACGCCATACTCACCACACACACACTCTGTATACGCCGTACACACCACACACACACTGTATACGCTGTACATACCACACACACACTGTATATGCCGTACACACCACACACACACACTGTATACGCCGTACGCACCACCACACACACACGCACTCTGTATACACCGTACGCACCACACACACGCACTCTGTATACACCGTACACACCACACACACACTGTATATGCCGTACACAGTGGCGTACTGCCAATGGCGGCAGACCAGGCGACTGCTATGGGGCCCGTGAGCCGAGGGGGCCCATAGCAGTCCAGGGGTGGATATACCGCCACCGGTGCAGCTGCGCCGGGTCTCCACCATGCAGCTGCACCAAGGGGCCCACAAGGTGCAGCTGCTCCCTGCACGCGGCGGTCAGGGAGTGATCCCTACAGCTCCGCTGCTGTCAGGAGGAGAATAGCAGGGGAGCTGGAGGGTTCATCCTCTGCTTCCTCCCTGACCCAGGCGCGCGCAGCTTGATGACGTCATCATGCAGCGCGCGCCTGGGTCAGGAAGAAAGCTGCCGGCAACCAGGAGGATGCTGCTGCAGGGGAGCGAGCTGAAGTAAGTTTTTTTTTTTTTTTACTGAAATGCTGGGGAGGGGATGGGGCTGGGAAGAGCAATAATGGGGCGGATAGAGCTGGGGAGAGCAATGATGGGGATGGTGGGGAAGGGGAGAGCAATGATGGGGGTGCTGGGAGAGAGCAATGATGGGGGTGCTGGGAGAGAGCAATGATGGGGGTGCTGGGAGAGAGCAATGATGGGGGTGCTGGGACAGAGCAATGGTGGGGGGCTGGGAGAGAGCAATGATGGAGGTGCTGGGACAGAGTAATGATGTGGGTGCTGAGAGGAAATGATGGGGGTGCTGGGAGAGAGCAATGATGGAGGTGTTGGGACAGAGCAATGATGGGGGGCTGGGAGAGAGCAATGATGGAGGTGCTGGGACAGAGCAATGATGGGGGGCTGGGAGAAGCAATGATGGAGGTGTTGGGACAGAGCAATGATGGGGGGCTGGGAGAGAGCAATGATGGAGGTGCTGGGACAGCGCAATGATGGGGGTGCTGGACAGAGCAATGATGGGGGTTGGGAGAGAGCAATGATGGGGGTGGTGGGACAGAGCAATGATGCAGGTGCTAAGAGAGAGAGCAAAGATGGGGGTGCTGGGAGAGAGCAATGATGGGGTTGCTGGGAGAGAGCAATGGTGGGGGTGCTGGGAGAGAGCAATGATGGGGTTGCTGGGAGAGAGCAATGGTGGGGTTGCTGGGAGAGAGCAATGGTGGGGGTGCTGGGAGAGAGCAATGGTGGGGGTGCTGGGACAGAGCAATGATGTGGGGCTGGGAGAGAGCAATGATGGAGGTGCTGGGACAGAGAAATGATGGGGGTGCTGGGAGAGAGCAATGATGGGAGTGCTGGGAGAAGCAATGATGGAGGTGCTGGGACAGAGCAATGATGGGGGGCTGGGAGAGAGCAATGATGGAGGTGCTGAGACAGCGCAATGATGGGGGTGCTGGACAGAGCAAGGATGGGGGTTGGGAGAGAGCAATGATGGGGGTGGTGGGACAGAGCAATGATGCAGGTGCTAAGAGAGAGAGCAATGATGGGGGTGCTGGGAGAGAGCAAAGATGGGGGTGCTGGGAGAGAGCAACGATGAGGGTGCTGGGACAGAGCAATGACGTGGGTGCTGGGACACAGCAATGATGGGGGTGCTGGGAGAGAGCAATGATGGGGGTGCTGGGAGAGAGCAATGGTGGGGGTGCTGGGACAGAGCAATGGTGGGGGGCTGGGAGAGAGCAATGATGTGGGGCTGGGAGAGAGCAATGATGGAGGTGCTGGGACAGAGAAATGATGGGGGTGCTGGGAGAGAGCAATGATGGGAGTGCTGGGAGAAGCAATGATGGAGGTGCTGGGACAGAGCAATGATGAGGGGCTCGGAGAGAGCAATGATGGAGGTGCTGAGACAGCGCAATGATGGGGGTGCTGGACAGAGCAATGATGGGGGTTGGGAGAGAGCAATGATGGGGGTTGTGGGACAGAGCAATGATGCAGGTGCTAAGAGAGAGAGCAATGATGGGGGTGTTGGGAGAGAGCAAAGATGGGGGTGCTGGGAGAGAGCAACGATGAGGGTGCTGGGACAGAGCAATGATGTGGGTGCTGGGACAGAGCAATGATGGGGGTGCTGGGAGAGAGCAACGATGAGGGTGCTGGGACAGAGCAATGACGTGGGTGCTGGGACAGAGCAATGATGGGGGTGCTGGGAGAGAGTAATGATGGGGGTGCTGGGAGAGAGTAATGATGGGGTGCTGGGAGAGAGCAATGACGGGGGTGCTGGGAGAGAGCAATGATGGGGGTGCTGGGAGAGAGCAATGATGGGGGTGCTGGGAGAGAGCAATGATGGGGGTGCTGGGAGAGAGCAATGACGAGGGTGCTGGGAGAGAGCAATGATGGGGGTGCTGGGAGAGAGCAATGATGAGGGTGCTGGGAGAGAGCAATGATGGGGGTGCTGGGAGAGAGCAATTATGGGGGTTTCACTTTGCTTGTACTGTGAAGCCTTGTATGTTTTCCGTGTGCACATAGCCTTACAGTTAATTGGGGAGAGTCACAGAGACTGAATAATTTATATTATTGGCCGGTGCAGATTATAGTTAATGGGGGGCACAGTGCTGCTTATCACTTTATATTTTGATTACTAGGTGGTTAATAGTATATTAATGGGGGGGGGGGGTTACATATCTGTTTTCGAGGACGCAGAGCGGGGGAGACACATGTATACATACAATATGTGACCTTGTTATTTTCTAGGCTGGAGATCATCGTGACAAGACGAGTCGTGGCTGGGAGATGTCGACATGAAGGTCTGACCAGACGGAGAAGAAGCAGCAGAAACCGGCTCTGATCAGATGAGACATCAGCGGTAAGTGCCTGGATGTAAATATTATTCTGTATCTGCACTGTGTGACTTGGAGTGATGATGTTATCTGTAAAATCCCTTAGGCTGTACTCTCACATTTGTGTGAAATGTCCGTGTGCTGCCAGATCTTTTTATCGGATGGTTCACGGACTCGTACAGTTTTATAGATCCATTCACACATCCATGAAAATCATGGATCTGAGAATGAGATCTAAGAGGGTCAGAGAATGTCCTGTTCTGATCCAATATTGAGGATTAGAATAGGACATGCTCAATGCATCAGTAAAACAGGGCAGCACACCGACACTGCACACAGATGCAGGAATGTAGCCTTATTATGTATAGCACAGTCCCTTAGTATATAGTGTACTCACTTATTATGTATAGCGCCATCCTTAGTTATATAGTTTCCTCTTTTATTATGTATAACACCCTCCCTTATTATGTACCATCCTCTCTAGCGGCTCACAGTTGGGGGATCATACTGTGTTGGGGTCAGCATACTTTACCCTGGGAGTTGAGGTGGGGTACAGTAGGGTCATTATACTGTGCATGTGGACGAATTCACCATGGGGGTATTATACTGTGTTTGGGGGGCCCTTTTATTGGCATCACACTTTATGGGGCAATGAAAGAGATCTAGGACATCAGCAGGAGGAAAATTACTATGTAAAGGATGGAATGTTGTGAGATCTGATCTTTGGTGACCCCAACAATTATTTAATTTTTTTTTTTTTGGGGGGGGGGGGCAATTAGAGCTTCTGCTATGGGGCCCCATGATTCCTATGTATGCCCCTGGCCGTACATACCACATACACTGTATACGCCATATACACCACCACAGACACACACTGTATACGCCGTACGCACCACACACACACATACACTGTATATGCCGTACGCACCACCACACACACGCACTCTGTATACACTCTGCGCACCACACACACACACTGTACATGCCATAAGCACCACACACACTATATACGCCATACGCACCACACACACACACACAGTGTATACGCCGTACGCACGACACACACACACACACACAGTGTATACGCCGTACGCACCACAACACACACGCACTCTGTATACACCCTGCGCACACACACACACACACACACACTGTATACGCTGCACACACCACACACACAGTATACGCCGTACGCACAACACACACACTGTATACGCTGTACACACCACACACACTGTATATGCCGTACGCACCACCACACACACACACACACACTCTGTATACGCCGTACGCACCACACACACGGTATACGCCGTACGCAGCCTCTTGCGTGGTACCACCAGCAGAACACTGTCGCAAACACGCCGCCGCCGGGATCAGCCGAATGATTCACTGACTGCCGCCATCTTTGTACAGGAGGAGCGCATGCGCAGTTTTAATGTGACCGCCGCTATCTGCCTGCACAAAGATGGCGACAGTCTGATTTACTGCGTGGGGAGACAGCTCAAACGAGAGAACACATGAGGGAAGAAGACAGCACCGGGGTGGAGAGAGAGAGCAGACAAGGGGGAGAGCACATGGGGTACACAGGTCAAAGAAGAGATCACATAAGAGGAGAAGACAGCAGATGGGGGAGAGAGAAAGTGCACGGAGGGGAAAGAGACAGAGCACAGGGGGGAGACAGCTCAAACGGGACAGCACATGAAGGGAGAACACAGCACAGGAAGGAGAGAGACAGCAGACAAGGGGGAGAGCACATGGGGTAGACAGGTCAAAGAAGAGATCACATGAGAGGAGAAGACAGCAGATGGGGGAGAGAGAAAGCAGACAAGGGGGATAGCACATGGGGTACACGGGTCAAAGAAGAGAGCACAAAAGAGGAGAAGACAGCAGATGGGGGAGAGAGAAAGTGCACAGGGGGAGAGAGACAGAGCACAGGGGGGAGACAGCTCAAACGGGACAGCACATGAGGGGAGAACACAGCACAGGAAGGAGGAAAAGAGAGAGTGGATAGGTGGGTGAGCACATGGGGGGGAGAGATTCTCAACTGTGCAAAGCCTGCCCCCATCGTGACATTACTGCCCTCCCGATGAGACAGCATCGGGCCTCCATCTAGTATATACAGTACAGACCAAAAGTTTGGACACACCTTCTCATTTAAAGATTTTTCTGTATTTTCATGACTATGAAAATTGTACATTCACACTGAAGGCATCAAAACTATGAATTAACACATGTGGAATTATATACTTAACAAAAAAGTGTGAAACAACTGAAAATATGTCTTATATTCTAGGTTCTTCAAAGTAGCCATCTTTTGCTTTGATGACTGCTTTGCACACTCCTGGCATTCTCTTGATGAGCTTCAAGAAGTAGTCACCGGAAATGGTCTTCCAACAATCTTGAAGGAGTTCCCAGAGATGCTTAGCACTTGTTGGCCCTTTTGCCTTCACTCTGCTGTCCAGCTCACCCCAAACCATCTCGATTGGGTTCAGGTCTGGTGACTGTGGAGGCCAGGTCATCTGGCGTAGCACCCCATCACTCTCCTTCTTGGTGACATAGCCCTTACACAGCCTGGAGGTGTGTTTGGGGTCATTGTCCTGTTGAAAAATAAATGATGGTCCAACTAAACGCAAACCGGATGGAATAGCATGCCGCTGCAAGATGCTGTGGTAGTCATGCTGGTTCAGTATGCCTTCAATTATGAATAAATCCCCAACAGTGTCACCAGCAAAGCACCCCCACACCATCACACCTCCTCCTCCATGCTTCACGCTGGGAACCAGGCATGTAGAGTCCATCCGTTCACCTTTTCTGCGTCGCACAAAGACACGGTGGTTGGAACCAAAGATCTCAAATATGGACTATTCAGACCAAAGCACAGATTTCCACTGGTCTAATGTCCATTCCTTGTGTTCTTTAGCCCAAACAAGTCTCTTCTGCTTGTTGCCTGTTCTTAGCAGTGGTTTTCTAGCAGCTATTTTACCATGAAGGCCTGCTGCACAAAGTCTCCTCTTAACAGTTGTTGAAGAGATGTGTCTGCTGCTAGAACTCTGTGTGGCATTGACCTGGTCTCTAATCTGAGCTGCTGTTAACCTGCGATTTCTGAGGCTGGTGACTCAGATAAACTTATCCTCAGAAGCAGAGGTGACTCTTGGTCTTCCTTTCCTGGGGCGGTCCTCATGTGAGCCAGTTTCTTTGTAGCGCTTGATGGTTTTTGCAACTGTACTTGGGGACACTTTCAAAGTTTTCCCAATTTTTCAGACTGACTGACCTTCATTTCTTAATGTAATGATGGCCACTCGTTTTTCTTTACTTAGCTGCTTTTTTCTTGCCATAATACAAATTCTAACAGTCTATTCAGTAGGACTATCAGCTGTGCATCCACCAGACTTCTGCACAACACAACTGATGTTCCCAACTCCATTTATAAGGCAAGAAATCCCACTTATTAAACCTGACAGGGCACACCTGTGAAGTGAAAACCATTTCTGGTGACTACATCTTGAAGCTCATCAAGAGAATGCCAAGAGTGTGCAAAGCAGTCATCAAAGCAAAAGGTGGTTACTTTGAAGAACCTAGAATATAAGACATATTTTCAGTTGTTTCACACTTTTTTGTTAAGTATATAATTCCGCATGTGGTAATTCATAGTTTTGATGCCTTCAGTGTGAATGTACAATTTTCATAGTCATGAAAATACAGAAAAATCTTTAAATGAGGTGTGTCCAAACTTTTGGTCTGTACTGTATATATATTACATATTCTACAAGCAGGGCTTGTGGATTGTCCATTATTATAATATACAACATATAAAGTGCAGTGCAGTAGGGGAAGGCGAAGGACCTGACTAATCCCCCCAAATATTAATGATAGTGTGTAAAATAATCACAGGCTGCAATTACCCACAATGTTTTTTAGTTTTGTTTTTTTAAACAATTAAAATCAACTTTTTCTTGTGGTTGTAAATGTGAAATAACAGTGAGAGCCATGATGACATCACAATGCACATGACATCATAGACATGACAGCTGGAGTAGAATGTATGAAGCTCTGCGCCAGAGCCATCTTGTGTCACTAGGATCTGACAGCTGGAAGGGGACGAGTCCAGGTAGGGAGCACATTACTTTTAAGCTTTGGTATACTTATAGCGTATCCCCCGGATTTATCATGGATCTCCAGAAACACTCTGTAATAAGACATTTTCAGGACCACCCCTTACCTAAATGAGGAGTCACTGATGATCTGTTGATATTAACAAGTATGGCAGCTAAACCCCCAGCAATGAGCTGCTATATTGCTGGGGAAGCAGCGTTTTCCATGCCCCCTATAGCAGGAGGATGACAATGTGATGATACATATTTGTTGGGGGTCTTCCAGCTCTTTGCACTGCCCGCCCACTATGGCAGACTACAATGGCGCTCGCCCCCTATGTCACCCCTATGCTCTAGTAAGGCATGTAGATAGGGGGGGCTCAAGTTGGGACATCTTTATGGGGCTCCATTTTTGGATCGTTTCGCCATTGACGTGGTAGAATTACAGCACTTTGTAACAGAAATTTAGTAGCGTATGCCATCATTCTCTGTTGTCAGCTCTTTTGCTCCTGTGAATTCGGGGGGACATTGGAGTTGTAGTTTGGGTGGTCAGGACTGGCAGTATGGGGTCCTGGGTGTTATTTTAGTACATAGAGCAGTAGGTAATATAGATAAAATAAAAGGCTCCTTTTAAATGTGCGTCATAGAATTATAAAATGAGGTCGGGGTTTTGTCTTTTTATTGAATTAATTTTTTGTTGATGTTGTAAACTGGATCCATAAAAAGCAGTGAGAGTTTTAATGACATCACCGGGCGCGTGACATCATCGACATTCCATGACATCACAGATGAAATAGAATGTGCACATTTCTAAACCGGAATCATTTTATGTCTTTAACCCCGGACAGCTTGAAGGAGACTGGTCCAGGTAAGCGTCTCTTCACACAATCTTGGGGTCCTGTTTACACATCATGTAGCTGGGGGTGTCTGTGGTGAAGTTCAGCACTGCACCATTTTGCCCCCCAAAAAATCAGAGCCAACACGTCTGTGTCATGTGCTTATTGCTGTGATTGTCAAGGTGATGCCTTTAGGGATGGCTGACACTGCTGAGTAGCCGGCATATAACTCGGATGAGTATAGCACTCACTCCAATGTTATACTATGGGGCAGTGCCAACTAGTGTTTATTTTCTCATGCCAAGTCGGCATGAGAAAAAAATTGCTGCATGCTGCAATTGGCAGAGTATATCAGACGACGCGCCCATACAAGTCTATGGATACGTGAAAAACATCGGACTGCACTCAGATGTCATCTGAGTGCAGTCCAATATACGCCGGCTGACTCACACAATTGAGAAGATGGAGAAATTAAATGCTCCATCTTCTCCACACCTGTGATCCGAATCTCGCATGCGAGAGAATTGGATCACAAACACAATATTGTTGATATTTTCCATTGAAGTAAGGCCCCCCTAAGGCGAAGGTCTGGACAGTAAGAAACCCTTCCAGTGTCAATGACCACCTAATGGTTCAAAAATATCTACCCCACTTTTTGCTATAAAGTGTAGATTGAGCGTCCCAGAATGCCAAAGGGGATCCAGAAACCAGAATATTTAATACCTTATTTCAATCAGACTTCACCAATCTTTTTTTTTTTTGGTTTGTCCCATAGGGCGGAACGTTAAGTCGTCTGAAGAAACGCAGTGAGAAGGCATTCGTCTTGACTAGCGGAGAGGTTACTCCTTTTCTACAGGAGTCTGACAGGTAAGTGGACATTTTAACTCATCCATCAATTCCTCCCCTTGTACATTTATTGCAGAATTGCCGTTTTAATCACCCAAAAAGCACATTGACCGGATATTTAACCAACTCACCACTTAGTTCAATCTAGCAATTTTAGGACTTCAATCCTGAAATACTTATTGGGTATAATGGCTTCACTGACTTAATTTCTAATATGTCCATTTTCCAACTTCAACCAAGAGGATATGCTGGTCTTGGAATATTTTCACTAGAACCGGTATAACTATGTCCATCATGCTCCTCCAGTTAGGAGGATAGACTGGGACATTGATGGTTTATCAGCCCCACACTGGCGAATCCAGATCCAACTTCCATTAGGAGGGCAGACTGGTATATGGTGGGGAAAAGAAGTATTTAATACACTGCCGATTTTGCAAGTTTTCCCACCTACAATGAATGGAGAGGTCTGTAATTTTTATCGTAGGTCACTTCACCTGTGAGAGACCAAGTTTAAAAATAAAATCCAGAAAAATCACATTGTATGATTAACATTACATAATTCATTTGCATTTTATTGCATGAAATAAGTATTTGATACAATAGAAAAATAGAACTTAATATTTGGTACAGAAACCTTTGTTTGCAATTACAGAGGTCAGACGTTTCCTGTAGTTCTTGACCAGGTTTGCACGCACTGCAGCAGGGATTTTGGCCCTCTCCTCCATACGGATCTTCTCCAGATCTTTCAAGTTTCGGGGCTGTTGCTGGGCAATATTGAGTTTCAGCTCCCTCCAAAGCTTTTCTACTGGGATCAGGTCTGGAGACTGGCTAGACCACTACAGGACCTTGAAATGCTTCTTATCGAGCCACGCCTTAGGTTGCCCTGGCTGTGTGTTTCGGATCATTGTCATCCTGGAAGACCCAACCACAACCCATCTTCAACGTGCTTACTGAGGGAAGGAAGATACATGACCCCATCCATCCTCCCTTCAATACATTGCAGTCGTCCTGTCCCCTTTGCAAAAAAAAGCACCTCCGAAGTATGAGGTTTCCCCCGCCATGCTTCATGGTTGGGAGAGTGTTCTTGGGGTTGTACTCATCCTTCTTCTTCCTCCAAACAAGGTGAGTGGAGTGGACACCAAAAAGTTCTATTTTGATCTCATCTGACCACATGACCTTCTCCCATGCCTCCTCTGGATCATCCAGATGGTTATTGACAACTTCAAACAGGCCTGGATATGTGCTGGGGTGAGCACTGGACCTTGTGTGCCCTGCAGGATTTTAATCCATGATAGCGTAGTGTGTAACTAATGGTAATGTTTTAGACTGTGGTGCCAGCTCTATTTAGGTCATTGACCAGGTCCTCCCATGTAGTTCTGGGCTGATTCCTGACGTTTCTCAGAATCATCCTTACCCCACGAGGCGAGATCTTGCATGGAGCCCCAGACCGAGGAAGACTTAGTCATCTTGTGTTTCTTCCATTTTCTAATAATTGCGCCAACAGTTGTTGGCGTCTCGTGAAGCTGCTTGCTTATTGTCCTGTAGCCCATCCCAGCCTTGTGTCTTTTATACAGGTAATAAGTTCAAACAAGTGCAATTAATACAGGTAATGAGTGCAGAGTAGGAGGGCTTCTTAAAGAAAAGCTAACAAGTATGTGAGAGCCAGAATTCTTGCTGGTTGGTAGGTGATCAAATACTTATTTCATGCAATAAAATGCAATTTAATTATTTAAAAATCATATAATGTGATTTTCTGATTTTTAGATTTTGTCTCTCACAGATGAAGTGACCTACGATAAAAATGACAGACCTCTACACTCTTTGTAGGTAGGAAAACTTGCAAAATCGGCAGTGTATCAAATACTTATTTTCTCCACTGTAGTGCTGTCCAACATGACACCATCAAGCTCATCTTACCACTCCATACCAGGAGGGTAGATTGGGGCATTTACAGTTTAATCACTTTGTGTCCACAAGGCCATCTCTTCCAACTAGGAGCCTTAACTGGACTTACAGTGGTTTTATTCAGCTTATTGCAGCCATGTCCAGCTTGCACCTCCAACAAGGAGAGTAAACTGAAATGTAGATGTTTATCAGCTTAAATGCTGAGCAGTCCATCCTATGACACCGGACCAGGAGGAGCAGCTGGACTTACACTGGTTTTGCTCAGCTCAGCCATACCCAACTTACAAATCCAACTTAAAGGATAACCTGGAAACTAAATGGTTAACCAACTTAAACGCCAACCAGTCCAATTTATGACTCCAGACCCCGAATATTAATTGAACTTACAATGATTTCATGTGTCTTATGACCAGTGGTGTAACTAGAGTCTGAATATATATATCCCGAATATGTCCCCCATTCTGCCGCTGTTCTTTATTGTATAAAAAAAAAACTAAGCCATTATACTCACCAGGGGTGTACATTCAAGTCATGGGGCTCCAGAGCTTAAGTATAACGCACTCCCCATAGTCCTTCATATAGTATAATGCATCCCATAGTCCTCCATATAGTATAATGCATCCCATTCTCCTCTATATAATATACTGTACAGCCCATAGTCGTCCATAAAGTATAATGCACAGCTCCTAGTCATACATGTAGTATAATGCACCCCATAGTTTTCAATAAAGTATAAAGCACCTCCACAGTCATACATAGTAGTATAATGCACCACATCATAATATATAGCAGTATAATTCACCCCCATAGTCATATATGGTAATATAATGTACCTCCATAGTCATATAAAGTAGTGTAATGCACCCCATAGTCATATATAGTAGTATAATGCACCTCCATAGTCATATATAGCAGTATAATGCACCCCCATCGTCATATATAGCAGTGTAATGCACCCCATCGTCATATATAGCAGTATAATGCAAGCCATAGTCCTATATAGCAGTATAATGCACCCCCAGTCATATATAGTAGTATAATGCACCCCATAGACATGTACAGTAGTATAATGCATCCTCATAGTCATATATAGTAGTATAATACACTTCATAGTCATCCATAGAAGTATAATGCACCCCCATCGTCACATAAAGCAGTATAATGCACTCCATAGTCATATAAGGCAGTATAATGTACCCCCATATAGTTTATATAGTAGTATAATGCACCCCATAGTCATATATAGCAGTATATTGCACCTCCTGGTCATATATAGTTGTATAATGTACCCCCATAGTCATATATAATAGTATACTGCACCCCCATAGTCATATACACTAGTATAAAGCATCCCATAGTCATATATAGTAGTATAAAGCACCCCATAGTCATATATAGTAGTATAAAGCACCCCATAGTCATTTATAGTAGTATAAAGAACCCCATAGTCATTTATAGCAGTATAATGTACCCCCATAGTCATATATAGTAGTATAATGCACCCCACTGTCATATCAGTATAATGCACCCCCATAGTCATATATAGTAGTATAATGCACCCACATAGTCATATATAGTAGTATAATACACCTTTATAGTCATATACAGAAGTATAATGCACCCCTATAGTCATCCGTAGTAGTATAATACAACCCCAATAGTCATCCGTAGTAGTATAATACAACCCCCATAGTCATATATAGTAGTGTAATGCACCTCCATAGTCATAAATAGTAGTATAATGCACCACCATAGTCATAAATGGTAGTAAAATGCACCCTATAGTCATATATAGCACTATATTGCACTTCAGTCATATATAGCAGTATAATGTACCCCCATAGTCATATAAAGCAGTATAATGTACATCATAGTCATATATAGCAGTATAATGCACCCTTATAGCCATATATAGTAGTATAGTATACCCCATATTCATATATAGTAGTATAATGTACCCCATAGTCATATAGCAGTATAATGCACCCCGTAGTCATATATAGTAGTATAAAGCACCTCATAGTCATATATAGTGTTACGGGTCCGGGGGGTGGAACCTCTGTGCTATGGTGCAAGGAGGGACCCAGAGGGGCGTAACTAAGTATCAACCCGGACCGACCCTGGTCGTACGGCGGCTAACGACTCCGTGACCAGGGAGGGACCGAGCCGAGGGACCAGGTGCTACTCTAGGGATGACCTTGTAAGGGAGCAGGTGACCTTCACGGTACAGATGGCAGGGACTGACCGGAATAGCAGGTAGGCACAGCAGGCAGGCTGGCGAGCAGGAGTCTCTAGGTGGGCTGGCAGGTGGTCACGGCAAGTGACAGCAGGAGTCTCTAGGTGGTCACGGCAAGTGACGGCAGGAGTCTCTAGGTGGGCTGGCAAGTGGTCACGGCAAGTGACGGCAGGAGCCTCCAGGAAGGCACGGCAGGTAACAGGCAGGTCACAGGCAAGTGCTCCCAGGTGAGCGGGCTGACAGGCACGGCAGGTACCAGGCAGGCAACAGGCAAGTGCTCCCAGGTGAGCGGGCTGGCAGGCACGGCAGGTAACAGACTGGTAGTCAGGCTAGCAGCGGGACCTGAGGGCTGAAGCAGAAGTCAGAAACACTGTGCAACAACTTTTGCTCGGGCACCTCCATTTTGGAGGAGGTGCCTTATATATGGGAGGACCCTCGGCTATTGGCCGAGGACTCCTTAGGACGGCGCACGCGGCCCCTTTAAGAGGGAGGGAGCGAGCGCGCCCTAAGCACAGTGCCCGGGGAGCTGCGCGCGCCGGCTGCAGGAAGAGGAGCGCTGGTGAACGCAGAGCGGGGAGCGAGGAGGTGAATGGGACGGCGTCTCTGCCTAGCAGGGGGCAGAGACGCCGATGCTACATATAGTAGTATGGCAACTTATTTAAAATAAATATTTAAATACTCTACCCACCTTCCCTTCACTCCCGCTCCGCAAGTCCTGTTGTGAAGCAGGCAGCTGACTTCGGCCTGTGACGGGAGTGCATGACGTTACTGCCATGCGCCCCGTGATGTGCTGGCCTATGATTGGCCGACAGAATGCATTGTCGCTAAAGGACCCAATAGGTATGTCCACAGCAATACACTTCAACTGGATGTGCGTAGGAGGACACACATCTAATTAAAGGTTCTGCTGGTGTCGGCAGGCCCCTGATCCTCCGGGCCTTTGTGACTTGCTGCGACCGCAGTCGTTACTCCCCTACTAATCACAACCATGACCAACTTCAACTAGAAGGATAACTGGGACATAAATATTTTGCTAAGTAAAATGTCGACCAGTCCATTCTGAGACTCCCGACATCAGACTTAAAATAGCTTCATTCTGTTTAAAGCAACCATTTACACCTCCTACCAACAAGAGGCCAAACTGGGACATGGATAGCACATTGAACAGGTCTGCCTTTAACATCTAAGTATGAGGGATGGACTGGAAATTTGTTGGCCTCACCAGCTACCCTCAGGACTGTACTTTATTAAGGCACCTCCTTGTTGTTTGATAGGATCAGCCGTTATCACCCGGAAGTCATTCTTACCAATATCAGCAGAATTGCTAGTTAATGAAGCATTGAGACAGTAAAGAAAAGAAGCCTACAAACCACAATCGGCTGACATACCACTGAAAGTAGCCCGGGGCGGGCGGGCGGGCCCCACAGTCCGGACCCGGGGCGGGCGGGCCCCACAGTCAGGACACGGGGCTGGCTGGCCCCACATTCAGGACACGGGGCGGGCGGGGGGCCCCACAGTCAGGACACGGGACGGGCGGGGGGCCCCACAGTCAGGACACGGGGTGGGCAGGGGGCCCCACAGTCCGGATGCAGGGCTAGTCCCGGGGCAGGCAGCCCCACAGTCCAGGCTCTGGGCTAGACCCGGGGCCAGCCGGCCCCACAGTCCAGACCTGGGGCGGGCGGGGGGCCCCACAGTCCAGGCTCGGGCGGACGGGCCCCACAGTCCAGGCTCGGGGTGGATAGGCCCCACAGTTCACGCTCGGGCCCCACAGTCCACGCTCGGGGCGGACGGGCCCCACAGTCCAGGCTCAGGGCGGACGGGCCCCACCGTCCAGGCCCGGGGCAGACAGGCTCCCCTTTCCCACTCGGGGCGGGCATGTCCCACAGTCCAGGCTCGGGGCGGGCGTGCCCCACAGTCCAGACACAGGGCTAGTCCTGGGGCAGGTGGCCCCACAGTCCAGACCTGGGGCTAGACCCGGGGCAGGCGGCCCCAAGTACGGACACGGGGCGGATGGGCCCCACAGTCTGGACTCGGGGCGGGCGAGCCCTACAGTCTGAAAACGGGGCGGGCGGGCCCCACAGTCAGGACACGGGGCGGGCGGGCCCCACAGTTAGGACACGGGGCGGGCGGGCCCCACAGTCAGGACACGGGGCGGGCGGGCCCCACAGTCAGGACACAGGGCGGGCGGGCCCCACAGTCAGGACACGGGGAGGGCGGGCTCCACAGTCAGGACATGGGGCGGGCGGGCCCCACAGTCCGAACACAGGGCTAATCCCGGGGCATGCGGCCCCACAGTCCAGACCTGGGGCTAGACCCGGGGCAGACGGCCCACAGTCCGGACACGGGGTGGACGGGCCCCACAGTCCGGACACGGAGCAGGCATGCCCCACAGTCCAGACCTGGGGCTAGACCCGGAGAACGCGGCCCACAGTCCGGACACGGGGTGGACGGTCCCCACAGTCCGGACACGGGGGAAGCCACAGTCCAGACATATGGCGGACGGGCCGCACAGTCCAGGCTCGGGGCGGACGGGCCCCACAGTCCGGACACGGGGCTAGTCCCGGGGCAGGCGGCCCCACAGTCCAGACCTGAGGCTAGACCAGGGGCAGGCGGCCCCACAGTCCAGACCTGGGGCAGGCGGCCCCACATTCCAGACTCGGGGCGAGCGGGGGGCCCCACAGTCCGTACCCGGGGCGGACGGGCCCCACAGTCCAGGCTCGGGGCGGACGGGCCCCACAGTCCGGACACGGGGCTAGTCCCGGGGCAGGCGGCCCCAAAGTCCGGATACGGGGCGGATGAGACCCACAGTCTGGACACGGGGCGGGCGAGCCCCACAGTCAGGACACGGGACGGACGGGCCCCACAGTCCGGACACGGGGCTAGTCCCGGGGCAGGCGGCCCCAAAGTCCGGACACGGGGCGGATGAGCCCCACAGTCTGGACACGGGGCGGGCGAGCCCCACAGTCAGGACACGGGGCGGGTGGGACCCACAGTCAGGACACAGTGCGGACGGGCCCCACAGTCAGGACACGGGGCGGGCGGGCCCCACAGTCAGGACACGGGGCGGGCGGGCCCCACAGTCAGGACACGGGGCGGGCGGGCCCCACAGTCAGTACACGGGGCGGGCGGGCCCCACAGTCAGGACACGGGGCGGGCCCCACAGTCAGGACACGGGGCGGGTGGGCCCCGGGTGGGCCCCACAGTCAGGACATGGGGCGGGTGCAGTCAGGACATGGGGCGGGCGGGCCCCACAGTCAGTACACGGGGCGGGCGGGCCCCACAGTCAGGACACGGGGCGGGCCCCACAGTCAGGACACGGGGCGGGTGGGCCCCACAGTCAGGACATGGGGCGGGCGGGCCCCACAGTCAGGACATGGGGCGGGCGGGCCCCACAGTCAGGAAATGGGGCGGGTGGGCCCCACTGTCAGGACATGGGGCGGGCGGGCTCCACAGTCAGGACATGGGGCGGGCGGGCTCCACAGTCAGGACATGGGGCTAGACCCGGGACAGGCGGCCCATAGTCCAGACACGGGGTGGACGGGCCCCATAGTCCGGACACGGGGCGGGCATGCCCCATAGTCCAGACTTGGGGCTAGACCCGGGGCAGGCGGCCCCACAGTCCAGACCTGAGGCTAGACCCGGGGCAGGCGGTCCCATATTCTAGACACGGGGTGGACGGGCCTCACAGACCTGACATGGGGCGGACATGCCCCACAGTCCAGACCTGGGGCTAGACCCGGGGCAGGCGACCCACAGTCCGGACACGGGGTGGACGGGCCCCACAGTCCGTACACGGGTTGGACGGGCCCCACAGTCCGGACACGGGGTGGACGGGACCCTCAGTCAGGACACGGGGCGGGCGGGCCCCACAGTCAGGACACGGGGCGGGCGGGCCCCACAGTCAGGACATGGGGCGGGCGGGCCCCACAGTCAGGACATGGGGCGGGCGGGCCCGCCGGGCCACAAAGTCAGGACATGGGACGGGCGGGCCCAACAGTCAGGACATGGGGCGGGCGGGCCCCCCACAGTCAGGACATGGGGCGGGCGGGCTCCAGTCAGGACATGGGGCGGGCGGGCCCCACAGTCAGGACACGGGGTGGGCGGGCCCCACAGTCCAGACCTGGGGCTAGACCCGGGGCAGGCGGCCCATAGTCCAGACACGTGGTGGACGGGCCCCACAGTCCGGACACGGGGCGGGCATGCCCCATAGTCCAGACCTGGGGCTAGACCCGGGGCAGGCGGCCCCACAGTCCAGACCTGAGGCTAGACCCGGGGCAGGCGGTCCCATATTCTAGACACGGGGTGGACGGGCCTCACAGACCTGACATGGGGCGGACATGCCCCACAGTCCAGACCTGGGGCTAGACCCGGGGCAGGCGACCCACAGTCCGGACACGGGGTGGACGGGCCCAACTGTCCGGACACGGGGTGGACGGGCCCCACAGTCCGGACACGGGGTGGACGGGCCCCACAGTCCGGACACGGGGTGGACGGGCCCCACAGTCCGGACACGGGGTGGACGGGCCCCGCAGTCCGGACACGGGGTGGACGGGCCCCGCAGTCCGGACCCGGGGTGGACGGGCCCCGCAGTCCGGACACGGGGCGGACGGGCCCCGCAGTCCGGACACGGGGCGGACGGGCCCCGCAGTCCGGACAGGGGGCGGACGGGCCCCGCAGTCCGGACACGGGGCGGACGGGCCTCCCAGTCCGGACACGGGGCTAGTCCCGGGGCAGGCGGCCCCAAAGCCCGGACACGGATGAGCCCCACAGTCTGGACACGGGGCGGGCGAGCCCCACAGTCAGGACACGGGGCGGGTGGGACCCACAGTCAGGACACAGTGCGGACGGGCCCCACAGTCAGGACACAGGGCGGGCCCCACAGTCAGGACACGGGGCGGGCGAGCCCCACAGTCAGGACACGGGGCGGGCGGGACCCACAGTCAGGACACGGGGCTGACGGTCCCCACAGTCAGGACACGGGGCGGGCGGGCCCCACAGTCAGGACATGGGGCGGGCGGGCCCCAGGCGGGCCCCACAGTCAGGACATGGGGGGGGCGGGCCCCACAGTCAGGACATGGGGCGGGCGGGCCCCACAGTCAGGACATGGGGCGGGCCCATGGGCCCCCCCCCACAGTCAGGACATGGGGCGGGCGGGCCCCACAGTCAGGACATGGGGCGGGCGGGCTCCACAGTCAGGACATGGGGCGGGCGGGCTGCACAGTCAGGACATGGGGCGGGCGGGCCCCACAGTCAGGACACGGGGCGGGCGGGCCACACAGTCCAGACCTGGGGCTAGACCCGGGGCAGGCGGCCCATAGTCCAGACACGGGGTGGACGGGCCCCACAGTCCGGACACGGGGCGGGCATGCCCCATAGTCCAGACCTAGGGCTAGACCCGGGGCAGGCAGCCCCACAGTCCAGACCTGAGGCTAGACCCGGGGCAGGCGGTCCCATATTCTAGACACGGGGTGGACGGGCCTCAGAGACCTGACATGGGGCGGACATGCCCCACAGTCCAGACCTGGGGCTAGACCCGGGGCAGGCGACCCACAGTCCGGACACGGGGTGGACGGGCCCCACAGTCCGGACACGGGGTGGACGGGCCCCACAGTCTGGACCCGGGGTGGACGGGCCCCACAGTCCGGACACGGGGCGGACGGGCCCCACAGTCCGGACACGGGGCGGACGGGCCCCACAGTCCAGGCTCGGGGCGGACGGGCCTCACAGTCCGGACACGGGGCTAGTCCCGGGGCAGGCGGCCCCAAAGTCCGGACACGGGGCGGATAAGCCCCACAGTCTGGACACGGGGCGGGCGAGCCCCACAGTCAGAACACGGGGCGGGTGGGACCCACAGTCAGGACACGGGGCGGGCGAGCCCCACAGTCAGGACACGGGGCGGGACCCACAGTCAGGACACGGGGCGGGCGGGACCCACAGTCAGGACACGGGGCGGGCGGTCCCCACAGTCAGGACACGGGGCGGGCGGGCCCCACAGTCAGGACATGGGGCGGGCGGGCCCCAGGCGGGCCCCACAGTCAGGACATGGGGGGGCGGGCCCCACAGTCAGGACATGGGGCGGGCGGGCCCCACAGTCAGGACATGGGGCGGGCCCATGGGCCCCCCCCCACAGTCAGGACATGGGGCGGGCGGGCTCCACAGTCAGGACATGGGGCGGGCGGGCTGCACAGTCAGGACATGGAGCGGGCAGGCCCCACAGTCAGGACACGGGGCGGGCGGGCCACACAGTCCAGACCTGGGGCTAGACCCGGGGCAGGCGGCCCATAGTCCAGACACGGGGTGGACGGGCCCCACAGTCCGGACACGGGGCGGGCATGCCCCATAGTCCAGACCTAGGGCTAGACCCGGGGCAGGCGGCCCCACAGTCCAGACCTGGGGCTAGACCCGGGGCAGGCGACCCACAGTCCGGACACGGGGTGGACGGGCCCCACAGTCCGGACACGGGGTGGACGGGTCCCACAGTCTGGACCCGGGGTGGACGGGCCCCACAGTCCGGACACGGGGCGGACGGGCCCCACAGTCCGGACACGGGGCGGACGGGCCCCACAGTCCGGACACGGGGCGGACGGGCCCCACAGTCCGGACACGGGGCGGACGGGCCCCACAGTCCGGACACGGGGCGGACGGGCCCCACAGTCCGGACACGGGGCGGACGGGCCCCACAGTCCGGACACGGGGCGGACGGGCCTCACAGTCCGGACACGGGGCGGACGGGCCCCACAGTCCGGACACGGGGCGGACGGGCCCCACAGTCCGGACACGGGGCGGACGGGCCCCACAGTCCGGACACGGGGCGGACGGGCCCCACAGTCCGGGCTCGGGGCGGACGGGCCTCACAGTCCGGACACGGGGCTAGTCCCGGGGCAGGCGGCCCCAAAGTCCGGACACGGGGCGGATGAGCCCCACAGTCTGGACACGGGGCGGGCGAGCCCCACAGTCAGAACACGGGGCGGGTGGGACCCACAGTCAGGACACAGGGCGGACGGGCCCCACAGTCAGGACACCGTGCGGGCGAGCCCCACAGTCAGGACACGGGGCGGGCGGGACCCACAGTCAGGACACGGGGCGGGCGGGCCCCACAGTCAGGACACGGGGCGGGCGGGCCCCACAGTCAGGACATGGGGCGGGCGGGCCCCACAGTCAGGACATGGGGCGGGCGGGCTCCACAGTCAGGACATGGGGCGGGCGGGCTCCACAGTCAGGACATGGGGCGGGCGGGCTCCACAGTCAGGACATGGGGCGGGCCGGCTGCACAGTCAGGACATGGGGCGGGCGGGCCCCACAGTCCAGACCTGGGGCTAGACCCGGGGCAGGCGGCCCATAGTCCAGACACGGGGTGGACGGGCCCCACAGTCCGGACACGGGGCGGGCATGCCCCATAGTCCAGACCTAGGGCTAGACCCAGGGCAGGCGGCCCCACAGTCCAGACCTGAGGCTAGACCCGGGGCAGGCGGTCCCATATTCTAGACACGGGGTGGACGGACCTCACAGACCTGACATGGGGCGGACATGCCCCACAGTCCAGACCTGGGGCTAGACCCGGGGCAGGCGACCCACAGTCCGGACACGGGGTGGACGGGCCCCACAATCCGGACACGGGACGGACGGGCCCCACTGTCCGGACACGGGGCGGACGGGCCCCACAGTCCGGACACGGGGCGGACGGGCCACACAGTCCAGGCTCGGGGCGATCGGGCCTCACAGTCCGGACACAGGGCTAGTCCCGGGGCAGGCGGCCCCAAAGTCCGGACACGGGGCGGATGAGCCCCACAGTCTGGACACGGGGCGGGCGAGCCCCACAGTCAGGACACGGGGCGGGGGGGACCCACAGTCAGGACACAGGGCGGACGGGCCCCACAGTCAGGACACAGGGCGGGCCCCACAGTCAAGACACGGGGCGGGCGAGCCCCACAGTCAGGACACGGGGCGGGCGGGACCCACAGTCAGGACACGGGGCGGGCGGGTCCCACAGTCAGGACACGGGGTGGGCGGGCCCCACAGTCAGGACACGGGGCGGTCGGGCCCCACAGTCAGGACATGGGGCGGGCGGGTGGGCCCCACAGTCAGGACATGGGGCGTTCGGGCCCCACAGTCAGGACATGGGGCGGGCGGGCTCCACAGTCAGGACATGGTGCGGGCGGGCCCCAGGCAGGCCCCACAGTCAGGACATGGGGGGGGTGGCCCCACAGTCAGGACATGGGGCGGGCGGGCCCCACAGTCAGGACATGGGGCGGGCGGGCCCCACAGTCAGGACATGGGGCGGGCGGGCTCCACAGTCACGACATGGGGCGGGCGGGCTCCACAGTCAGGACACGGGGCGGGCGGGTCCCACAGTCCAGACCTGTGGCTAGACCCGGGGCAGGCGGCCCATAGTCCAGACACGGGGTGGACGGGCCCCACAGTCCGGACACGGGGCGGGCATGCCCCATAGTCCAGACCTAGGGCTAGACCCGGGGCAGGCGGCCCCACAGTCCAGACCTGAGGCTAGACCCGGGGCAGGCGGTCCCATATTCTAGACACGGGGTGGACGGGCCTCAGAGACTTGAGATGGGGCGGACATGCCCCACAGTCCAGACCTGGGGCTAGACCCGGGGCAGGCGACCCACAGTCCGGACACGGGGTGGACGGGCCCCACAGTCCGGACACGGGGTGGACGGGCCCCACAGTCCGGACACGGGGCGGACGGGCCCCACAGTCCGGACACGGGGCGGACGGGCCCCACAGTCCGGACACGGGGCGGACGGGCCCCACAGTCCGGACACGGGGCGGACGGGCCCCACAGTCCGGACACGGGGCGGACGGGCCCCACAGTCCAGGCTCGGGGCGGACGGGCCTCACAGTCCGGACACGGGGCTAGTCCCGGGGCAGGCGGCCCCAAAGTCCGGACACGGGGCGGATGAGCCCCACAGTCTGGACACGGGGCGGGCGAGCCCCACAGTCAGGACACGGGGCGGGTGGGACCCACAGTCAGGACACAGGGCGGACGGGCCCCACAGTCAGGACACGGGGCGGGCGAGCCCCACAGTCAGGACACGGGGCGGGCGGGACCCACAGTCAGGACACGGGGCGGGCGGGCCCCACAGTCAGGACACGGGGCGGGGCCCCACAGTCAGGACACGGGGCGGGTGGGCCCCACAGTCAGGACATGGGGCGGGTGGGCCCCACAGTCAGGACATGGGGCGGGCGGGCCCCACAGTCAGGACATGGGGCGGGCGGGATGGGGCGGGCGGGCCCCACAGTCAGGACATGGGGCGGGCGGGCTCCACAGTCAGGACATGGGGCGGGCCGGCTGCACAGTCAGGACATGGGGCGGGCGGGCCCCACAGTCAGGACACGGGGCGGGCGGGCCCCACAGTCCAGACCTGTGGCTAGACCCGGGGCAGGCGGCCCATAGTCCAGACACGGAGTGGACGGGCCCCACAGTCCGGACACGGAGCGGGCATGACCCATAGTCCAGACCTAGGGCTAGACCCGGGGCAGGCGGCCCCACAGTCCAGACCTGAGGCTAGACCCGGGGCAGGCGGTCCCATATTCTAGACACGGGGTGGACGGGCCTCAGAGACCTGACATGGGGCGGACATGCCCCACAGTCCAGACCTGGGGCTAGTCCCGGGGCAGGCGACCCACAGTCCGGACACGGGGTGGACGGGCCCCACAGTCCGGACCCGGGGTGGACGGGCCCCACAGTCCGGACCCGGGGTGGATGGGCCCCACAGTCCGGACCCGGGGTGGATGGGCCCCACAGTCCGGACACGGGGCGGACGGGCCCCACAGTCCGGACACGGGGCGGACGGGCCCCACAGTCCAGGCTCGGGGCGGACGGGCCTCACAGTCCGGACACGGGGCTAGTCCCGGGGCAGGCGGCCCCAAAGTCCGGACACGGGGCGGATGAGCCCCACAGTCTGGACACGGGGCGGGCGAGCCCCACAGTCAGGACACGGGGCGGGTGGGCCCCACAGTCAGGACACGGGGCGGGCGTGCCCCACAGTCAGGACACCGGGCGGGCGGGACCCACAGTCAGGACACCGGGCGGGCGGGCCCCACAGTCAGGACACGGGGCGGGCGGGCCCCACAGTCAGGACACGGGGCGGGCGGGCCCCACAGTCAGGACATGGGGGGGGCGGGCCCCACAGTCAGGACATGGGGCGGGCGGGCCCCACAGTCAGGACATGGGGCGGACGGGATGGGGCGGGCGGTCCCCACAGTCAGGACATGGGGCGGGCGGGCTCCACAGTCAGGACATGGGGCGGGCCGGCTTCACAGTCCAGACCTGGGGCTAGACCCGGGGCAGGCGGCCCATAGTCCAGACACGGGGTGGACGGGCCCCACAGTCCGGACACGGGGCGGGCATGCCCCATAGTCCAGACCTAGGGTTAGAACCGGGGCAGGCGGCCCCACAGTCCAGACCTGAGGCTAGACCCGGGGCAGGCGGTCCCATATTCTAGACACGGGGTGGACGGGCCTCACAGACCTGACATGGGGCGGACATGCCCCACAGTCCAGACCTGGGGCTAGACCCGGGGCAGGCGACCCACAGTCCGGACACGGGGTGGACGGGCCCCACAGTCCGGACACGGGGTGGACGGGCCCCACTGTCCGGACACGGGGTGGACGGGCCCCACAGTCCGGACACGGGGTGGACGGGCCCCACAGTCCGGACACGGGGTGGACGGGCCCCACAGTCCGGACACGGGCGGACGGGCCCCACAGTCCGGACACGGGGCGGACGGGCCCCACAGCCGGACACGGGGCGGACGGGCCCCACAGTCCGGACACGGGGCGGACGGGCCCCACAGTCCAGGCTCGGGGCGATCGGGCCTCACAGTCCGGACACAGGGCTAGTCCCGGGGCAGGCGGCCCCAAAGTCAGGACACGGGGCGGATGAGCCCCACAGTCTGGACACGGGGCGGGCGAGCCCCACAGTCAGGACACGGGGCGGGCGGGCCCCACAGTCCAGACCTGGGGCTAGACCAGGGGCAGGCGGCCCATAGTCCAGACACGGGGTGGACGGGCCCCACAGTCCGGACACGGGGCGGGCATGCCCCATAGTCCAGACCTAGGGCTAGACCCGGGGCAGGCGGTCCCATATTCTAGACACGGGGTGGACGGGCCTCACAGACCTGACATGGGGCGGACATGCCCCACAGTCCAGACCTGGGGCTAGACCCGGGGCAGGCGACCCACACTCCGGACACGGGGTGGACGGGCCCCACAGTCCGGACACGGGGTGGACGGGCCCCACAGTCCGGACACGGGGTGGACGGGCCCCACAGTCTGGACACGGGGTGGACGGGCCCCACAGTCCGGACACGGGGCGGACGGGCCCCACAGTCCGGACACGGGGCGGACGGGCCCCACAGTCCAGGCTCGGGGCGATCGGGCCCCACAGTCCGGACACAGGGCTAGTCCCGGGGCAGGCGGCCCCAAAGTCCGGACACGGGGCGGACGGGCCCCACAGTCCAGGCTCGGGGCCATCGGGCCTCACAGTCCGGACACAGGGCTAGTCCCGGGGCAGGCGGCCCCAAAGTCCGGACACGGGGCGGATGAGCCCCACAGTCCGGACACGGGGCGGGCGAGCCCCACAGTCCGGACACGGGGCGGGCGAGCCCCACAGTCAGGACACTGGGCGGGCGGGACCCACAGTCAGGACACGGTGCGGACGGGCCAAACAGTCAGGACACAGGGCGGGCCCCACAGTCAGGACACGGGGAGGGCGAGCCCCACAGTCAGGACACGGGGCGGGCGGAACCCACAGTCAGGACACGGGGCGGGCGGCCCCACAGTCAGGACACGGGGTGGGCGGGCCCCACAGTCAGGACACGGGGCGGGCGGGCCCCACATGGGGCGGTCGGGCCCCACAGTCAGGACATGGGGCGGGCGGGCTCCACAGTCAGGACATGGGGCGGGCGGGCTGCACAGTCAGGACATGGGGCGGGCGGGGCGGGCGGGCCCCACAGTCCAGACCTGGGGCTAGACCCGGGGCAGACGGCCCATAGTCCAGACGCGGGGTGGACGGGCCCAACAGTCCGGACACGGGGCGGGCATGCTCCATAGTCCAGACCTGGGGCTAGACCCGGGGCTGGCGGCCCCACAGTCCAGACCTGAGGCTAGACCCGGGGCAGGCGGTCCCATATTCTAGACATGGGGTGGACGGGCCTCACAGACCTGACACGGGGTCGACGGGCCCCACAGTCCGGACACGGGGCGGACGGGCCCCACAGTCCGGACACGGGGCGGACGGGCCCCACAGTCCGGACACGGGGCGGACGGGCCCCACAGTCCGGACACGGGGCGGACGGGCCCCACAGTACGGACACGGGGCGGACGGGCCCCCAGTCCAGGCTCGGGGCGGACGGGCCTCACAGTCCGGACACGGGGCTAGTCCCGGGGCAGGCGGCCCCAAAGTCCGGACACGGGGCGGATGAGCCCCACAGTCAGGACACAGGGCGGGCGGGACCCACAGTCAGGACACAGGGCGGACGGGCCCCACAGTCAGGACACAGGGCGGGCCCCACAGTCAGGACATTGGGCGGGCGGGCTCCACAGTCAGGATACAGGGCGGGCAGGCCCCACAGTCCGGACACAGGGCTAATCCCGGGGCAGGTGGCCCCACAGTCCAGACTTGGGGCTAGACCCGGGGCAGGCGGCCCACAGTCCAGACACGGGGTGGACGGGCCCCACAGTCCAGATACGGGGCGGGCATGCCCCATAGTCAAGACCTGGGGCTAGACCCGGGGCAGGCGGCCCCACAGTCCAGACCTGAGGCTAGACCCGGGGCAGGCGGCCCCACATTCTAGACACTGGGTGGACGGGCCCCACAGTCCGGATACGGGGCGGGCATGACCCATAGTCAAGACCTGGGGCTAGACCCGGGGCAGGCGGCCCCACAGTCCAGACCTGAGGCTAGACCCGGGGCAGGCGGCCCCACATTCTAGACACAGGGTGGACGGGCCCCACAGTCCTGACACGGGGCGGACATGCCCCACAGTCCAGACCTGGGGCTAGACCCGGGGTAGGCTGCCCCACAGTCCGGACACGGGGCGGACGGGCCCCACAGTCCAGGCTCGGGGCGATCGGGCCTCACAGTCCGGACACAGGGCTAGTCCCGGGGCAGGCGGCCCCAAAGTCCGGACACGTGGCGGATGAGCCCCACAGTCCGGACACGGGGCGGGCGAGCCCCACAGTCAGGACACGGGGCGGGCGAGCCCCACAGTCAGGACACGGGGCGGGCGGGACCCACAGTCAGGACACGGGGCGGACGGGCCCCACAGTCAGGACACGGGGCGGGCCCCACAGTCAGGACACGGGGCGGGCGAGCCCCACAGTCAGGACACGGGGCGGGCGAGCCCCACAGTCAGGACACGGGGCGGGCGGGACCCACAGTCAGGACACGGGGCGGGCGGGACCCACAGTCAGGACACGGGGCGGGCGGACCCCACAGTCAGGACACGGGGTGGGCGGGCCCCACAGTCAGGACACGGGGCGGGCGGGCCCCACAGTCAGGACATGGGGCGGGCGGGTGGGCCCCACAGTCAGGACATGGGGCGGGCGGGTGGGCCCCACAGTCAGGACATGGGGCGGGCGGGCCCCACAGTCAGGACATGGGGCGGGCGGGCTCCACAGTCAGGACATGGGGCGGGCTGCACAGTCAGGACATGGGGCGGGCGGGCGCCACAGTCCAGACCTGGGGCTAGACCCGGGGCAGGCGGCCCATAGTCCAGACACGGGGTGGACGGGCCCCACAGTCCGGACACGGGGCGGGCATGCTCCATAGTCCAGACCTGGGGCTAGACCCGGGGCTGGCGGCCCCACAGTCCAGACCTGAGGCTAGACCCGGGGCAGGCGGTCCCATATTCTAGACACGGGGTGGACGGGCCTCACAGACCTGACATGGGGCGGACATGCCCCACAGTCCAGACCTGGGGCTAGACCCGGGGCAGGCGACTCACAGTCCGGACACGGGGTGGACGGGCCCCACAGTCCGGACACGGGGTGGACGGGCCCCACAGTCCGGACACGGGGTGGACGGGCCTCACAGTCCGGACACGGGGCGGACTGGCCCCAGAGTCCGGACACGGGGCGGACGGGCCCCACAGTCCGGACACGGGGCGGACGGGCCCCACAGTCCGGACACGGGGCGGACGGGCCCCACAGTCCGGACACGGGGCGGACGGGCCCCACAGTCCAGGCTCGGGGCGGACGGGCCTCACAGTCCGGACACGGGGCTAGTCCCGGGGCAGGCGGCCCCAAAGTCCGGACACGGGGCGGATGAGCCCCACAGTCTGGACACGGGGCTGGCGAGCCCCACAGTCAGGACACGTGGTGGGCGGGACCCACAGTCAGGACACAGGGCGGACGGGCCCCACAGTCAGGACACGGGGCGGGCGAGCCCCACAGTCAGGACACGGGGCGGGCGGGACCCACAGTCAGGAAACGGGGCAGGCGGGCCCCACAGTCAGGACACGGGGTGGGTGGGCCCCACAGTCAGGACATGGGGCGGGCGGGGGCGGGCGGGCCCCACTGTCAGGACATGGGGCGGGCGGGCCCCACAGTCAGGACATGAGGCAGGTGGGCCCCACAGTCAGGACATGGGGTGGGCGGGCCCCACAGTCAGGACACGGGGCGGGCGGGCCCCACAGTCAGGACACGGGGCGGGCGGGCCCCACAGTCAGGACACGGGGCGGGCGGGCCCCACAGTCAGGACACGGGGCGGGCGGGCCCCACAGTCAGGACACGGGGCGGGCGGGCCCCACAGTCAGGACATGGGGCGGGCGGGCCCCACAGTCAGGACATGGGGCGGGCGGGCCCCACAGTCAGGACATGGGGCGGGCGGGCTGCACAGTCAGGACATGAGGCGGGCGGGCCCCACAGTCAGAACACGGGGCGGGCGGGCCCCACAGTCCAGACCTGGGGCTAGACCCGGGGAAGGCGGCCCATAGTCCAGACACGGGGTGGACGGGCCCCACAGTCCGGACACGGGGCGGGCATGCCCCATAGTCCAGACCTGGGGCTAGACCCGGGGCAGGCGGCCCCACAGTCCAGGCCTGAGGCTAGACCCGGGGCAGGCGGTCCCATATTCTAGACACGGGGTGGACGGGCCTCACAGACCTGACATGGGGCGGACATGCCCCACAGTCCAGACCTGGGGCTAGACCCGGGGCAGGCGACCCACAGTCCGGACACGGGGTGAACGGGCCCCAAAGTCCGGACACGGGGTGAACGGGCCCCAAAGTCCGGACACGGGGTGGACGGGCCCCACTGTCCGGACACGGGGTGGACGGGCCCCACTGTCCGGACATGGGGCGGACGGGCCCCACAGTCCGGACACGGGGCGGACGGGCCCCACAGTCCAGGCTCGGGGCGGACGGGCCTCACAGTCCGGCCACGGGGCTAGTCCCTGGGCAGGCGGCCGCAAAGTCCGGACACGGGGCGGATGAGCCCCACAGTCTGGACACGGGGCGGGCGTGCCCCACAGTCAGGACACGGGGTGGGCGGGACCCACAGTCAGGACACAGGGCGGACGGGCCCCACAGTCAGGACACGGGGTGGGCGGGACCCACAGTCAGGACACAGGGCGGACGGGCCCCACAGTCAGGACACAGGGCGGGCCCCACAGTCAGGACACGGGGCGGGCCCCACAGTCAGGACACGGGGCGGGCGAGCCCCACAGTCAGGACACGGGGCGGGCGAGCCCCACAGTCAGGACACGGGGCGGGGGGGACCCACAGTCAGGACACGGGGCGGGCGGGCCCCACAGTCAGGACACGGGGCGGACGGGCCCCACAGTCAGGACACGGGGCGGACGGGCCCCACAGTCCGGACACGGGGCGGACGGGCCCCACAGTCCGGACACGGGGCGGACGGGCCCCACAGTCCGGACACGGGGCGGACGGGCCCCACAGTCCGGACACGGGGCGGACGGGCCTCACAGTCCGGACACGGGGCTAGTCCCGGGGCAGGCGGCCTCAAAGTCCGGACACGGGGCGGATGAGCCCCACAGTCAGGACATGGGGCGGGCGGGACCCACAGTCAGGACACAGGGCGGACGGGCCCCACAGTCAGGACACAGGGCAGGCCCCACAGTCAGGACATTGGGCGGACGGGCTCCACAGTCAGGATACAGGACGGGCAGGCCCCACAGTCCGGACACAGGGCTAATCCCGGGGCAGGTGGCCCCACAGTCCAGACCTGGGGCTAGACCCGGGGCAGGCGGCCCACAGTCCAGACACGGGGTGGACGGGCCCCAAAGTCCAGATACGGGGCGGGCATGCCCCATAGTCAAGACCTGGGGCTAAACCCGGGGCTGGCGGCCCCACAGTCCAGACCTGAGGCTAGACCCGGGGCAGGCGGCCCCACATTCTAGACACTGGGTGGACGGGCCCCACAGTCCGGATACGGGGCGGGCATGACCCATAGTCAAGACCTGGGGCTAGACCCGGGGCAGCCGGCCCGACAGTCCAGACCTGAGGCTAGACCCGGGGCAGGCGGCCCCACATTCTAGACAAAGGGTGGACGGGCCCCACAGTCCTGACACGGAGCGGACATGCCCCACAGTCCAGACCTAGGGCTAGACCCGGGGTAGGCTGCCCCACAGTCCGGACACGGGGTGGACGGGCCCCACAGTCCGGACACGGGGTGGACGAGCCCCACAGTCCGGACACGGGGTGGACGGGCCCCACAGTCCGGACACGGGGCGGACGGGCCCCACAGTCCGGACACGGGGCGGACGGGCCCCACAGTCCGGACATGGGGCGGACGGGCCCCACAGTCCGGACACGGGGCGGACGGGCCCCACAGTCCGGACACGGGGCGGACGGGCCCCACAGTCCGGACACGGGGCGGACGGGCCCCACAGTCCGGACACGGGGCGGACGGGCCCCACAGTCCGGACACGGGGCGGACGGGCCCCACAGTCCGGACACGGGGCGGACGGGCCCCACAGTCCGGACACGGGGCGGACGGGCCCCACAGTCCGGACACGGGGCGGACGGGCCCCACAGTCCGGACACGGGGCGGTCGGGCCCCACAGTCCGGACACGGGGCGGACGGGCCCCACAGTTCGGACACGGGGCTAGTCCCGGGACAGACGGCCCCAAAGTCCGGACACGGGGCGGATGAGCCCCACAGTCTGGACACAGGGCGGGCGAGCCCCACAGTCAGGACACGGGGCGGGCGGGACCCACAGTCAGGACACAGGGCGGACGGGCCCCACAGTCAGGACACAGGGCGGGCCCCACAGTCAGGACATTGGGCGGGCGGGCTCCACAGTCAGGATACAGGGCGGGCAGGCCCCACAGTCCGGACACAGGGCTAATCCCGGGGCAGGTGGCCCCACAGTCCAGACCTGGGGCTAGACCCGGGGCAGGCGGCCCACAGTCCAGACACGGGGTGGACGGGCCCCACAGTCCAGATACGGGGCGGGCATGCCCCATAGTCAAGACTTGGGGCTAAACCCGGGGCTGTCGGCCCCACAGTCCAGACCTGAGGCTAGACCCAGGGCAGGCAGCCCCACATTCTAGACACGGGGTGGACGGGCCCCACAGTCCGGATACGGGGCGGGCATGCCCCATAGTCAAGACCTGGGCTAGACCCGGGGCAGGCGGCCCCACAGTCCAGACCTGAGGCTAGACCCGGGGCAGGCGGCCCCACATTCTAGACACAGGGTGGACGGGCCCCACAGTCAGGACACAGGGCGGGCCCCACAGTCAGGACACGGGGCGGGCCCCACAGTCAGGACACGGGGCGGGCGAGCCCCACAGTCAGGACACGGGGCGGGGGGGACCCACAGTCAGGACACGGGGCGGACGGGCCCCACAGTCAGGACACGGGGCGGACGGGCCCCACAGTCAGGACATGGGGCGGGCGGGCCCCACAGTCAGGACATGTGGCGGGTGGGCCCCACAGTCAGGACATGGGGCGGGCGGGCCCCACAGTCAGGACATGGGGCGGGCGGGCTCCACAGTCTGGACATGGGGCGGGCAGGCTGCACAGTCAGGACATGGGGCTTGCGACAGTCCAGACCTGGGGCTAGACCCGGGGCAGGCGGCCCATAGTCCAGACACGGGGTGGACGGGCCCCACAGTCCGGACACGGGGCGGGCATGCCCCATAGTCCAGACCTGGGGCTAGACTCGGGGCAGGCGGCCCCACAGTCCAGACCTGAGGCTAGACCCAGGGCAGGCGGTCCCATATTCTAGACACGGGGTGGACGGGCCTCACAGACCTGACATGGGGCGGACATGCCCCACAGTCCAGACCTGGGGCTAGACCCGGGGCAGGCGACCCACAGTCCGGACACGGAGTGGACGGGCCCCACAGTCCGGACACGGGGTGGACGGGCCCCACAGTCCAGACACGGGGTGGACGGGCCCCACAGTCCGGACACGGGTTGGACGGGCCCCACAGTCCGGACACGGGGCGGACGGGCCCCACAGTCCGGACACGGGGCGGACGGGCCCCACAGTCCGGACACGGGGCGGACGGGCCCCACAGTCCGGACACGGGGCGGACGGGCCCCACAGTCCGGACACGGGGCGGACGGGCCTCACAGTCCGGACACGGGTCGGACGGGCCCCACAGTCCGGACACGGGGCGGACGGGCCCCCAGTCCAGGCTCGGGGCGGACGGGCCTCACAGTCCGGACACGGGGCTAGTCCCGGGGCAGGCGGCCTCAAAGTCCGGACACGGGGCGGATGAGCCCCACAGTCAGGACATGGGGCGGGCGGGACCCACAGTCAGGACACAGGGCGGACGGGCCCCACAGTCAGGACAGAGGGCAGGCCCCACAGTCAGGACATTGGGCGGACGGGCTCCACAGTCAGGATACAGGACGGGCAGGCCCCACAGTCCGGACACAGGGCTAATCCCGGGGCAGGTGGCCCCACAGTCCAGACCTGGGGCTAGACCCGGGGCAGGCGGCCCACAGTCCAGACACGGGGTGGACGGGCCCCAAAGTCCAGATACGGGGCGGGCATGCCCCATAGTCAAGACCTGGGGCTAAACCCGGGGCTGGCGGCCCCACAGTCCAGACCTGAGGCTAGACCCGGGGCAGGCGGCCCCACATTCTAGACACTGGGTGGACGGGCCCCACAGTCCGGATACGGGGCGGGCATGACCCATAGTCAAGACCTGGGGCTAGACCCGGGGCAGCCGGCCCCACAGTCCAGACCTGAGGCTAGACCCGGGGCAGGCGGCCCCACATTCTAGACAAAGGGTGGACGGGCCCCACAGTCCTGACACGGAGCGGACATGCCCCACAGTCCAGACCTGGGGCTAGACCCGGGGTAGGCTGCCCCACAGTCCGGACACGGGGTGGACGGGCCCCACAGTCCGGACACGGGGTGGACGAGCCCCACAGTCCGGATATGGGGTGGACGGGCCCCACAGTCCGGACACGGGGCGGACAGGCCCCACAGTCCGGACACGGGGCGGACGGGCCCCACAGTCCGGACACGGGGCGGACGGGCCCCACAGTCCGGACACGGGGCGGACGGGCCCCACAGTCCGGACACGGGGCGGACGGGCCCCACAGTCCGGACACGGGGCGGACGGGCCCCACAGTCCGGACACGGGGCGGACGGGCCCCACAGTCCGGACACGGGGCGGACGGGCCCCACAGTCCGGACACGGGGCGGACGGGCCCCACAGTCCGGACACGGGGCGGTCGGGCCCCACAGTCCGGACACGGGGCGGACGGGCCCCACAGTTCGGACACGGGGCTAGTCCCGGGACAGACGGCCCCAAAGTCCGGACACGGGGCGGATGAGCCCCACAGTCTGGACACAGGGCGGGCGAGCCCCACAGTCTGGACACAGGGCGGGCGAGCCCCACAGTCAGGACACGGGGCGGGCGGGACCAACAGTCAGGACACAGGGCGGACGGGCCCCACAGTCAGGACACAGGGCGGGCCCCACAGTCAGGACATTGGGCGGGCGGGCTCCACAGTCAGGATACAGGGCGGGCAGGCCCCACAGTCCGGACACAGGGCTAATCCCGGGGCAGGTGGCCCCACAGTCCAGACCTGGGGCTAGACCCGGGGCAGGCGGCCCACAGTCCAGACACGGGGTGGACGGGCCCCACAGTCCAGATACGGGGCGGGCATGCCCCATAGTCAAGACTTGGGGCTAAACCCGGGGCTGTCGGCCCCACAGTCCAGACCTGAGGCTAGACCCAGGGCAGGCAGCCCCACATTCTAGACACGGGGTGGACGGGCCCCACAGTCCGGATACGGGGCGGGCATGCCCCATAGTCAAGACCTGGGCTAGACCCGGGGCAGGCGGCCCCACAGTCCAGACCTGAGGCTAGACCCGGGGCAGGCGGCCCCACATTCTAGACACAGGGTGGACGGGCCCCACAGTCCTGACACGGGGCGGACATGCCCCACAGTCCAGACCTGGGGCTAGACCCGGAGTAGGCTGCCCCAAAGTCCGGACACGGGGTGTACGAGCCCCACAGTCCGGACACGGGGCGGCCACAGTCCAGACATAGGGTGGGCGGGCGCCACAGTCCAGGCTCGGGGCTAAACCCGGGGAAGCCGGCCCCACATTTCAGACCCGGGGCGGGGGGCCACACAGTCCAGGCTCGGGGCGGATGGGCCCCACAGTCCAGGCTCGGGGCGGATGGGCCCCACAGTATTGGCTCGGGGCGAACGGGCCCCACAGTCCAGGCTCGGGGCGGACGAGCTCCACAGTCCAGACCTGAGGCTCGGCCCGGGGCAGGCGGCCCCACAGTCCAAATACGGGGTGGACGGGCCCCACAGTCCTGACACGGGGCGGACATGCCCCACAGTCCAGACCTGGGGCTAGACCCGGGGTAGGCTGCCCCAAAGTCCAGACACGGGGTGACGAGCCCCACAGTCCGGACACGGGGCGGCCACAGTCCAGACATAGGGTGGGCGGGCCCCACAGTCCAGGCTCGGGGCTAAACCCGGGGAAGCCGGCCCCACATTTCAGACCCGGGGCGGGGGGCCACACAGTCCAGGCTCGGGGCGGATGGGCCCCACAGTCCAGACTCGGGGCGGATGGGCCCCACAGTATTGGATCGGAGCGAACGGGCCCCACAGTCCACGCTCGAGGCAGACGGGCCCCACAGTCCACGCTTGGAGCGGACGCGCCCCACAGTCCAGACTCTGGGCGGACGGGCCCCACAGTCCAGGCTCGGGGCGGGCGGGCCCATAGTTACGACACGGGGCGGGCGGGCCCCACAGTCCGTACACGGGGCTAGTCCCAGGGCAGGCGGCCCCACAGTCCGGACACGGGGCGGACAGGCCCCACAGTTCTGACACGGGGCGGGCATGCCCCACAGTCCTGACCTGCGGCTAGAGCCGGGGCAGGCGGCCCCACAGTCCGGACACGGGGTGGACGGGCCCCACAGTCCGGACACGGGGTGGCCATAGTACGGACATAGGGCGGGCGGGCCCCACAGTCAGGACACGGGGCGGGCGGGCTCCACAGTCAGGACACGGGGCGGGCAAGCCCCACAGTCCGGACACTGAGCTAATCCCGGGGCAGGCGGCTTCACAGTCCAGACCTGGGGCTAGACCCGGGGCAGACGGCCCACAGTCCGGACACGGGGTGGACGGGCCCCACAGTCCGGACACAGAGCAGGCATGCCCCACAGTCCAGACCTGGGGCTAGACCCGGAGCACGCGGCCCACAGTCCGGACACGGGGTGGATGGTCCCCACAGTCCGGACACCGGGGGAGCCACAGTCCGGACATATGGCGGACGGGCCCCACAGTCCAGGCTCGGGGCGGACGGGCCCCACAGTCCGGACACGGGGCTAGTCCCGGGGCAGGCGGCCCCACAGTCCAGACCTGAGGCTAGACCAGCGGCAGGCGGCCCCACAGTCCAGACACGGGGTGGACGGGCCCCACAGTCCTGACATGGGGTGGACATGCCCCACAGTCCAGACACGGGGCAGGCGGCCCCACAGTCCAGACTCGGGGCGAGCGTGGGGCCCCACAGTCCGTACCCGGTGCGGGCGGGGGGCCCCACAGTCCAGGCTCAGGGCGGACGGGCCCCACAGTCCAGGCTCGGGGCGGACGGGCCCCACAGTCCGGACACGGGGCTAGTCCCGGGGCAGGCGGCCCCACAGTCCAGACCTGAGGCTAGACCAGGGGCAGGCGGCCCCACAGTTCTGACACGGGGCGGGCATGCCCCACAGTCCTGACCTGCGGCTAGAGCCGGGGCAGGCGGCCCCACAGTCCGGACACGGGGTGGACGGGCCCCACAGTCCTGACATGGGGCGGACATGCCCCACAGTCCAGACCCGGGGCAGGCGGCCCCACAGTCCAGACTCGGGGCGAGCGGGGGGCCCCACAGTCCGTACCCGGTGCGGGCGGGGGGCCCCACAGTCCAGGCTCAGGGCGAACGGGCCCCACAGTCCAGGCTCGGGGCGGACGGGCCCCACAGTCCGGACACGGGGCTAGTCCCGGGGCAGGCGGCCCCACAGTCCAGACCTGAGGCTAGACCAGGGGCAGGCGGCCCCACAGTCCAGACACGGGGTGGACGGGCCCCACAGTCCTGACATGGGGCGGATATGCCCCACAGTCCAGACCCGGGGCAGGCTTCCCCACAGTCCAGACTCGGGGCGAGCGGGGGGCCCCACAGTCCGTACCCGGGGCGGGCGGGGGGCCCCACGGTCCGTACCCGGGGCTGGCGGGGGGCCCCACAGTCCAGACCTGAGGCTAGACTCGGGGCGGGCGGCCCCACCGTCCGGACCTGGGGCAGGCGGGGGGCCCCACAGTCCAGACCTGGGGCTAGACCTGATGCAGGCGGCCCCACAGTCCGGACACGGGGCGGATGGGCCCATAGTCCGGACACTGGGCGGCCGCAGTCCGGATATAGGGCGGCCGGGCCCCACAGTCCAGGCTCGGGGCTAGACCCGAGACGGACGGGCCCCACAGTCCAAGCTTGGGGCGGGCGTGCCCCACAGACCGGAAACGGGGCTAGACCCGGGGCAGGCGGCCCCAAAGTCCAGACACGGGGCGGATGAGCCCCACAGTCTGGACACGGGGCGGATGAGCCCCACAGTCAGGACACGGGGCGGGCGAGCCCCACAGTCAGGACACGGGGCGGGCGAGCCCCACAGTCAGGACACGGGGCGGGCGAGCCCCACAGTCAGGACATGGGGCGGGCGGACACGGGGTGGACCCCACAGTCAGGACACGGGGCGGGCGGGCCCCACAGTCAGGACATGGGGCGGGCGGGCCCCACAGTCAGGACATGGGGCGGGCGGCCCCACAGTCAGGACATGGGGCGGGCGGACCCCACAGTCAGGACATGGGGCGGGCGGACCCCACAGTCAGGACATGGGGCGGGGGGCCCCACAGTCCAGACCTGGGGCTAGACTCGGGGCGGGCGGCCCCACCGTCCGGACCTGGGGCGGGCGGGGGGCCCCACCGTCCGGACCTGGGGCTAGACCCGATGCAGGCGGCCCCACAGTCCGGACACGGGTCGGACGGGCCCATAGTTCGGACACTGGGCGGCCGCAGTCCGGATATAGGGCGGCCGGGCCCCACAGTCCAGGCTCGGGGCTAGACCCGGGACGGACGGGCCTCACAGTTCAAGCTTGGGGCGGGCGTGCCCCACAGACCGGAAACGGGGCTAGACCCGGGGCAGGCGGCCCCAAAGTCCTGACACGGGGCGGATGAGCCCAACAGTCTGGACACGGGGCGGATGAGCCCCACAGTCTGGACACGGGGCGGATGAGCCCCACAGTCTGGACACGGGGCGGGCGAGCCCCACAGTCTGGACACGGGGCGGGCGAGCCCCACAGTCAGGACACGGGGCGGGCGAGCCCCACAGTCAGAACACAGGGCGGGTGAGCCCCACAGTCAGGAAACGGGGCGGGCGGACACGGGGTGGACCCCACAGTCAGGACACGGGGCGGGCGGGCCCCACAGTCAGGACATGGGGCGGGCGGACCCCACAGTCAGAACATGGGGCCCGCCCCTCATTCAGGACAAGGGGCGGGCGGGCTCCACAGTCAGGATATAGGGCGGGCGGGCGGCCCGCCCCACAGTCAGGACATGGGGCGGGCGGGCCCCACAGTCAGGACATGGGGCGCACAGTCAGGACATGGGGCGGGCAGTCAGGACATGGGGCGGGCGGGCCCCACAGTCAGGACACGGGGCGGGCGGGCCCCACAGTCCAGACCTTGGTCTAGACCCCGGGGCAGGCGGCCCACAGTCCGGACACGGGGTGAACGGGCCCCACAGTCCGGACACGGGGTGGACGGGCCCCACAGTCCGGACACGGGGTGGAAGGGCCCCACAGTCCGGACACGGGGTGGACGGGCCCCACAGTCCGGACACGGGGTGGACGGACCCACAGTCCGGACACGGGGTGGACAGGCCCCACATTCCGGACATGGGGTGGACGGGCCCCACATTCCGGACACGGGGTGGACGGGCCCCACAGTCCGGACACGTGGTGGACGGGCCCCACAGTCCGGACACGGGGTGGACGGGCCCCACAGTCCGGACACGGGGAGGACGGGCCCCACAGTCCGGACACGGGGAGGACGGGCCCCACAGTCCAGACCTGGGGCTAGACCTGATGCAGGCGGCCCCACAGTCCGGACACGGGGCGGACGGGCCCATAGTCCGGACACTGGGCGGCCGCAGTCCGGATATAGGGCGGCCGGGCCCCACAGTCCAGGCTCGGGGCTAGACCCGAGACGGACGGGCCCCACAGTCCAAGCTTGGGGCGGGCGTGCCCCACAGACCGGAAACGGGGCTAGACCCGGGGCAGGCGGCCCCAAAGTCCAGACACGGGGCGGATGAGCCCCACAGTCTGGACACGGGGCGGGCGAGCCCCACAGTCAGGACACGGGGCGGGCGACCCCACAGTCAGGACACGGGGCGGGCGAGCCCCACAGTCAGGACACGGGGCGGGCGGACACGGGGTGGACCCCACAGTCAGGACACGGGGCGGGCGGGCCCCACAGTCAGGACATGGGGCGGGCGGGCCCCACAGTCAGGACATGGGGCGGGCGGCCCCACAGTCAGGACATGGGGCGGGCGGACCCCACAGTCAGGACATGGGGCGGGCGGACCCCACAGTCAGGACATGGGGCGGGGGGCCCCACAGTCCAGACCTGGGGCTAGACTCGGGGCGGGCGGCCCCACCGTCCGGACCTGGGGCGGGCGGGGGGCCCCACCGTCCAGACCTGGGGCTAGACCCGATGCAGGCGGCCCCACAGTCCGGACACGGGTCGGACGGGCCCATAGTTCGGACACTGGGCGGCCGCAGTCCGGATATAGGGCGGCCGGGCCCCACAGTCCAGGCTCGGGGCTAGACCCGGGACGGACGGGCCTCACAGTTCAAGCTTGGGGCGGGCGTGCCCCACTGACCGGAAACGGGGCTAGACCCGGGGCAGGCGGCCCCAAAGTCCTGACACGGGGCGGATGAGCCCAACAGTCTGGACACGGGGCGGATGAGCCCCACAGTCTGGACACGGGGCGGATGAGCCCCACAGTCTGGACACGGGGCGGGCGAGCCCCACAGTCTGGACACGGGGCGGGCGAGCCCCACAGTCAGGACACGGGGCGGGCGAGCCCCACAGTCAGAACACAGGGCGGGTGAGCCCCACAGTCAGGAAACGGGGCGGGCGGACACGGGGTGGACCCCACAGTCAGGACACGGGGCGGGCGGGCCCCACAGTCAGGACATGGGGCGGGCGGACCCCACAGTCAGAACATGAGGCCCGCCCCTCATTCAGGACAAGGGGCGGGCGGGCTCCACAGTCAGGATATAGGGCGGGCGGGCGGCCCGCCCCACAGTCAGGACATGGGGCGGGCGGGCCCCACAGTCAGGACATGGGGCGGGCGGGCCCCACAGTCAGGACATGGGGCGGACAGTCAGGACATGGGGCGGGCGGGCCCCACAGTCAGGACATGGGGCGGGCGGGCCCCACAGTCAGGACATGGGGCGGGCGGGCCCCACAGTCAGGACACGGGGCGGGCGGGCCCCACAGTCCAGACCTTGGTCTAGACCCCGGGGCAGGCGGCCCACAGTCCGGACACGGGGTGAACGGGCCCCACAGTCCGGACACGGGGTGGACGGGCCCCACAGTCCGGACACGGGGTGGAAGGGCCCCACAGTCCGGACACGGGGTGGACGGGCCCCACAGTCCGGACACGGGGTGGACGGACCCACAGTCCGGACACGGGGTGGACAGGCCCCACATTCCGGACATGGGGTGGACGGGCCCCACATTCCGGACACGGGGTGGACGGGCCCCACAGTCCGGACACGTGGTGGACGGGCCCCACAGTCCGGACACGGGGTGGACGGGCCCCACAGTCCGGACACGGGGAGGACGGGCCCCACAGTCCGGACACGGGGAGGACGGGCCCCACAGTCCGGACACGGGGCGGACGGGCCCCACAGTCCGGACACGGGGCGGACGGGCCCCACAGTCCGGACACGGGGCGGACGGGCCCCACAGTCCGGGCTCGGGGCTCGGGGCGGACGGGCCTCACAGTCCGGACACGGGGCTAGTCCCGAGGCAGGCGGCCCCAAAGTCCGGACACGGGGCGGACGGGCCCCACAGTCCGGACACGGGGTGGACAGGCCCCACAGTCCGGACACGGGGTGGACAGGCCCCACAGTCCGGACACGGGGTGGACGGGCCCCACAGTCCGGACACGGGGCTAGTCCCGGGGCAGGCGGCCCCAAAGTCCGGACACGGGGCGAATGAGCCCCACAGTCTGGACACGGGGCGAATGAGCCCCACAGTCTGGACACGGGGCGGGCGAGCCCCACAGTCTGGACACGGGGCAGGCGAGCCCCACAGTCAGGACACGGGGCGGGCGGGACCCACAGTCAGGACACGGGGCGGACGGGCCCCAAAGACAAGGCTCGGGGCGGACGGGCCTCACAGTTCGGACACGGGGCTAGTCCCGGGGCAGGCGGCCCCAAAGTCCGGACACGGGGCGGACGGGCCCCACAGTCCAGACACGGGGCGGACGGGCCCCACAGTCCGGACACGGGGTGGACGGGCCCCACAGTCCGGACACGGGGCTAGTCCCGGGGCAGGCGGCCCCAAAGTCCGGACACGGGGCGAATGAGCCCCACAGTGTGGACACGGGGCGGGCGAGCCCCACAGTCTGGACACGGGGCAGGCGAGCCCCACAGTCAGGACACGGGGCGGGCGGGACCCACAGTCAGGACACGGGGCGGACAGGCCCCACAGTCCAGGCTCGGGGCGGGCGGGCCCCACAGTCAGGACATGGGGCGGGCGGACCCCACAGTCAGAACATGGGGCGGGCGGGCCCTACAGTCAGGATATGGGGCGGGCGGGCTCCACAGTCCGGATATGGGGTGGGCAGTCAGGACATGGGGCGGGCGGGCCCCACAGTCAGGACACGGGGCGGGCGGGCCCCACAGTCAGGACACGGGGCGGGCGGGCCCCACAGTCAGGACACGGGGCGGGCGGGCCCTACAGTCAGGACACGGGGCGGGCGGGCGGGCCCCACAGTCCAGACCTTGGTCTAGTCCCGGGGCAGGCGGCCCACAGTCCAGACACGGGGTGGACGGGCCCCACAGTCCGGACACGGGGCGGGCATGCCCCATAGTCCAGACCTGGGGCTAGACCCGGGGCAGGCGGCCCCACAGTCAGACCTGAGGCTAGACCCTTGGCAGGCGGTCCCATATTCTAGACACGGGGTGGACGGGCCTCACAGACCTGACACGGGGCGGACATGCCTCACAGTCCAGACCTGGGGCTAGACCCGGGGCAGGCGACCCACAGTCCGGACACGGGGTGGACGGGCCCCACAGTCCGGACACGGGGTGGACGGGCCCCACAGTCCGGACACGGGGTGGACGGGCCCCACAGTCCGGACACGGGGTGGACGGGCCCCACAGTCCGGACACGGGGTGGACGGACCCACAGTCCGGACACGGGGTGGACGGGCCCCACAGTCCGGACACGGGGTGGACGGGCCCCACATTCCGGACACGGGGTGGACGGGCCCCACAGTCCGGACACGTGGTGGACGGGCCCCACAGTCCGGACACGGGGTGGACGGGCCCCACAGTCCGGACACGGGGCGGACGGGCCCCACAGTCCGGACACGGGGCGGACGGGCCCCACAGTCCGGACACGGGGCGGACGGGCCCCACAGTCCGGACACGCGGCGGACGGGCCCCACAGTCCGGACACGCGGCGGACGGGCCTCACAGTCCGGACACGGGGCTAGTCCCGGGGCAGGCGGCCCCAAAGTCCGGACACGGGGCGGACGGGCCCCACAGTCCGGACATGGGGTGGACGGGCCCCACAGTCCGGACACGGGGCTAGTCCCGGGGCAGGCGGCCCCAAAGTCCGGACACGGGGCGAATGAGCCCCACAGTCTGGACACGGGGCGGGCGAGCCCCACAGTCTGGACACGGGGCAGGCGAGCCCCACAGTCAGGACACGGGGCGGGCGGGACCCACAGTCAGGACACGGGGCGGACGGGCCCCACAGTCCAGGCTCGGGGCGGACGGGCCTCACAGTCCGGACACGGGGCTAGTCCCGGGGCAGGCGGCCCCAAAGTCCGGACACGGGGCGGATGAGCCCCACAGTCCGGACACGGGGCGGATGAGCCCCACAGTTTGGACACAGGGCGGCCCCCCCACAGTCAGGACACAGGGCGGGCCCCACAGTCAGGACATTGGGCGGGCTCCACAGTCAGTATACAGGGCGGGCAGGCCCCACAGTCCGGACACAGGGCTAATCCCGGGGCAGGTGGCCCCACAGTCCAGACCTGGGGCTAGACCCGGGGCAGGCGGCCCACAGTCCAGACACGGGGTGGACGGGCCCCACAGTCCGGATACGGGGCGGGCATGACCCATAGTCAAGACCTGGGGCTAGACCCGGGGCAGGCGGCCCTACAGTCCAGACCTGAGGCGAGACCCGGGGCAGGCGGCCCCACATTCTAGACACAGGGTGGACGGGCCCCCCCAGTCCTGACACGGGGCGGACATGCCCCACAGTCCAGACCTGGGGCTAGACCCGGGGTAGGCTGCCCCAAAGTCCGGACACGGGGTCTACGAGCCCCACAGTCCGGACACGGGGCGGCCACAGTCCAGACATAGGGTGGGCGGGCCCCACAGTCCAGACTCGGGGCTAAACCCGGGGAAGCCGGCCCCACATTTCAGACCCGGGGCGGGGGGCCACACAGTCCAGGCTCGGGGCGGATGGGCCCCACAGTCCAGGCTCGGGGCGGATGGGCCCCACAGTATTGGCTCGGGGCGAACGGGCCCCACAGTCCAGGCTCGGGGCGGACGGGCTCCACAGTCCAGACCTGAGGCTCGGCCCGGGGCAGGCGGCCCCACAGTCCAGATACGGGCCCCACAGTCCTGACACAGGGCGGACATGCCCCACAGTCCAGACCTGGGGCTAGACCCGGGGTAGGCTGCCCCACAGTCCGGACACGGGGCGGCCACAGTCCAGACATAGGGTGGGCCCCACAGTCCAGGCTCGGGGCTAATCCCGGGGAAGCCGGCCCCACATTTCAGACCCGGGGCGGGGGGCCACACAGTCCAGGCTCGGGGCGGATGGGCCCCACAGTCGAGACTCGGGGCGGATGGGCCCCACAGTATTGGCTCGGAGCGAACGGGCCCCACAGTCCACGCTCTGGCCCCACAGTCGACGCTCGGGGCGGACGGGCCCCACAGTCCACGCTTGGAGCGGACGGGCCCCACAGTCCAGACTCGGGGCGAACGGGCCCCACAGTCAGTTACGACACGGTGCGGACGGGCCCCACAGTCCGTACACGGGGCTAGTCCCGGGGCAGATGGCCCCACAGTCCGGACACGGGGCGGACGGGCCCCACAGTTCTGACACGGGGCGGGCATGCCCCACAGTCCTGACCTGGGGCTAGAGCCGGGGCAGGCGGCCCCACAGTCCGGACACGGGGCGGCCATAGTACGGACATAGGGCGGGCGGGCCCCACAGTCAGGACACGGGGCGGGCGGGCTCCACAGTCAGGACACGGGGCCGGTGGGCCCCACAGTCCGGACACTGAGCTAATCCCGGGGCAGGCGGCTTCACAGTCCAGACCTGAGGCTAGACCTGGGGCAGGCGGCCCACAGTCCGGACACGGGGTGGACGGGCCCCACAGTCCGGACACGGGGCGGGCCACAGTGGGGACATAAGGCGGCCGGGCCCCACAGTCCAGGCTCGGGGCTAGACCCGGGGGCAGTCGGCCCCACAGTCCAGACCCGGGGAGGGGGGCCCCACTGTCCGGACCTGGGGCAAGCGGGGGATCCCACAGTCCTGACCCGGGGCGGGCGAGGGGCCCCACAGTCTGGAATTAGGGCGGGCGGGGGGCCCCACAGTCCGGACCTGGGGCTACACCCGGGGCAGGCGGCCCCACAGTCCGGACACGTGGCGGCCGCAGTCCGGATATAGGGCGAGCTCCACAGTCTGGACTCGGGGTGGCCACAGTCCAGACATAGGGAGGGCGGGCCCTGGGTGGGCGGGCCCCGGGTGGGCGGGCCCCACAGTCCAGGTTCAGGGCTAGACCCGGGGCGGGGGGAACACACAGTCCAGGCTCGGGGCTAGACCCGGGGAAGCCGGCCCCACATTTCAGACCCGGGGCGCGGGGCCCCACAGTCCAGGCTCGGGGCGGACGGGCCCCACAGTCCAGGCTCGGGGCGGACGGGCCCCACAGTCCGGACATGGGGCTAGACCCGGGGCAGGCGGCCCCACAGTCCGGACACGGGGCGGCCGCAGTCCGGATATAGGGCGAGGCCCACAGTCTGGACTCGGGGCTGCCACAGTCCAGACATAGGGTGGGCGGGCCCCACAGTCCAGGCTCGGGGCTAGACCCGGGGCAGCCGGCCCCACATTTCAGACCAGGGGCGGGGGGCCCCACAGTCCAGGCTCGGGGCCAGACCCGGGGCAACCGGCCCCACAGTCCAGACTCGGGGCGGGCGGGGGACCCCACAGTCCGTACACGGGGCGGGCGGGCCCCACAGTCCGTACCCGGGGCTGGCGGGGGGCTCCACAGTCCAGACCTGGGGCTAGACTCGGGGCGGGCGGCCCCACCGTCCAGACCTGGGGCTAGATCCGAAGCAGACGGCCCCACAGTCCGTACACGGGGCGGACGGGCCCACACTCCAGACACGGGGCGGCCGCAGTCCGGATATAGGGCGGACGGGCCGCACAGTCCAGGCTCGGGGCTAGACCCGGGGCGGACGGGCCCCACAGCCCAGGCTCGGGGCGGACGGGCCCCACAGCCCAGGCTCGGGGCGGATGGGCCCCACAGTCCAGGCTCGGGGCGGACGGGCCCTACAACCCAGACACGGGGCGGACGGGCCCCACAGTCCAGGCTCGGGGCGAACGGGCCCCACAGTCCAGGCTCGGGGCGGACAGGCCCCACAGTCCAGACCTGAGGCTAGACCCGGGGTTGGCGGCCCCACAGTCCAGATACGGGGTGGACGGGCCCCACAGTCCAGACCTGGGGCTAGACCCGGGGTTGGCAGCCCCAAAGTCCGGACACGGGGTGGACGAGCCCCACAGTCCGGACACGGGGAGGCCACAGTCCAGACATAGGGTGGGCGGGCCCCGTGGGCGGGCCCACAGTCCAGGCTCGGGGCTAGACCCGGGGTAGCCGGCCCCACATTTCTGACCTGGGGCGGGGAGCCACACAGTCCAGGCTTGGGGCGGACGGGCCCCACTGTCCAGGCTCGGGGCGGATGGGCCCCACAGTACTGGCTCGGTGCGAACGGGCCCCACAGTCCACGCTCGGGCCCCACTGTCCATGCTCTGGATGGACGGGCCCCACAGTCCACGCTTGGAGCGGATGGGCCCCACAGTCCAGGCTCGGGGCGGACGGGCCCCACAGTCCAGGCTCGGGGCGGGCGGGCCCATAGTTACGACACGGGGTGGGCGAGCCCTACAGTCCGGACACGGGGCTAGTCCCAGGGCAGGCGGCCCCACAGTCCGGACACGGGGTGGACGGGCCCCACAGTCCGGACATAGGGCGGGCGGGCCCCACAGTCCAGGCTCGGGGCTAGACCCGGGGGCAGCTGGCCCCAAAGTCCAGACCCGGGGCGGGCGGGGGGGCCCCACAGTCCAGGCTCGGGGCGGACGGGCCCCACAGTCCAGGCTCGGGGCGGACGGGCCCCACAGTCCAGGCTCGGGGCGGACGGGCCCCACAGTCCAGGGACGGGGCGGACGGTCCCCACAGTCCAGGCTCGAGGCTGACGGGCCCCACAGTCCAGGCTCGGGGCTGACGGGCCCCACAGTCCAGGCTCGGGGCTGACGGGCCCCACAGTCCAGGCTCGGGGCGGACGGGCCCCACAGTCCACTCCCGGGCCCCACAGTCCATGCTCGGGGTGGACTGGCCCCACAGTCCAGGCTCGGGGCGGACGGGCCCCACAGTCCAGGCTCGGAGCGGATGGGCCTCCCTTTCCCGCTCGGGGCGGGCGTGCCCCACAGTCCAGGCTCGGGGCTAGTCCCGGGGCAGGTGGCCCCACAGTCGAGACCTGGGGCTAGACCCGGGGCAGGCAGCCCCAAGTCAGGACACGGGGCGGATGGGCCCCACAGTCTGGACTCGGGGCGGGCGAGCCCTACAGTCAGGACATGTGGCGGGCGGGCCCCACAGGCCGGACACGGGGCTAATCCCGGGACAGGCGGCTTCACAGTCCAGACCTGGGGCTAGACCCGGGGCAGGCGGCCCACAGTCCGGACAAGGGGTGGACGGGCCCCACAGTCCGGATACGGGGCGGGCATGCCCCACAGTCCAGACACGGAAGGGGCACAGTCCGGACATAAGGCGGGCGGGCCCCACAGTCCAGGCTCGGGGCTAGACCCGGGGGCAGTCGGCCCCACAGTCCAGACCCGGGGCAAGCGGGGGATCCCACAGTCTGGACCCGGGGCAGGCGAGGGGCCCCACAGTCTGGAATCAGGGCGGGCGGCGGGCCCCACAGTCCGGACCTGGGGCTAGACCCGGGGCAGGCGGCCCCACAGTCCGGACACGGGGCGGCCGCAGTCCGGATATAGGGCGGGCCCCACAGTCCAGGCTCGGGGCTAGACCCGGGACGGATGGGCCCCACAGTCCAGGCTCAGGGCGGACAGGCCCCTCAGTCCATCCTCGCTGCGGACGGGCCCCACAGTCCAGGCTCGGGGCGGACGGGCCCCACAGTCCAGGCTCGGGGCGGACGGGCCCCACAGTCCAGGCTCGGGGCGGACGGGCCCCACAGTCCAGGCTCGGGGCGGACGGGCCCCACAGTCCGGACACGGGGCGGACGAGCCCTACAGTCCGGACACGGGGCGGCCACAGTCCGGACATAGGGTGGGCGGGCTGCACATTCCACGTTCGGGGCTAGATCCGGGGCAACCGGCCCCACAGTCCTGACATGGGGCGGACATGCCCCACAGTCCGGACATGGGGTGGACGAGCCCTACAGTCCGGACACGGGGCGGCCACAGTCCGGACATAGGGTGGGTGGGCCGCACATTCCAGGTTCGGGGCTAGACCCGGGGCAACCGGCCCCACAGTCCGGACACGGGGCGGCCGCAGTCCGGATATAGGGCAGGCCCCACAGTCCAGGCTCGGGGCTAGACCCGGGACAGGCGGGCCCCACAATCCAGGCTCGGAGCGGACGGGCCCCGCAGTCTAGGCTCGGAGCGGACGGGCACCACATTCCAGGCTCGGAGCGGACGGGCCCCACAGTCCGGACACGGGGCTAGTACCAGGGCTGGCGGCCCCACAGTCCAGACCTGAGGCTAGACCATGGGCAGGTGGCCCCACAGTTCAGACACGGGGAGGATGGGCCCCACAGTCCTGACACGGGCTTGACATGCCCCACAGTCCAGACCTGGAGCTAGACCCGGGGCAGGCAGCCCCAAAGTCCGGACACGGGGTGGACAAGCCCCACAGTCCGGACACGGGGCGGCCACAGTCCGGACATAGGGTGGGCCCCACAGTCCAGGCTCGGGGCTAGACCCGGGGCAGCCGGTCCCACAGTTCAGACCCGGGGCGGGTGGGGGCCCCACAGTCCGTGCCCGGGGCTGACGCGGGGGCCCACAGTCCAGACCTGGGGCTAGACTTGGGGCGGGCGGGGGGCCCCACCATCCGGACCTGGGGAGGGGGGCCCCACAGTCCAGTCCAGGGGCTAGACCCAATGCAGGCAGCCCCACAGTCCGGACACGGGGTGGACGGGCCCCACAGTCCAGATGCAGTGCGGCCACAGTCCGTACATAGGGCGGGCCCCACAGTCCAGGCTCGGGGCGGACGGGCCCCACAGTCCAGGCTCGGGGCGGACGGGCCCCACAGTCCAGGCTCGGGGCGGACGGGCCCCACAGTCCAGGCTCGGGGCGGACGGGCCCCACAGTCCAGGCTCGGGGCGGACGGGCCCCACAGTCCAGGCTCGGGGCGGACGGGCCCCCCTTTCCCGCTCGGGGCGGGCGTGCCACACAGTCCAGGCTCGGGGCGTGCGGTGCCCACAGTCAGGACACGGGACGGGCGGGCTCCACAGTCAGGACACGGGGCAGGCGGGCCCCACAGTCCGGACACGGAGCTAATCCCGGGGCAGGAGGCCCCACAGTCTAGACCTGGGGCTAGACCCGGGGCAGGCGGCCCACAGTCCGGGCAGGCGGCCCACTGTCCGGACACGGGGTGGACGGGCCCCACAGTCCAGACACGGGGCGGGCATGCCCCACAGTCCAGACCTGGGGCTAGACCCGGAGCAGGCAGCCCACAGTCCGGACACGGGGTGGACGGTCCCACAGTCCGGACACGGGGGAGACCACAGTACGGACATAAGGCGGGCGGGCCCCATAGTCCAGGCTCGGGGCTAGCCCCCGGGGCAGTCGGCCCCACAGTTCAGACCCGGGGCGGGGGGCCCCACAGTCAGGACACAGGGCGGGCTGGCCCCACAGTCAGGACACTCTGCGGGCGAGCCCCACAGTAAGGACACGGGGCGAACGGGCCCCACAGTCAGGACACGGGGTGGGCGGGGGTGGGCGGGCCCATAGTTAGGACACGGTGCTAGTCCTGGGGCAGGCGGCCCAACAGTCCAGACCTGCGGCTAGACCCGGGGCTGGCGGCCGCAAAGTCCGGACACGGGTCGGACGGGCCCCACAGTCCTGACACGGGGCGGGCATGCCCCACAGTCCAGAGTTGGGGCTAGACCCAGGGCAGGCAGCCCCACAGTCCGGACACGGGGTGGACGGGCCCCACAGTACGGACACGAGGCGGCCACAGTCCGGACATAGGGCGGGCGGTCCCCACAGTCCAGGCTCGGGGCTAGACCCGGGGGCAACCGGCCCCACAGTCCAGACTCGAGGCGGACGGGCCCCACAGTCAGGACACAGTGTGGGCGGGCCCATAGTTAGGACACGGGGCGGGACCCACAGTCCGGGGACAGGGCTTGTCCCGGGGCAGGCGGCCCCACAGTCCGGACACGGGGCGGACGGGCCCCACAGTCCTGACACGGGGTGGGCATGCCCCACAGTCCAGACCTGGGGCTAGACCCGGGGCAGGCGGTCCCACAGTCCAGACATGGGGCGGCCACAGTACGGACATAGGGCGGGCGGGCCCCACAGTCTAGGCTCGGGGCTAGACCCGGGGGCAGCCGGCCCCACAGTCCAGACCCTGGGCGGACGGGGGGCCCCACAGTCCAGGCTCGGGGCGGAGAGGCCCCACAGTCCACGCTCGGGCCCCACAGTCCAATCTCGGGGTGGACGGGCCCCACAGTCCAGGCTCGGGGCGGATGGTCCCCACAGTCCAGGCTCGGGGCGGACGGGCCCCCCTTTCCCGCTCGGGTCGGGCGTGCCCCACAGTCCAGGCTCGGGGCGCGCGTGCCCCACAGTCCGGACACGGGGCTAGTCCTGGGACTGGTGGCCCCACAGTCCAGACCTGGGGCTAGACCCGGGGCAGGCGGCCCCAAAGTTCGGACTCGGGGCGGATGTGCCCCACAGTCTGGAGTTGGGGCGGGCGAGCCCCAAAGTCGGGACACGGGGCGGGCGGGCTCCACAGTCAGGACACTGGGCGGGCAGGCCCAACAGTCTGGATACGGGGTGGACGGGCCTCACAGTCAGGACACGGGGCGGGCGGGCCCATAGTTAGGACAAGGGGTGGACGGGCCCCACAGTCCTGACACGGGGTGGGCATGCCCCACAGTCCAGACCTGGGGCTAGACCCGGGGCAGGCGACCTCACAGTCCGGACATGGGGCGGCCACAGTACGGACAAAGGGCGGACGGGCCCCACTGTCCAGGCTCGGGGCGGACAGGCCCCACCTGCCAGGCTCGGGGCGGACGGGCCCCACAGTCCACGTTCTGGCCCCACAGTCCACGCTCGGGGGCGGATGGGCCCCACATTTCACGCTCGAGGCGGTCGGGCCCCACAGTCCACGCTCGGGCCCCACAGTCCAGGCCCGGGGCAGACGGGCCCCAAACTCCAGGCTCGGGGCGGACGGGCCCCACAGTCCAGGCTCGGGGCGGACGGGCCCCACAGTCCAGGCTCGGAGCGGACGGGCCCCACAGTCAAGGCTCGGGGCGGACGGGCCCCACAGTCCAGGTTCGGGGCGGACGGGCCCCACAGTCCAGGTTCGGGGCGGATGGGCCCCACAGTCCAGACACGGGGATAGTCCCGGGGCAGGCGGCCCCACAGTCCAGACCTGGGGTTAGACCCAGGGCAGGCGGCCCCAAAGTCCAGACACAGGGCGGACGGGCCCCACAGTCCAGACCCAGGGCGGGCGGCCCAACAGTCCAGACCCAGGGCGGGCGGCCCAAGAGTCCAGACCCAGGGCGGGCGGCCCAACAGTCCAGACCCGAGGCGGGCGGCCCAACAGTCCAGACCCGAGGCGAGCGGCCCACCAGTCCAGACCTGGGGCTAGACCCGGGGCAGGCGACCTCACAGTCCGGACATGGGGCGGCCACAGTACGGACAGAGGGCGGACGGGCCCCACAGTCCAGGCTCGGGGCGGACAAGCCCCACCGGCCAGGCTCGGGGCGGACGGGCCCCACAGTCCACGTTCTGGCCCCACAGTCCACGCTCGGGGGCGGATGGGCCCCACAGTTCACGCTCGAGGCGGTCGGGCCCCACAGTCCACGCTCGGGCCCCACAGTCCAGGCCCGGGGCAGACGGGCCCCAAACTCCAGGCTCGGGGCGGACGGGCCCCACAGTCCAGGCTCGGGGCGGACGGGCCCCACAGTCCAGGCTCGGAGCGGACGGGCCCCACAGTCAAGGCTTGGGGCGGACGGGCCCCACAGTCAAGGCTCGGGGCGGACGGGCCCCACAGTCCAGGCTCTGGGCGGACGGGCCCCACAGTCCAGGCTCTGGGCGGACGGGCCCCACAGTCCAGGCTTGGGGCGGACGGGCCCCACAGTCCAGACACGGGGATAGTCCCGGGGCAGGCGGCCCCACAGTCCAGACCTGGGGTTAGACCCAGGGCAGGCGGCCCCAAAGTCCAGACACAGGGCGGACGGGCCCCACAGTCCAGACCCAGGGCGGGCGGCCCAACAGTCCAGACCCAGGGCGGGCGGCCCAACAGTCCAGACCCAGGGCGGGCGGCCCAACAGTCCGGACCCAGGGCGGGCGACCCAACAGTCCAGGCCCGAGGCGGGGGGCCCAACAGTCCAGACCCAGGGCGGGCGGCCCAACAGTCCAGACCCAGGGCGGGCGGCCCAACAGTCCAGACCCAGGGCGGGCGACCCAACAGTCCAGGCCCGAGGCGGGCGGCCCAACAGTCCAGACCCAGGGCGGGCGACCCAACAGTCCAGGCCCGAGGCGGGCGGCCCAACAGTCCAGACCCGAGGCGAGCGGCCCACCAGTCCAGAACCAAGGTGGGCGGCCCAACAGTCCAGATCTGAGTCGGGCGGCCCAACAGTCCAGACCCGAGTCGGGCGGCCCAACAGTCCAGACATGGGGCCAGACCCGAGGAGGGTGGCCAATTGGTGCAACATGTGCAGTTCCACAGGGACCCAAGATGTAAAGGGGCCACCACCACCTCCTAATCAGGTCAATTGTGCATTATGATGAGCTATGCCAATATACTGATAGAGGGGAACTGTCCAGACCCGAGGCGGGCGGCCCAACTGTCCAGACCCGAAGTGGGAGGTCCAACAGTCCAGACTCAAGGCGGGAAGTCCCTCAGTCCAGACACGAAGCCAGGCCCGAGGTGGGCGGCCCAACAGTCCAGACACGGGGCCATGCCCGAGGCGGCCCGCCCAACAGTTCAGACACGGGGCTAGATATACTGTTCTGATAGAGGGGCCCTCTTCTGGCTGTGTCCGCCCCTGACGTACAGATATACAGCAATATGCAGCAGGAGAGACAAGATCCAGGGAGATATCCGATCGCCAGAACTGGGGTCAGGAAGGAATTTTTTTCCCCCCTAGGGGGTTTTCTTCGCCTTCCTCTGGATCTTTGGTTCCAGTGGCTCTCATCAGGTCTGCACTATCCGCAGCAAGTTCTGTAGTCTCTATCGGGCCTGACCTGAGAGTCATTGTGAACTTTAATTTATTAAAGGGCCAGTAATATTTTTATTACAATGTGGCTTATTGCTATTCCAATAAAAAAAATAATAATAATATATTGTGTTGTGTGTTTTATTTGTGTGGACTTCACCCTACAGAAACAATGATGAGAGTGAACGCTGACGCTCAATATTCCAGAACTAGAACCAGACTTGGCTCATCCGGCATATAATAAAGTGTCTGTCTCATCTGCTGTATACATGATGGCAGCTGCTGCAGGACCAGGGAGTATAGAGGGTGCTACATACAGGAGCATCTCACAAAATTAGAATATCATCAAAAAGTTAATTTCAGTTCTTCAATATAAAAAGTCAAAGTCATATATTATATAGAGTCATTACAAACAGAGTGATCTATTTCAAGTGTTTATTTCTGTTAATGTTGATGGTTATGGCTTACAGCCAATGAAAACACAACAGTCATTATCTCAGTAAACTTAAATAATTAACAAAAAACACCTGCAAAGGCTTCCTAAGCATTTAAAAAGTCCCTTAGTCTGTTTCAGTAGGCTCCGCAATCATGGGGAAGACTGTTGACTTGACAGATGTCCAGAAGGCAGTCATTGACACACTCCACAAGGTCCCAGAGTTCCAATTTTAATTTGTTTCATTTCATTTGTTTAGCTGCTGGAGGTCTAGTGTGAAGTTTCCACCATCAGTGATGGTTTGGGGAGCCATGTCATCTGCTGGTGTAGTTCCACTGTGTTTTATCAAGACCAAAGTCAGCGCAGCCGTCTACCAGGACATTTTAGAGCACTTCATGCTTCCCTCTGCTGACAAACTTTTGGAGATGGAAATGTCATTCTCCAGCAGGACTTGGCCCCTGTCCACACGGCCAGAAGTACCAATACCTGGTTTACACACAACAGTATCACTGTGCTTGATTGGCAGCAAACTCGCCTGACCTTAACCCCATAGAGAATCTATTATAGGGAATCTATGGGGTATTGTCAAGAGAAAGATGAGAGACACCAGACCCAACAATGCAGACGAGCTGAAGGCTTCTATCAAAGCCACCTGGGCTTCCATAACCCCTCAGCAGTGCCACAGGCTGATCGCCTCCATGCCACACCGCATTGATGCAGTAATTGATGCAAAAGGATCCCCGACCAAGTATTGAGGGCATTTACTGAATATACATTTCAGTAGGCTGAAAAAACGGATGGAGAGCACCTCCAAAAACATACGTTGATCTAATGCCTCTCGGCAAAAACATATAAAACTGAACATGAGGTTCTTAGTTTAACATTCTGATCAGACTGTATGAAGCCCACTGCCACGTCAAGGCAAACCTCATAGTGGGTCCATGCTCCTTGGAGGTGCGGTCCATGCTCCTTTTTTTTGCAATACATTTCAGTAGGCCAACATTTCCGATTTTAAAATAATTTTTCAAGCTGTTATAAAGTATTCTAATTTACTGAGATAATGACTTTTGTGTTTTCATTGGCTGTAAGCCATAATCAACATTAACAGAAATAAACACGTGAAATAGATCACTGTGTGTGTAATGACTCTATATAATATAGAAGTTTCACTTTTTGTATTGAAGAACTGAAATAAAGTAACTTTTTGATAATATTCTAGTTTTGTGAGATGCACCTGTACATAGAGCAGGTCACATATAACTCCAGCCCAAGTGACATCACCAGTGTTTTGGGGGTCGGTCTCTGTGATGGGGGCACTTATATTGTATTGGTCCTATAAAACACACTACCTGAAAGACTGATGACCAGATCACAGCAAAGCAGAATGCAGGAAACCCAGGAAAATGGCTAAATAGGTGTCACAGGGGGCAATAAGTAGCCATGGGCCCCAAGACAAAACTAGGGCCTCACTCAGAAATGAGCACAATAGCCCATTTACCAAGGCTGGCTATAGGTAGGAAAGCAGATACTTGGAGGGATTTGTGCCAAATCCACCTATTTATTAGAACGAAGAAAATAGCGTTACAGGGTCAGGATAGGGTTAAAAATCTTGTGAGTTTATTTGTAGCAAAAAATATATAAAAACATCACCATAGGTCACGATCCTAACCAGAATAATGTTTAACCGCAAATGCGTTTCCGACTTGCATCTATAGTTATTGCAATAGGATAGGAGAGATACACAATTCCAGTTAAAGGGAATCTGTCAGAAGGTTTTGCTACGTAATCCGAGATCAGCATGATGTAGGGGCAGAGAGCCTGATTCCAGCGATGTATCACTTACTAGACTGCTTGGTGCAGTTTTGATAGAATCCCTGCTTTCTCTGTTGTAAATGAAGCAGTGCTCAGAATGTTAAGCCCTGTGTAACCCCGCCCACACGGGCAGATTCCTGTGTACAAACTGCAAATCAGTGGTGGGGGCGGGGTTACACAGATTAGCCTGACTGGCCTGTACCTGAGACCTAGTCAGGCAGTGATCATCTCCTGTTGATAAAACATGGATTGTATTGAAACTACAACACACAGCCTAATAAGTGACACATCCCTGGAATCAGGATATCTTGCTCTACATCATGCTGCTCTCAGATTAAGTAGCAAAAATCTGCTGACAGATTCCCTTTAATAAAGTACATGTCCTGTTTTGTATCTCCCAGAGCAATGTCATCAGTGTCGCTCACCACCAATGCAGATGTGAGTGGTGCCGGACAACCTCTTTATGTCAAATAATTACCTGCAGAGCTGGCATCCATCTGAGGAGATGTAACATATCTGCCTGACAGGTGGGTGGAGATGAATTGGTTGATATATCCCACTCTTAGTCCACTTGGCTAAAAAGATGATTTACATCCAGGGAAGAGGGACAGAGGGGCAGGAACACAAGAAAAGCAACGCCGTATTCAGAACAGGGGCATTTACACCAGGTAAAAAATTACATCGTTATGGAAAGTGACAGGTTCTCTTTAAAGGGATTTCAGAAGACTGAGAACACCTACAACACCTGAAATGGACGACCCACATCTCTGGTTCACTCTATTATGACCGGCTATTAATGGAAAAAGTATGGAAATGGGAGCAGTCGTGTGCAGGGTCCTCACATACAAAGGTTGAAAAAAAGATGATGGGGCTGGTATCTACTATAGACAAGTTGTGGGGCCGCACATCAACTAGTCCATAAACCTCCTGCAATCAGCAGCAAACCAAAGACAAGTGCGAAGCATCATGCTCCGTGTGCATTACCTAATTCCCTATTAGTTATTAATTTGTGGGGATAATTTGGGACATTAATTTGACTGCTGGTTCTATTAGCTCAATAGGTCCACAGGAATCCTTGATTAGTTTAGGAAAGGGCATCCACTATGGTTACTGGACACATGAAGTCTCCCACAACCACGATCCCCATACACAATAGATACAAGGTAGAAAGTCTTGCCCTGTTGAACACTACACCTGACTTGAGGCCACCACCTCTTGGTTGTCCAATGTTCTTGCTTCTCTAGGGCTCTTCTCAGATATTCATTATACCAGCTCCCCAGAATACCAAAGCTAGGGTGGGTGACCGCGAGCCCTGGTGGATGTCATAACTGCGGCCACCCAGAGGCAATACTCCATAACAACAATCCCCTGAGGTGGTGTAGGATGTAAGGACCTATTCACACTACATTCAGCGCTGCATTCAGGTCTTTACACAAGGCTTACAACTGAATCCCTGAAATTCAGGATTGTGCTGTCTGAAATGAGACATCTGAAAGCAGAGCAAATGGAGCCTGAAGATTCATACTTTAGGCTCGGTTTGCCTTTGTTCAAATCAATGGAAAAAATCCCCATCTCTACATGTCTGACAGCCATTCCATTCCAGCGTCAGTTGAATTCCAACCACAGTCCACCTCATTCTACTTAATGTGCTTCTGATTGGGTGATCACCTGAACCAAATCTTATGTAACCAGGGAAAGTATAAAAAACACTGCTGTTTTCTTCACAATCCTCTTGCAATAGGACAAGCTGGATGGCAAAACAAGTGCTAGGAATAGCCCAAAAGTAATTTGAATGAAAAACTAACTTTTAACCATGCCAAAGGAGTTGAAAAGAAAAGTCTTGAGTGAGGAAAAGAAGGGCTCAATTCTGGCTTCTCTAGCAGAGGGATACAGTGAGCGTCATGTTGCCTCCATCCTTAAAATTTCAAAGACGGCAGTCTATTACAACAAGGTCAAGCAGCAGACATTGGGGACAACAAAGCTACAGACCGGCAGAGGGCGAAAGCGACTCTCCACTGACCGGGATGACCGTCATCTTATTCTAATGTCACTCAGCAACCGCAGGATGACATCAAGTGACCTACAAAAGGAATGGCAAATGGCAGCTGAGGTGAAGTGTATGGCAAGAACAGTTCATAACGGGCTCCTAGAGACCTCAAGTCATGTAAAGCTAGAAAAAAGCCTTTCATCAATGAGAAGCAAAGGAGAGCCAGGCTGAAGTTTGCCAAAGACCATAAGGATTGGACCATAGAGGACTGGAGTAAGGTAATCTTCTCTGATGAGTCTAATTTTCAGCTTTGCCCAACACCTGGTCTTCTAATGGTTAGACGGAGACCTGGAGAGGCATACAAGCCACAGTGTCTTGCACCACTGTGAAATTTGGTGGAGGATCGGTGATGATCTGGGGATGCTTCAGCAAGGCTGGAATTGGGCAGGTTAATCTTTGCAAAGGACGTATGAATCAAGCCGCATACAAGGTTATCCTTGAAAAACCACTTGCTTCCTTCTGCTCAGGCAATGTTCCCCAACTCTGAGGACTGTTTTTTCCAGCAGGACAATGCCCCATGCCACACAGCTAGGTCAATCAATGTGTGGATGAAGGAGCACCACATCAAGACCCTGTCATGGTCAGCCCAATCTCCAGACCTGAACCCCATTGAAAACCTCTGGAATATAATCAAGAGGTAGATGGATAGTCACAAGCCATCAAACAAAGAAGAACTGCTTACATTTTTGTGCCAGGAGTGGCATAAGGTCACCCAAAAGCAGTGTGAAAGACTGGTGGAAAGCAGCCAAGACGCATGAAAGCTGGGATTAAAAATCATGGTTATTCCACCAAATATTGATGTCTGAACTCTTCCGGAGTTAAAACATGAGTATTGTTGTTTCTAAATGAATAAGAACTTGTTTTCTTTGCAGTATTTGAGGTCTGACAGCACTGGTTCTCTGGTTCTCTGTTTCTTTTTTATTATTTTGACGATTTCTCATTTGCTGCAAATAAATACAAAATGTTTAGCTTTGAATTTCGGAGACATGTTGTCAGTAGTTTATAGAATAAAACAACAATGTACATTTTACTCAAAAATAGACCTAGAAAGAGAAAAATCAGAGAAAATGAAAATGAGCTGTGTATATATAGATATATATAGATATATACACACACACATTATATACATACACACATATTATATACACACACATGTATATGTGGCGCCCCTGAGGGTTCGGTCACCACAGAGGTACTGCATCTCACCCAGAGCTGTGGTATCTCACTCTCAGGTAAGGAAGGAGTACAGCTCAGGACCCTAACACCTGCATTCATTACACCACACTTCAGAGGGCGGGGCGAGATTGCTCCTATGGGAGAGCACAGTCCCTGGTCCCTGGCTGGAGTGGGGGGAACCTAGTAAAGGGGTGTGGGTGGAGGACGTAGTTAAGGGGAGCACATAGAAGGAAGATATAAAAAGAGAAACCATCTTAGAAAGACAGATTAGTCTGAGGAGGAAAGTGCCAGGAGCAGAGGCTCTGTAGGAGCTCTTTTGCAGAGGCGGGCCTAGCCAGTGAGGCCCAAGGCTGAGAGGAAGAAGAGAAGGAGAGGAGAGGGAGCAGGAAGGCTCCAGGAACCAGAAGAAAGGATCCCAGGGGTACAGGCAGTGCGAGAGGCCACCCGCACGCCCGAATCTGCCGGGAGGTGGAGGGGTCAGGCTGCATACAGGGAACTGGTCCCTCAACTAGTAGAAGATTGCACGTCTTAACTAGAAACCGGAGGCTGCAGTATTTCATGTTCAGTAGCCAACATTCCATACCAGTCTCACCAGGAAGGTAGCTATATAGGACCCAGGGGACGGAACAGACGTCGCCCGCCAAGGCCCGCAGGTACTGGACTGGGACACTTGGTATGAGGTTCGGGGAGACAGCCAGAGAGAGTACACAGAAGGGGGTCCTGCTATGAACTCCGGAGTTACCTGGGGGTGGACTGAACCCCTCACTGAGTAAATGCAGCACGGCACGGGAAGTTACCTTGACGTCTGTAACTTGGACTGCAATAACCGTGAGTAAAGATCCAGAGGACTGCACCACCTTGTCTGTGTTTCTTGCAGCGCCATCACTCCCTGCACTACAACGCCCAGCGCAACCTACAACAACATCTACACTGCCCTGGAGCTAGCTCTTCCTGTGGAGAGCCACACCATCCCTGCTGCAGTAACATGAGCTTCAGAGGACGGCTCCACAGCGGACGCTCCCTTTAGCCGCAATCCACAGGTGGCGTCACAAACTTTAACATCCTACTAATATTATAAATGCGAAAGTTTGTGAGTATGTATGTCAGGAACAGGTTACTAGGGAACTACACGTCCCAGCACGGCCTGCCCGCGCCCACAGCCCGGGGGGAGTGTGAGGCTTCCTCCTGCAGGTTGCCCTGGGGCACCGGGCCGTCATTGTCCTCACACAGGGGGTCCCCGCCGCCATTGTCCCCCCACATAACACCATATAATAAAACATGCGCTCACCTGCGCCAGCTGCTGCAGCCGGGAAAGTTCCGAGCGCCTCACCTGGGCGGAGGGGAAGTGACTCACACACGGGGAGGGGCAGTAACCTGAGCGCGGCTCCATGGAGGATGCACACACTGCAGCCTGACAGCACCAGCAGCAGCGCTACACAAATGGCGTCCTCCCCTCCTGTGTGCAGCACAGCCCTGTGTGTGTGCAGCGCAGCATGTCACCCACAGCACCAGCAGGCTGCTCTCAGCTCCCACAGAGCACTGGGAATGGTTGCTATGGGTAACCGCGCCACAGCTGCTCCTCATAGACCATGTCACCCACAGCACCAGCAGGCTGCTCTCAGCTCCCACAGAGCACTGGGAATGGTTGCTATGGGTAACCGTGCCACAGCTGCTTCTCATAGACCAGTCATATACAACTGATATCGTCTGTACAGTGATCGTAATATAACTAATTAGATTGTTTTAGTATTTTGTTTGAACTTTACTAAGTACCTATTTTGTAATTAGTACTTAGAAAAATGCCGCAAAAGCGTAAGTCTAACATTTCGCAAAGCTCTAATAAAGCCCGAGCTCTGAAAATAATTAGACGTGATGAGACGTCTCAACAAGCCGAGCAACGAAGGCTTGAGCAGGCGGTGCGTTGTGCGGCACATAGAGCTGCAGAGACTCCAGAACAATCCCAAGCCCGACGTAAACGGAATGAGGAGTTTTTGGCATCTCAACGGGCTGCTGAAACTCAAGAACAGTCCCAAGCCCGACGTGAACAGCATGCGGAGTATCTGGCGTCTCAACGGGCTGCTGAAACTCAAGAACAGTCCCAAGCCCGACGTGAACAGCATGCGGAGTATCTGGCGTCTCAACGGGCTGCTGAAACTCCAGAACAGTCCCAAGCCCGACGTGAACAGCATGCGGAGTATCTGGCGTCTCAACGGGCTGCTGAAACTCAAGAACAGTCCCAAGCCCGACGTGAACAGCATGCGGAGTATCTGGCGTCTCAACGGGCTGCTGAAACTCCAGAACAGTCCCAAGCTCGACGTCAGCAGCAAGCGACTTACATGACGTCCCAAAGAGCCACTGAAACTTATGAAATGGCCGAATCTCGCAGACGCACTGTTGCTGAAAGGGCAGCACAGCAACGTCAAACATTTACAAGAAATACATGGATATTGTTTAATAAAGCTGCATTTGAGTACGACGAGACTCTTGATTATGAAACTCACAAGCTTATAAAAATAGAAGCAATGACCATAGATTGCAAATATTGCGGAGCTCTTAAGTGGAAAGAGGAAGCAGCAGGTATGTGTTGTTTGGGCGGGAAAGTAGCTCTTCCTTATATAGACGAGCCAGTTCAACCTTTAAAAGAGCTTTTCTCTAATGAAACTGATGAATCTCGCCTTTTTCTAAATAATATAAGAAAATACAACATGTGCTTTCATATGACGTCTTTTGGAGCAGATCAAATTGTCTCAATGCCAGGGTTTTGCCCGACCTTTACAATACAAGGACAAGTATACCACCGTATCGGTTCTTTAATTCCTACGTCCATTTCGCAACCACAATTTTTACAAGTTTATTTCATAGGTGACGAAGAAGAACAAATCAACAGGCGTACTGAGTGCGTGCAAAGCGTAGATAGAAACATAGTTAAAAAATTACAACGAGTACTTCAAGACCACAACATTTTGGTGCATGAATTTAAAACGGCTAGAGACAGAATGATCAATGACGATCATTTCAAAGTAGTGATTCATCCAGACTGTGTACCACGTGGTCAACATGAGAGACGATTCAATACCCCTACTACAAATGAAATAGCTGCTGTAATAGTTAGTAGCGAACAAACTATGTCTCGGGACATCGTTGTGCAGCCGCGCGATGGCATGCTCACTAGGGTTCCCGATACACATAGATTCTATGACGCTCTCGAGTACCCAATAATTTTTTGGAAAGGACAAGAGGGGTACAGCATTGATATTCCTCAGATAAATCCAATTACCAAACAAGCAATGCCAAGCAAAAAGGTGTCCTGCAAAGATTTTTATGCCTTTTACTTGATGGTCCGTCGCAGCGATTTTAATTTGATGCTTAAGTGTAGGCTCCTACTTCATCAGTTTCTGGTCAACATGTATGTAAAGATGGAAAGTGAGCGCTTAAGGGTCATTTCTTTAAATCAAAAAAAACTGCGCGCAGAAAATTATATTCACTTGCAAGATGCAATAAGAAATTATGCGGATTTGGATCCAAATAACTTAGGTCAGATGGTGATTCTCCCGTCATCATTTGTAAATAGCCCGAGATACCTACACGAATACACACAAGATGCGTTCACATACGTACGTAATTATGGGAGGCCTGATTTATTTATTACAATGACTTGCAACCCCGCTTGGCCAGAAATCACCAAAGAGCTTATGGCTGGTCAAAATTCAACGGACAGACAAGACTTAACAGCTCGAGTATTTAGAATAAAAGTACAGAAGTTGGTAGCTCTACTTACAAAAGGTAACATATTTGGTGATATGCAATGCTTCATGTACTCGATCGAGTGGCAAAAGCGAGGTTTGCCTCATGTGCACTTACTGCTGTGGTTAAAGGAAAAATTGCATCCGAACCAAATTGACGAAATCATATGTGCTGAGATACCAAACCCAGAAACCGATCAAAAGCTCTATGATACAGTGACAAAGAATATGATTCACGGGCCATGTGGTACATTCAATTCTTCATCGCCATGCATGAAGGAAGGAAAATGTGTAGCGCCGGCGTCCCTGCCCTCTGCTAGGCAGGGACGCTGTTCCCCTCACCCCTCTGCTCCGAGCCCGGCGTCCTCCTCCCGCTCTGCTGGCAGCGCGCGCTCCTTCCCGGACACTGTGCTTAGGGCGCGCGCGCGCTCCCTCCCTCTTAAAGGGGCCGCGCGTGCCGTCCTAAGGAGTCCCCGGCCAATGGCTGGAGGACTTCACCATATATAAGGCACCTCCTCCAAAATGGAGGTGCCCGAGCAATGTTGTTGCACTGTTCACTACTCTGCTTCAGCCCTCAGGTCCTGTTGCCAGTTACCAGCCAGTTACCTGCCAGAATCCTGCCAGTTTGCTGTCTGTTTCCTGCCTAACATTCCTCCTACCTGCTTGCTAGCCTGAGGTCCGACGGTCTGCCTTCCTACTCCTGTCAGTCTGTCTATGGACCAGCTTGCCCGCTCACCTGGGAGCGCACATCTGCTACCTGCCTGCTAGCCTACCTGGAGGCTCCGCCGTCACGTGCTGTGACCACCTGCCATTCCAGAGACTCCTGCCCGCTCACCTGGGAGCGCACATCTGCTACCTGCCTACTAGCCTACCTGGAGGCTCCGCCGTCACGTGCTGTGACCACCTGCCATTCCAGAGACTCCTGCCCGCTCACCTGGGAGCGCACACCTGCTACCTGCCTGCTAGCCTACCTGGAGGCTCCGCCGTCACGTGCTGTGACCACCTGCCATTCCAGAGACTCCTGCCCGCTCACCTGGGAGCGCACACCTGTTACCTGCCTGCTAGCCTACCTGGAGGCTCCGCCGTCACGTGCTGTGACCACCTGCCATTCCAGAGACTCTCGCTTGCTCACCTGGGAGCACACATCTACCATCTGCCTGCTAGCCTACCTGGAGGCTCTGCCATCACAGGTCGTACCTACCCTTTACCCAGAGACTGCCCCGGTCACTTGCCGTGACCTCCTGCCCGTTCATCCAGAGACTGCCCCGGTCACTTGCCGTGACCTCCTGCCCGTTCATCCAGAGACTGCCCCGGTCACTTGCCGTGACCTCCTGCCCGTTCATCCAGAGACTGCCCCGGTCACTTGCCGTGACCTCCAGCCCGTTCACTCAGAGACTGTCCCGGTCACCTGCTGTGACTGCCTGCCCGTCTTCCCTGGTCGCCACCCGCTCCCTTACAAGGACCGCCCCCTTGTATAGTAGCTCAGAGGTTCCGCCTCCCAGACCCGTTACAGTTTGCTCGGGCCATGGAACCCGGTGGCACCCAAGCTCCCTCACTCTCGGACCTGTGTCATGAACTGTCCCGTCAGAGGTCCCAACAGGAGTCCATCCTGGGTCACCTGCGGAATGTCAATTCTCGCCTGGACACTCTGACTGCTCCACCAGCAACCACCGCCAGTGCCATGACTCGCAATCCGGCAGCTCCGCTGCCCACCAATACTATGGTATCCTACCCCGGACCCCGGCTTTCTGCACCTCCTCGCTTCGGAGGCGACTCCGCTCAGGCTCGGGGCTTTATAAATCAGTGCACCCTGCACTTTGAACTCCTGTCCCACCAGTTTAACTCCGACCGGGCCAAAATTGCCTTCATCATGTCCCATCTCACCGGGGAGGCCCTGGCCTGGCTAAATCCTCTATGGGAGAGAGGAGACCCCCTGGTGTCCGACTTGCCTGCCTTTCTCACGGCTTTCCGGAAAGTCTTCGACGAACCTGGACGGAAGACCTCATCCGCATCATCTCTGCTACGCCTACGTCAGGGAAGTCTCACCGTGGGCCAATATGCCATACGGTTCCGTACCCTTGCCTCGGAGCTGGCCTGGGATAACGACGCTCTGGTATCTGTCTTCTGGGAGGGTCTGTCCGGCCGTATTAAAGATGAACTTGCCGGTCGAGACATTCCTACCACTCTCGATGACCTAATAACTCTTGCCACCCGGATTGACCTACGGTTCCAGGAGCGTGCCAAAGAAGTCACCCGTGAGAGGAGGTTTCCACGTCTAGCTCCTACTTTTCAGAAATCCATCACTCCCTCCGTTTCTCCCCAGGTACACTCTCCTGAGCCTATGCAGGTCGACCAGACCAAGATGGTCAAAACCCGTCAGGACTTACGCCGTGCCGAGGGGAGCTGCTTCTACTGTGGCAGTAAGGAGCACCGGATCCGTACCTGTCCGGAGAGGTCGGGAAACGCCTGTGTCTAGGTTCGCTCAGAGAGGTCGACCTAGACAAGAATAAATCCTCTCCATCTCTGCTGCTGTCAGTCTCAATTATCTGCGGGGAGAATCGTTTTTTCGAACTAGCCCAACTTGACTCTGGAGCGGCCGGGAATCTTATTTCACAGGCCCTGGTAGAAAAATACCGCATTCCCACCAAACCTCTGGCTATACCATTATCTGTCGCTGCTGTGGATGGGGGCCTCTTACCACGTCCCATCCAACTCATCACCGAATCCGTAACTCTGCAGGTGGGAATGCTGCATTCTGAGAGCATCTCTTTTCATGTTCTGCCTGGACTCTCTCACGCCCTCTTACTAGGTCTACCTTGGCTCCAGAGACATGCACCCGTGCTTGACTGGCAGACCGGAGAAGTCTTTCGCTGGGGACAGGACTGTCATAAGACTTGTTTGGTTCCTGTTCATCCCGCCCGTCCTTGTCCTACCCCAACTAATCTACCTGGACTTCCGATTCCCTATTGGTCATTTGCTGATGTCTTTAATAAAAAGGAGGCAGAGACATTACCCCCTCATAGACCATACGACTGTCCTATCGACCTGTTACCCGGTGCTACGCCTCCCCGTGGGCGTATTTACCCATTGTCCGCTGCGGAGACCCGGTCGATGTCCGAATATATTGAGGAGAATTTGGCCAGGGGATTCATCCGGAAATCCACCTCCCCGGCGGGAGCAGGCTTCTCTTTCGTAAAAAAGAAGGACGGCTCTCTCCGTCCCTGCATAGACTATAGAGGCCTTAACCAGATCACGGTGAAGAATAAGTACCCCCTTCCGCTCATTCCAGAATTATTTGATCGTCTGAGGGGGGCTAGAATCTTCACCAAACTGGACCTCCGTGGGGCGTACAACCTGGTCCGTATCCGTCAAGGGGATGAATGGAAGACTGCATTCAACACCCGGGACGGCCACTATGAATATCTGGTAATGCCCTTTGGTCTCTGTAACGCTCCTGCCGTCTTTCAAGAGTTGGTCAATGACATCTTCCGGGACCTTCTCTACTCCTGCGTAGTGGTGTACCTGGACGACATCTTGGTCTTCTCTCCGGATCTCCAGACTCACCGGATAGACGTTCGTCAGGTCCTGCTCAGGCTCAGGCAGAATCACCTCTTCGCTAAATATGAGAAGTGCCTCTTTGAGCAGACCTCGCTTCCGTTTTTGGGCTACATTATTTCTCAGACCGGCCTACGAATGGATCCAGAGAAACTGTCTGCCATCGAGAAATGGCCCCGACCGGAGGGGTTGAAGGCCATTCAGCGGTTCCTGGGCTTTGCCAACTACTACCGCCTCTTCATACCGCACTTCTCTTCCCGGACTGCCCCAATTTCCGCGCTCACCCGTAAGGGCACTAATCCCAGAGAGTGGCCGCCCGAAGCAGAGGAGGCCTTTCTTTCCTTAAAACAGGCCTTCTCTTCCTCCCCGGTGCTGCATCGTCCAGATGGCAACAAGCAGTTCTTCCTGGAGGTTGACGCCTCCTCCTCTGGAGCCGGAGCGGTACTTACCCAAAAATCATCTTCCGGGAGAATGATAACTTGTGGCTTCTTCTCCAAACTCTTTTCCTCTTCTGAGCGCAACTATTCCATTGGAGATCGAGAGTTATTGGCCATCAAGCTGGCATTGGAGGAGTGGCGTTACCTGCTCGAAGGGGCTCTTCACCCGGTAATAATTTGCACTGACCACAAGAACTTGGCTTACCTCCAGCATGCCCAGAGACTTAACCCGCGCCAAGCTCGGTGGTCCTTGTTTTTTGCTCGCTTTGATTTTATTCTTCATTTTCGCCCGGCTGACAAAAACATCAAGGCGGACGCCTTATCCCGATCCTTTCTGGTGTCTGATCTCGAGGAGGAACCGAAACACATCATCGATCCCGCCAGAGTAATGCAGGTGGCTCCCGTGAGTCTAAATCGTCTCCCTCCCGGTAAGACGTTCGTATCAGTACCTGATCGGGAGAAGATCCTACACTGGGGTCACTCGTCTAAACTAGCTGGCCACGCCGGTCAGAAAAAGACCCTCCAGCTTATTACCCGGCACTACTGGTGGCCTACCCTGCACAAGGACGTAATAGACTTTGTTTCTGCCTGTGTGTCCTGCGCCCGCAACAAGGTTCCGACACATCTGCCAGCCGGTCGCCTCCTTCCGCTCCCAGTACCTGCTGCCCCCTGGCAGCATATAGCAATGGACTTTATAACTGATCTCCCCGTCTCTGCCGGTTGTACGGTCATTTGGGTGGTCGCTGACCGCTTTTCCAAGATGGCTCATTTCGTTCCCCTGCCAGGCCTCCCGTCTGCACCCAAGCTGGCTAAAGACTTTATCCGCCACATCTTCCGTCTTCATGGCCTGCCCCTCCACATCGTGTCGGATCGTGGGGTACCGTTCACCTCACGCTTCTGGAGAGCCACTTGTAAACTGCTAGACGTCACCCTGGACTTCTCCTCCGCTTACCACCCACAGTCTAATGGTCAAGTGGAGCGGATCAATCAGAACCTGACCAGTTACCTCCGGCACTTTGTTAATGCCCACCATTCAGACTGGGTGGATCTCCTGCCATGGGCCGAATTTTCTTACAACAATCACGAGAGCGAATCTTCCTCCAAATCCCCGTTTTTTGTTGTCTTCGGTCAGCATCCTCGGATCCCATTTCCCGTCTCCACCTCGGTGGACAATCCGGCTGCGGAATCTCTTGTTAACAAATTTTCCTCCATATGGGAGAGTACCCGATCCGCACTCCTTCTGTCATCCGAGCGTATGAAAAGACATGCTGACAAAAAACGTCTGGATCCTCCTCAATTCCGTCCAGGGGATAAGGTCTGGCTCTCGTCCAAGTATGTCCGGCTCAAGATTCCTTCCTATAAGTTAGGGCCTCGGTTCATCGGTCCTCTGGAGGTCATCAGTCAGATCAACCCGGTGGCCTATAAATTGAAACTCCCGGCCAACTTGCGGATCCCTAACTCCTTCCATGTATCTCTCCTCAAACCTGTGGTACTTAACTCTTTTTCCAAGTCTACAGGTACGCCTCCTGCTCCGGTTTCCGCTGAAAACGAATTTGAGGTAGAGAACATTCTGGCCACCAAAAGGGTAAGAGGGAAGACCCTTTTTCTAGTAGATTGGAAGGGGTTTGGTCCTGAAGAGAGAACGTGGGAGCCCCGGGAGAACATCCATGCCCCTCTCATCCTAGCTAAATTTCTCTCTGGCCTAAAAAAGGGGGGGCCTAAAGGGGGGGGTACTGTAGCGCCGGCGTCCCTGCCCTCTGCTAGGCAGGGACGCTGTTCCCCTCACCCCTCTGCTCCGAGCCCGGCGTCCTCCTCTCGCTCTGCTGGCAGCGCGCGCTCCTTCCCGGCCACTGTGTTTAGGGCGCGCGCGCTCCCTCCCTCTTAAAGGGGCCGCGCGCGCCGTCCTAAGGAGTCCCTGGCCAATGGCCGGAGGACTTCACCATATATAAGGCACCTCCTCCAAAATGGAGGTGCCCGAGCAATGTTGTTGCACTGTTCACTACTCTGCTTCAGCCCTCAGGTCCCGTTGCCAGTTACCAGCCAGTTACCTGCCAGAATCCTGCCAGTTTGCTGTCTGTTTCCTGCCTGACATTCCTCCTACCTGCTTGCTAGCCTGAGGTCCGACGGTCTGCCTTCCTTCTCCTGTCAGTCTGTCTATGGACCAGCTTGCCCGCTCACCTGGGAGCGCACATCTGCTACCTGCCTGCTAGCCTACCTGGAGGCTCCGCCGTCACGTGCTGTGACCACCTGCCATTCCAGAGACTCCTGCCCGCTCACCTGGGAGCGCACACCTGCTACCTGCCTGCTAGCCTACCTGGAGGCTCCGCCGTCACGTGCTGTGACCACCTGCCATTCCAGAGACTCCTGCCCGCTCACCTGGGAGCGCACACCTGTTACCTGCCTGCTAGCCTACCTGGAGGCTCCTCCGTCACGTGCTGTGACCACCTGCCATTCCAGAGACTCTCGCTTGCTCACCTGGGAGCACACATCTACCATCTGCCTGCTAGCCTACCTGGAGGCTCTGCCATCACAGGTCGTACCTACCCTTTACCCAGAGACTGCCCCGGTCACTTGCCGTGACCTCCTGCCCGTTCATCCAGAGACTGCGCCGGTCACTTGCCGTGACCTCCTGCCCGTTCATCCAGAGACTGCCCCGGTCACTTGCCGTGACCTCCTGCCCGTTCATCCAGAGACTGCCCCGGTCACTTGCCGTGAGCTCCAGCCCGTTCACTCAGAGACTGTCCCGGTCACCTGCTGTGACTGCCTGCCCATCTTCCCTGGTCGCCACCCGCTCCCTTACAAGGACCGCCCCCTTGTATAGTAGCTCAGAGGTTCCGCCTCCCAGACCCGTTACAAAATGTACCAAAAAATATCCGAGGAAGCTTTTAAAAGATACTCAAACCAATGACAAAGGTTATCCTTTCTTTGTACAGGCGCAGAGCACCAGAGAATGGTGGATGCACGACGATTATAAAAACCCGTAGAGGAACACAGGAAATATTGGTGGACAATAGCTGGGTGGTCCCATATTCTCCACTCTTATCAAAAAATTTTAATTTTCATTTAAATGTAGAGTTCTGTAATACGGTACAGGCGATAAAATATATTTGTAAATATATTAATAAGGGTAGCGACAAGGCTATTTTTAACATCCGCCAGATAGGGAATGTTAACATTGACCCAAGAGATGAGGTGCAGACCTTTAGAAACGGCCGATATGTTAGTAGTAACGAAGCAACGTGGCGGATCTTAGGTCTGCCTCTGCACGATAGACACCCAACCGTCACTCATCTCGTGATTCATTTACCCAATGGCGAGAGGGTTTACTTTATGGAAAATAATTTTAGAGAGAGATTAGAAGCACCACCTAAAACTACACTAACTGCATTTTTCCTGTTGTGCCAAAGTGATACGTTTGCAAAAACATTACTTTACATTGACGTGCCTCACTACTATACTTGGAATGTGGCTCGGAAGCAATGAAAACGTCGTTTATAAGGAACACCTGTCGATGGCTGGCCAGGTGTGAAGGCAGGAGACGCTCTAGGTCGCATGTACACGGTGCACGTTAGCAATTTTGAATGTTATTGCTTGCGTATGCTGCTGAATGTAATAAGGGGTCCAACCAACTTCTCGGATTTAAAAACATTTGAAGGTCAAGAACTTGCAACTTTTCGGCAGGTGTGTGAGAAGATGGGGTTGTTGGAAGATGATAACCACTAGGATACCACCTTAGAAGAGGCCGTGCTATGTCGCTCCCCGGCGCAAATAAGAGAGCTGTTTGCCATATTGATATGCACTTGCGGTTTATCCAATCCTCTACAACTCTGGCACAAGTATAAAACTGCGTTATCAGAGGATATCATGCACAGATTTGAAAGAATGGATCACGTTAACGATGATCTCTGTTTCAATGAGGCGTTGGGGCTTATCGAGGACAAAATATTAATAATTTCTGGAAAGAAATTGTCCGATTTTAGTCTATCCTCACCGCGGCGTAGAGGAGAGCTGTCGAACGAGTTGATAAAAGAGCTAAGCTATGATACCAACCAGTTAGACGCTCACGTTTGCGAAACTGAGCCACGTTTGCTACCTGATCAAAGAGAGATTTATCACAAAATAGTAGGACGAGTTGAGAATGGTGAAGGCGGACTTTTTTTCCTTGATGCCCCGGGTGGTACAGGAAATACTTTCTTGCTTAATTTACTTTTAGCAAAAATTCGTAGCGGTCATAACGTTGCATTAGCTGTGGCTTCCTCTGGAATTGCTGCAACATTGCTAAGCGGTGGACGGATGGCACATTCAGTCTTTAAATTACCTCTTAATCTGGTGAACGAAGAAACCCCATCGTGTAATATCAGCAAGAGCAGCGCCCGTGGCCTCCTGTTGCAACAGTGCAAACTAATCGTGTGGGACGAGTGCACAATGTCACACAAACGCGCCATCGAAGCTCTTGATCGTTGTCTACAAGACTTACACAGTAAACAAACAATAATGGGTGGTGTGGTTGTTTTATTGGCTGGGGACTTTAGGCAAACTTTGCCTGTCATCGAGCGAGGCACTGCAGCAGACGAAATTAACGCATGTCTGAAATCCTCATATTTATGGACCAAAGTTGAAAAGCTGCACCTCACCACCAACATGCGTGTCCAGTTATTCAGTGATCTAGAGTCGGGCGCGTACGCTGAGAAACTGCTCGAGATCGGTGAAGGTCGAATCGAAACTGACGAAGAAGGTATGGTTCTATTCACTAACCAATTTTGTCATGTTGTGGATTCGGAAGACGCACTTATTGCTCAAGTTTTTCCAAATTTGCAACAAAACATCCACGATGAAAATTGGCTATGTGAAAGAACTATACTAGCACCAAGAAATGAAACAGTTGCGAAAATCAATAAAATTATCTTGGACCAAGTAACCAGCGATGCAACAACCTACAACTCCATCGACACAGTCATGTCATCTGAAGACTGCACGAGCTACCCCATCGACTATCTTAACTCTTTGGAGCTATCCGGGGTCCCATCTCATAAGCTCGAATTAAAGGTCGGTATACCCGTTTTTTTAATGCCCAACTTGGACGCCCCGAGATTATGTAATGGCACTAGATTGCGAGTCACTGAACTAGGCAGGCACATTGTAAAGGCCACAATTTTAACTGGAGAAGCTAAGGGTGAAAATATTCTTATACCACGCATCCCAATAATACCCAATAACTTACCCTTTAATTTCAAACGTTTGCAGTTCCCACTTAAAGTTGCATTTTCAATGACCATCAATAAATCGCAAGCGCAAACTTTGAAGGTAGCGGGGATACATTTAGGCACGCCCTGTTTTTCCCACGGTCAGCTATACGTAGCTTGCTCACGTGTTTCTAAATCGCAAAATCTACATATTTTCGCTGAACGAAAGAAATCAAATAACATAGTTTACAGGAGTATATTGCAGTAAAAACACATAGATAAATTACCTGCAGATGTCCATTATTCCAATTACATACTAATTCTTTACTAACACGAACAATATTAAACGCAAGTAACTTCAGTCCGTCCTGTTTATTAATCAGTGTTTAGTAATCCGTTTGTGATGAAATTTGATATGGATAATTTCAAGCCTGGGGAAGGACATAGGGCTACTTTTTATAAACACACCATACAGGCGAAGATTATATAAAACTGTAAACCTGATTGACTGACACACCTAGCGGTCAACGCACAGCCGAAACCATTGAACTTAGCATCTTGAAATTTGCAGATAGGTTCTATTATAGCTTAAATGAGCACTAAGAAAGGAATTTTGATAATTCCACCCTCAAGAGTTTCCCTCTTCATATTATAGGGGTTCAAAGATTGTATGGAATCCGTCAGTTTTGAAGTTAGACATCTGAAATTTTGGATGTACGAGTAACTAAATAAGATTATTTTTTTTTACTCTTAAGATTATTTTTTTTTACTATTAAGATTTTTTTTTTTTACTATTAAAATGATCTGTCATGAAACTTAATGTGGCAGACCAAATTAAGCTAGTGTTTTAATATTTTAATAAAGGCTGTGGCCAATCTTTTATCCACCAAGTCAATGTGTCAAGCAGTATTTGTTATGCGCTGTTTCGGTAGAGAGTTAGATTAATGTGTAATGCCTTTGCAATGTATCTGTAAAAATCGAAAGCTATACTATGGCTCTGTATGGCATCTGATTTTTTTTACGCACCCAGACTTGAATGTGCGAGTCTCATCTGATTTATAGAAGAAACCAGAGCACGCTGCACTATTTTTCTCACACAAATTCAGTGAAAAAAAATGTCTCATCTGCACTGTGTCACTGAATAACAATGGTCCGAGTGTGGTCCGTTATTTCAACAGACAGCACCCGGACCAAAAATACAATCCTGTGAATGAGCCCCAATCCTGGCTAGAAATCAGACATGAATTGCAGCAGCTGCTTACTGATGGTCTCCTGGCCAATCTCCTGCCAGCTTCCAGGATTTAAACCACAGAGAGGAAGCAGTCAGCAGATTGTGTGCTGTGATGAGGGCCTTTATGAGAGGGTGTAAAGATGGCAGCTGTGATGACCAGGGTAAGTGGAAGGGCTCTGGCGGGTGCAAGGGTTAAGTTACTTGCATGTTGTCTGGTTATAGGTAAATTCCACTTTTACATTGTGCTGCTGTTTTATGAGATTTGCATTGCTGGGTTCTTCATGGTTTATGTGGAGGCATGTCATTGTATGATTTTCCAATTTTCTTTTTTTTGTCTTATTGCTGAAACTAGAACTTGGCTTCTTCACTCTTTTTAGGCCATTTAAAAAAAAAAAAAACCCTTGTTGCTTACTGAAATTCCTGCTGTGACTTTGCTGCTTGCCTACAGGACTGAATACTGGGCTAGCTGAGGCCTAACCCTGACAGCACATGTAACTCCTTTAGTGATATGGGTTAGGATTAGTGATGAGCGAGCACAAAAATGCTCGGGTCGAGCAAATTGGAATACTCAGGTGCTCGACCCGAGCAACGAGCCCAATGTAAGTCTATGGGAAACTCGAGCATTTTTCAGGCGGCTCCCCCCCGGCGGTCTGCCGAGGGCCTAAAAATTGCCCAAATCGATGGGAACAGTGCTCAAATGACATGGGGAAGACCCCTGGAAGCATTTCTGACTCCCAGGTCACTGGTGTCTACAACGTTGTCAGAGAATTACACCACTTTTACGGACTCACAATAAAACATACAAAAACAAAACCAAAATGGATTTTCCTTGGAAATATATTAAGGAACATCCTTTCCAGGGTAATGATTGTATATAAGGCAAAATAAATAACAAAAAATACTCCTCCACACCTTGGGCTATGTTCACACGTAGCGTTTTTGATGCGTTTTTGCACTTTAGCATTGCTTTCAACAAAGACAAATGCATTCACTGGGAAATGTAATTTTAACATTTTACAACCTTATCTGGCCATGTGGTGTATGACACATCATCAGACACATGCATACAGTGCTGAAAAGACATGGGAACAGCATGGGGAAGACCTCTGGAAGCATTTCTGACTCCCAGGTCACTGCCTAAAAGTGTGGCCATCATAAGTGATCCTTGGCACATGCGAAGATGCCTCCCGCCATGCACCTGTCGTTGCAGACTTGCAACAATCACTGTCCACGTCCTTGTCCCAGTGCAGCGTTCAGTTGTCCCTACCCCATTCCTTGGAATGCAAGCGCAAGTATGCAGCCACCCACCCACAGGCTGCAATACTATACTGCCAAATTTTTCACAGCTGCTTGCACTTGAAAATGTGGCCTTTTAGGCTCGTGGAGGCGGAAGCTTTTGATAACCTCATGCAGGAGGCGGCCGGGTGTCCATACTCCTCTCCCCAGCCGCCACTGTTTCTCCCGGTGTCGTCTCCTCCTTCCACAAGCACGGTTACCACAACATTACCCGTGCCCTCCCCAGTGCACTTACTGGGAAGGACCGCCTAACCACAAACACGTGGACAGGTGAATGTGGCCAGGGAAGGTACGGAGCCAGTCCACAGCTTTTTCTGCTGAGTTGTATTTCACCACAGCCATATTCTTTAGCTTGGTGAAAGGACTTGGGAAACCACATCTACCCAGCTGTCATTTCTCCCAAGAAGTCCTCTAAAGCTGCTTTCACTTGAAATGTGGCCTTTTAGGCTCGTGAAGGCGGAAGCTTTTCATAACCTCATGCCAGCAGCGGCCGGGTGTCCAAACTCGGTCCCCAGCCGCCACTGTTTCTCCCGGGGTCGTCTCCGTCTTCCACAAGCACGGGTCCCACAACATTACCCGTGCCCTCCCCAGTGCACTTACTGGGAAGGACCGCCTAACCACAAACACGTGGACAGGTGAATGTGGCCAGGGACAGTACAGAGCCAGTCCACAGCTTTTTTTGCTGAGAGCTGTATTTAGCTCGGTGAAAGGACTGGCATAGAGGGAAATCGAATTTAAAGACACATAGAGCAGGGCCACAATAAAGACAAATTCCCATAAGAAAAGAGAGAGTTTGCTATACAGTTATAGGGTATGCAGTGAGTCCAACGGCTGACCAATTTTAGGAAAAACCCCACTAAGAATTTAAAGACACATGGAGCAGGGCCACAGTAACAAGGTACTGTTAGAACCTTGCTGTTAGGTTTTTTTTCCTTTGCTGGTCACGTGACTTTGTTGGCCTATTTAATCCTGCTCCGCCCTTCTGGCTTTGCTGGACTTCATTGTATATCTACTTTCTAGCTAGCCTGTGCTCTGTATCTACTCTGTTAGTTTGCTTGGTCTACGGACCTCTATGTTCTATCTATTTTGTTTGTTCGTCTGTCTGCTACTATTTCTGTTAGGAGGTGTCCCATATTCCTCCCAGTCCTTAGTACTTGTAGGGATTCCCTCCCCACATCTATAGGTCTTCGTACAGACTAGATTAGGACTTTAGCAGGTCTGATCGCAGGATCAGGTTCCCTGTTACATCGTAGGGATTCAGCTGAGTCTTATAGTAGGGACAGATCTCCTCTCTTTCCTTAGCTTTGGTAGCAGAACATAACAGTAAGTCCAGCCTGCAAATTCTCTAAGGAAAGATTTTTCTGTTCCATCATGGTGTCGGTTCAGGATTTGGCTCATCGCCTGCAGGGACTCTCTCTGGAAGTGGCCGAGCTCCGTCAGCACGTGAGTAACTGTCCTGGAGCACATTTCTTGGAGCCTAAGGTATGTTTGCCGGATTTATTTTTTGGTGAACACCGAGAATTTTTTTCATTTAAAAATGCTTGCTTATTGTATTTTCGTTTGAGACCTAAGTCCTCTGGGGATGAATCCCAGCGCGTAGGGTTCATAATGTCACTTTTGCGCAAAGAGCCTCAGGAGTGGGCCGTTTCTTTGCAACCTAGTGATTCATGCTTCAGATCAGTGGATAGTTTTTTTTCTGCTTTGGGACTATTATATGATGATCCTGACCGTGTCGCATCAGCTGAGACTGAGTTGAGACGTCTAAAACAAGGATCGGGTAATGTGGAAAAATATTGTACACATTTTCGTCGTTGGTCCACTCAAACAGGGTGGAACGATTCTGCTCTGAAAAGTCTATTTCTTGCTGGGCTCAGTGAAAGGGTTAAAGACCTGCTAATTGCTTATCCTACACCTGAGGATTTGCAACAGGCTATGCAATTAGCTATACGGGTGGATAGAAGACTGCGTGCTAGGGTTAATGAGAGCAAATCCTCTGCTATGTCAGTTTCTGGTTATGATAATGTGTGTACTAACAGTGGTGAACCGATGGAGATTGGATCGGTGGCACCTCGCTCTCAAGAAAAAGACCGTCGTTTTTCGGAAGGCTTGTGCTTCTATTGTGGAAAATCTGGTCATTTGATTAAAGGCTGTGAGCTTCGGATGAAGAAAGAAAAAAAAATGGTCAGTCACGCCCGTATTGCCTGTTTAAATTCCAAGGGTATATTTTTAGCTGCTTCCACGATTGCTCAGGAAAAATTAATGGAATTTCGGGTGTTTGTTGATTGCGGGTCTACACTGAATGTAATTGATGGGGGATTCGTGGAAAAACTCAATTTAAAACCTGAACCTTTATCATCCCCCATTGCTGTGGTTTCTGTGGATGGCTCCCCTTTGAAGAATATTACTCTCAAGGTCAGTGAATTTCCTCTCACTATTAATGGTGTTCACCATGAGAAATTGGATTTGGTAGTGTTGAATAACTTGCCTTCTCCAGTAATATTGGGTTTGCCCTGGTTAAAATTTCACAATCCTGTACTGGATTGGTCTACCAGTGAAATTAAATCCTGGAGCCATAAATGTTATGACAAGTGTTGTAATGGGCGTATTGCAGCTTTGGATAGGGGAGAATTGCCTGTTCCTATTCAGGATTTTTGGAGAGTTTTTTCTGAGAAGGAATCGCAGGTTTTGCCTCCCCATAGAGACTATGATTGTTCTATTGAATTTGTCCCTGGAGCGACTCTTCCTAAAAGTCGTTTATTTAACCTTACTATTCCTGAGAGGAAGGCTTTGGAGGAATACATACAGACAAGTTTGGCCGCCGGTCACATTAGGCCCTCTAAGTCTCCTGTGGCGGTTGGATTTTTTTTTGTAAAAAAAAAGGACAGCGGTTTACGTCCTTGTCTGGATTTTCGTGAGATTAACAAAATTACGGTACGCAATCCTTACCCACTGCCATTGATTCCTGATCTGTTTAACCAGTTATTGGGGGCCAAGTGGTTCTCTAAAATTGACCTTAAGGGGGCATACAATCTGTTGCGCATGAAGGAGTGTGATGAATGGAAGACTGCTTTTAACACTCCTGTGGGTCATTTTGAGAATCTGGTTATGCCTTTTGGTCTTACTAATGCTCCTGCATTTTTTCAGAATCTGATTAATGACATCCTTAGACCTTTGATCGGTAAAAATGTGGTTGTGTATTTGGATGACATTTTGATTTATTCGCCAGATCTGGAGTCTCATTGGCGGAGCGTGCGTGAGGTATTACAGTTATTAATGGACAATTCGCTTTTTGCTAAGCTGGAGAAATGTGAGTTCGCTGTACAGAGAATTAGTTTTTTGGGCTACATTATCTCCAGCAAAGGTTTTGAGATGGATCCGGTTAAGGTTCAGGCTGTGCAGGAATGGCCTAGGCCTATTGGTTTGAAATCGATACAGAGGTTTTTGGGTTTCGCCAATTACTACAGAAAATTCATAAAAAATTTTTCTAGTATTGTCAAACCTCTGACTGATCTCACCAGGAAAGGTGCTGATGCGGTTCAGTGGTCTTCTGAGGCCATTGAAGCTTTTGTGTATCTCAAGGAGAGGTTCACCTCTGCTCCCATCCTTATGCAGCCTGATGTTACTAGGCCGTTTTTGGTTGAGGTTGATGCTTCCTCTGTGGGGGTTGGTGCAGTATTGTATCAGGATAATGGGGATGGATTACATCCCTGTGCCTTTTTTTCAAAAAAATTTTCGGAGACTGAACTGAATTACGATATTGGTAATCGGGAATTATTGGCTATTAAACTCGCATTTGAACACTGGCGCCACTTCTTGGAAGGTGCGGAATTTCCCGTTCAGGTTCTTACGGATCATAAAAATCTGATATATCTTGATGCTGCCAAGCGCCTGAATGCCCGTCAGGCTAGGTGGGCACTGTTTTTCTCGCGGTTTAATTTCTCCGTTACTTACATCCCTGGTACTAAGAATGTTAAGGCGGATGCCTTATCTCGCAGTTTTTCTCCCATAGTCGGTGCTGAGAAAGAGGAAAACATTTTACAAGAAGGTGTTGTGATAGCTGCTTTAGACTCCGTTTTGGAAGATGAGATTCTTAAAGCTCAGGAGAATGCCCCATCTAACACTCCTCATGGGAGGTTGTTTGTGCCTGGGACCTTTAGGAGAGATTTGTTTGTTGAGTGTCACGAATCTCGGTTGGCAGGTCATCCCGGAATCTCTGAGACCAAGAGACTGGTGGGTCGCAGTTTTTGGTGGCCTGGATGGCAGAAGGAAGTCATTAAGTGGGTGCGCCAATGTACTATATGTGCTAGATCTAAGTCCTCACATACTCCTGCTGCGGGGTTGCTTTGTCCTTTGGAGGTCCCCAGTGCTCCTTGGACACATTTGGCTATGGACTTTATAACTGACCTTCCCCCCTCTGAGGGTTTTACTGTCATCTGGGTGGTCGTGGACCGTTTTAGCAAGATGTGTCACTTGGTTCCCTTCGTCAAACTGCCCTGCGCTAAAACTCTCGCTAAGGCCTTTGTCAAGGAAATTGTCAGACTTCATGGCGTTCCTACTGACATTGTTTCTGATAGGGGTCCTCAGTTCGTGGCTCGTTTTTGGCGTGCCTTTTGTGACAGGTTGGGAATTCATTTGTCGTTTTCGTCCGGATATCATCCTGAATCTAATGGCCAGACAGAAAGGAAAAACCAGGATGTTGAGCAGTTCTTGCGTTGTTTTGTGGCAGACAATCAAGAGGGGTGGTCTGAGTTTCTGCCACTTGCCGAATTTGCTCTGAACAATCATACATCTTCTTCTGCTGGTTGTTCGCCTTTTTTTTGTTGTTCTGGGAGACATCCGTCGTTTGGGTCGTTCTCCAAGTTGGGATCTGCCGTGCCTGAGGAGGAGAATTTTTCCGGTGATTTGGAAAGAGTTTGGACGGATGTGCGTGGTAATCTTCAGGAGGCCAACAGAAAATCTAAAGACTACTTTGATAGGAAGCGACAGGAGATTTTGTTCGCTGTTGGTGACATGGTTTGGTTGTCCTCTAGGAATCTGCGGTTGAGGATTCCTTCTAAGAAATTGGGTCCCAAGTTTGTAGGGCCCTTTAAGGTGCTTCAGGTTGTCAACCAATCTGCTGTTAGGTTGGAGGTTCCTACCTCCTGGAGAATTAATCCGGTCTTTCATGTCTCTCTGTTAAAAAAAGCTGTTGTGTCGGATGGTGACGCCTCTGCCTCTGTTCCTCCGGTGGTGGAGGACGGGGAATATGAAATTTCTCGCATCCTTGACTCTAGACGGTATAGAGGTAGTTTGCAGTATCTTGTGGCCTGGAAAGGTTTCGGACCCGAGGATAACTCTTGGGTGAGGTCAGATGATGTTTCCGCGTCCAGACTTATCAGAGCGTTTCACAGGAGATTTCCTGATAAGCCTGGTCCTAGGGGATCCGGAGGATCCTCTTAGAAGGGGGGGTACTGTTAGAACCTTGCTGTTAGGTTTTTTTTCCTTTGCTGGTCACGTGACTTTGTTGGCCTATTTAATCCTGCTCCGCCCTTCTGGCTTTGCTGGACTTCATTGTATATCTACTTTCTAGCTAGCCTGTGCTCTGTATCTACTCTGTTAGTTTGCTTGGTCTACGGACCTCTATGTTCTATCTATTTTGTTTGTTCGTCTGTCTGCTACTATTTCTGTTAGGAGGTGTCCCATATTCCTCCCAGTCCTTAGTACTTGTAGGGATTCCCTCCCCACATCTATAGGTCTTCGTACAGACTAGATTAGGACTTTAGCAGGTCTGATCGCAGGATCAGGTTCCCTGTTACATCGTAGGGATTCAGCTGAGTCTTATAGTAGGGACAGATCTCCTCTCTTTCCTTAGCTTTGGTAGCAGAACATAACAGGTACGACATGTTCCCATTAGAAAGGAGAGGGTCTGCTATACAGTTATAGGGTATACAGTGAGTCCAACGGCTGACCAGTTTTTAGGAAAAACCCCACTAAGAATTTAAAGACACACGGAGCAGGGCCATAGTAACGACAAATTCCCATTAGAAAAGAGAGAGTCTTCCATAGTGTTGGCCTATGCAGTGAATGCAAGGGCTGCCAAAAATTTGGAGGCACTTCAATGCCCCTTGGAAGAGACGTGGAGGAGGGCCTCATAAAAAAAAAATGTTTCCATTAGAAAGGAGCGGGCCTCCTATACTTGTAATGCCCATGCACTAAGTGTATGGGCTGACAAACATTTACCCCTGGGGGGTATACATGAACATACTGTATAAAAAAATTTTTTAACGGGCATCATAAACACCCTCTAAGAAAATTTTGTGGGTGTTGCATCACGGACCACGGTCACCATGGAGATATGGTGGTGGAGGATGAGGAGAAGGAGGAGGAAAAGAACAAATAGCCAAAATCAGGAAGCGTATACCCATGTGTGGGTGTGAAAAGGTGCATGGGAATACACCTCCCAAGAAAAGACACTGGATTTGAGTTTCTTATGCTGCTATCATTCGGTGTTGTTGAGAAGCCTGGCCCAATCCAGCCCTTGTTCATTTTTATAAGAGTCAGCCTGTCAGCATTTTCAGTTGACAGGCAGATCATTGATTTTTGGGCCTTCTGTGTAACTGCCAGGTACCACTGACCTAGATGCTGTACCGAAATCTCGCACATCAATCTGCTCATCTCTAGTGTCTAGCAGTGGCTGTCCCTATTGACTACACGTAAACCCTCAGTCATACTGATCATTCTATTATAATGGGAAGTCGGAAAAGATAAGTGTTGGCAGGACAAGTGTCTTGTCAATAGCCAACTCATGTCTATGGCCACCTTAGCATCCGGAAAGCCATTCTCCAACCTACCATAAAAATGGAGGATAGGTAAAGGCTGTTAGAGCCTCAGCTAAACCTCACGTAAAAGAAGTCATGTAACAGTTATTTTAAAATAATAATGTAAATAAAACACAAGTCCGGATAGATGTCATTTTCCAAAACTTTATTTAGCATTGACTTTTTAATTAAAATCATTAAAGTATAAACTCTATTTTAAATGTAAAAATAGCTGCAGGGGCAACAGTTTTTCTTCTGAAACTCCTTTGTGGTCAAGTTGTTCTGCTGTCAAAGGCCCTGCTTGTTCTTGGTCTTCCCCATCGTGCAAATTCTGAAGACCAGGATTGCTCCTCGGGGTCAGGCTTTTGTTGACCAGTCATGAGGTCAGAATGCCATGGAGATATATAGCCTTCAGTTTAGGAAAGCAAGAAGGGAATAAGATGAATGTGATGTACTGACAAGACAGAGCTAAAAAAACAATATGTATGAAATAATATGTGACGTTGCAAGTTGCACAAAAACTGGGCCACAATGACCAAAGTGCAGTAGCATTTAAGAGCTTACAAAATGCATGTTTTAAAGAGAAGCTGTCATTTGCCATTAATATGATTTTTTTTTCCAAAACAACTTCAGGGAAACAAAATCATTTAGACCAGGTAAAATATTTCCATATTTATGGCAAGTGACAGATCCTCTTTAAAGAAGAACTCCCGACAAACATATTATCTTGTAAACCTTTCTAGATACAGGGAAGGAAATAATTATTTGATTAATTGCTGTTTTTGTAAGTTTGCCCACTGACAAAGACATGAACAGTCTATAATTTTAAGGGTAGGTTAATTTTAACATTGAGAGATAGAATATCCCCCCAAAAAATCAAGAAAATCACATTGTATAAATTAGATACATTTATTTGCATTTTGCAGTGAGAAATAAGTATTTGATCCCCTACAAACCATTATGAGTTCTGGCTCCTACAGACTAGTTAGACGCTCCTAATCAACTTGTTACCTGCATTAAAGACAGCTGTCTTATATAGTCACCTGTATAAAAGACTCCAGTCCACAGACTCAATTAATCCGTCAGACTCTAACCTCTACAACATGGACAAGACCAAAGAGCTTTCTAAGGATGTCAGGGACAAGATCATAGACCTGCACAAAGCTGGAATGGGCTAAAAAAAACAAAAGTAAGACGCTGGGTAAGAAGAAGACAACTGTTGGTGCAATAGTAAGAAAATGGAAGAAGTACAAAATGACTGTCAATCGACATCGATCTGGGGCACCATGCAAAATCTCACCTCGTGGGGTAGCCTTCATCATGAGGAAGGTGAGAGATCAGCATAAAACTAGGGGAGGAGGGAACTTGTTAATGATCTCAAGGTAGCTGGGACCACAGTCACCAAGAAAACCATTGGTCGGGCGAGTACAGAGTATCTTCAGCATGCTCGGTGATATGTTTGAATCACTCCCATGTGCATGATTTGCGACTGTTTGACAGCTTTAATACATGTGAAGAATGCTTGTTTCTTAAGCATTCCTCACATGTATTAAAACTGTCAAAGAAGCACGCTGAAGATACTTGGTACTCGCCCGAGCATACTCGTCGAAAGGGTTAACTGAACATACTCGCTCATCACAAGTGCAGGCCCATCTGAAGTTCGCCAATGAACAACTGTATGATTCTGTGAGTTATTGGGAGAAGGTGCTGTGGTCAGATGAGACAAAAATTGAGCTCTTTGGTATTAACTCAACTCGCTGTTTTTGGAGGAAGAGAAATGCTGCCTATGACCCAAAGAACACCATCCCCACTGTCAAGCATGGAGGTGGAAACATTATGTTTTGGGGGTGTTTCTTTGCTAAGGGCACAGGACTACTTCACCGCATCAATGGGAGAATGGATGGAGCCATGTACCGTAAAATCCTGAGTGACAACCTCCTTCCCTCCACCAGGACATTAAAAATGGGTCGGGGCAGGGTCTTCCAGCAAGACAATGACCCAAAACATACAGCCAAGGCAACAAAGGAGTGGAGGGAGTTGAAACTCCGAGTTGCCAATCGACAGCCTCAAAATCTGAATGATTTAGAGATGATCTGCAAAGAGGAGTGGACCAAAATTCCTCCTGACATGTGCGCAACCCTCATCATCAACTACAAAAAAAGTCTGACTTCTGTGCTTGCCAACAAAGGTTTTGCCACCAAGTATTAAGTGTTGTTTTCCAGAGAAATCAAATACTTATTTCTCACTGCAAAATGCAAAGAAATTTATCTAATTTATACAATGTGATTTTCTTGATTTTTTGGGGGGATATTCTATCTCTCAATGTTAAAATTAACCTACATGCGGCCCGGCGTCTCTTTGCCACCAAAACACACGGCCTGGCATCGCGTGCCACCAGAGCACACGGCTCAACTCCCACGTGCCAACAAAACACGTAGCCTGGTTTCCGCTTGTCACCGAAGCATATGACCCAGCATCCGTATGCCACTGAAGCATATGGCCACATAATTGAATGTCACTGAAACATATGGCCCCGTGTCCATGTGCCACCAAAGTACATGGACCAACATCCACATGCCACCGAAGCTCATTGACCGACATCTGCCTGACACCGAAGCACATGGCTAAATGTTTGCAGCACAGTTAAATCCACTGATAGAGAATATAATGTCATGCTATGGGTCATCTATGTACGTATATAAGAATATGACAAGCTATCAACATATGAAATTATAACCAAACTGTAGATAATAATACAACCGCTAACATACAGTATGTTATCAGAAAATGAATTACTGGAGAGCTTACCCTCCAGGTCACACTCATTGGCAATTGGTCTGCCTCTGATTTTTTTTTCCACCAAAGCACAAGGCCTGACATCCGAGTACAAACGAAGCACACTGCCCAAAGTCCATGTGCTATTGAAGCACAAAGTCCGACGTCCGCGGGCCACCGAAGCACAAAGAACAGCGTCCATGTGCCATAGAAGCACAAGGTCCTCGAGTTTGAGTCCCACTGAAGCACAGGGCTCGGCATCCGGGTGCCACCGAAGCACACGGCCCCACGTCCAGGTACCACCGAAGCACACAATCCCATGTACGGGTGCCACCGAAGAACACGGCCCGGCATCTGGTTGCCACCAAGGTGCATGGCCCCGCGTACATGTGCCATTGAAGCACAAGGCACCGCGTACGGGTGTTAGAACTCTCCTGTTAGGTTTTTTCTATCTTGCTGGTCACATGACCTTTTTTGCCTATTTAGTCCTGCTCCGCCCTCCTGGCCTTGCTGGACTTCATTGTAATTTCTACTCTTAAGCTAGCTTGGTGCTTAGTTACCTTTCTCAGTCAGTTTTCCTAGGTCTTCGGACCTTTGTTCTATGTTGTGTGTTTGTCTTTTACTGCTACAATTTCTGCTAGGAGGTGTCCAACTTTATCCCAGTCCCTAGTTCTTGTAGGGATCCCTTTCTTGCATCTATAGGTCTTCGTACAGACTAGCGAGGACTTTAGCGGGTCTGATCGCAGGATCAGGTTCCCCGTTACATCGTAGGGATCAAGCTTATTTCTATTGTAGGGACAGATCTCCTTTCTTTCCTTAGTACTTGTAGCAGATCATAACAGTAAGTCCAGCCCAAAATTATCTCTAAGGAAAGACTTCCAGTTTCCATCATGGTGTCGGTTCAGGATTTGGCTCAACGCCTGCAGGGACTCTCTCTGGAGGTGGCCGAGCTCCAACAACACGTGAGTAGCTGTTCTGGAGCACATTTTGTGGAGCCAAAGGTACGTTTGCCTGATTTATTTTTTGGTGATCAACAAGAATTTTTTTCCTTTAAAAATGCTTGTTTGTTGTATTTTCATTTGAGACCCAGATCCTCTGGTGATGAATCACAGCGCATAGGGTTCATAATGTCACTTTTGCGCAAGGAGCCACAGGGATGGGCCTTTTCTCTCCAACCTAGTGATCCATGCTTTAGATCAGTGGATAGTTTTTTTTCTGCTTTGGGTTTGTTGTATGATGATCCTGATCGTGTCTCATCAGCTGAGACTGAATTGAGACGTTTGAGGCAGGGATCAGGTAATGTGGAAAAATATTGTTCTCACTTCTGTCGGTGGTCTGCCCAGGTGGGGTGGAATGATTCAGCTTTGAAAAGTTTGTTTCTTGCGGGGCTAGGTGATAGGGTTAAGGATTTGCTGATTGCTTATCCCACACCTGGAAACTTGCAGGAGGCAATGCAATTAGCTATACGGGTGGACAGGAGACTGCGTGCAAGGGTTAATGAGAGTAAATCCTCTGCCATGTCAGCTCCGAGTCTTGAGAGGGTCTGTACTGACATTGGAGAGCCGATGGAGATTGGGGCGATGGCACCCCGCTCTCAGGAAAAAGACCGCAGGTATTCTGAAGGTTTGTGCTTTTATTGCGGGAAATCTGACCATTTTATTAAGAACTGTGTGCAACGTATGAACAAAGAAAAAAAAAAGGTCATGTGACCAGCAAGATAGAAAAAACCTAACAGGAGAGTTCTAACAGTACCCCCTCTTCTATGAGGATCCTCCGGATCCCCTAGGCCCAGGCTTATCAGGAAACCTCTTGTGAAATGCTCTGACAAGTCTGGAAGCAGAAACATCATCCGCCCTCACCCATGAGTTATCCTCGGGTCCGAAACCCTTCCAAGCGACGAGATACTGCAAACTCCCTCTATACCGTCTAGAATTTAGGATGCGGGAAATTTCGTATTCCCCGTCCTCCACCACCGGAGGAACAGTGGCAGAGGCGTCACCATCCGACACACAAGCTCTTTTCAACAGAGAAACATGAAACACCGGATTAATCTTCCAGGAGGTAGGAACCTCCAACCTAACAGCAGATTGGTTAACTACCTGAAGCACCTTAAAGGGCCCTACAAACTTGGGACCCAATTTTTTAGAAGGAATCCTCAACCGCAGATTCTTAGAGGACAACCAAACCATGTCACCAATAGCAAACAAAACCTCTTGCCGTTTCCTATCAAAGTACCTCTTAGATTTTTTGTTAGCCTCCTGAAGATTACCACGCACATCCGTCCAAACTCTCTCCAAATCACCGGAAAAACTCTCCTCCTCAGGCACAGCCGATACCAATTTGGAGAATGACCCAAAAGACGGATGTCTCCCAGAACAACAAAAAAAGGCGAACAACCATACATCCTCTTCTGCTGGTTGTTCGCCTTTTTTTTGTTGTATTAAAACTGTCAAACAAGCACGCTGAAGATACTTGGTACTCGCCCGAGCATACTCGTCGAAAGGGTTAACTGAACATACTCGCTCATCACAAGTGCAGGCCCATCTGAAGTTTGCCAATGAACAACTGTATGATTCTGTGAGTTATTGGGAGAAGGTGCTGTGGTCAGATGAGACAAAAATTGAGCTCTTTGGCATTAACTCAACTCGCTGTTTTTGGAGGAACAGAAATGCTGCCTATGACCCAAAGAACACCATCCCCACTGTCAAGCATGGAGGTGGAAACATTATGTTTTGGGGGTGTTTCTTTGCTAAGGGCACAGGACTACTTCACCGCATCAATGGGAGAATGGATGGAGCCATGTACCGTAAAATCCTGAGTGACAACCTCCTTCCCTCCACCAGGACATTAAAAATGGGTCAGAGCAGGGTCTTCCAGCAAGACAATGACCCAAAACATACAGCAAAGGCAACAAAGGAGTGGAGGTAGTTGAAACTCCGAGTTGCCAATCGACAGCCTCAAAATCTGAATGATTTAGAGATGATCTGCAAAGAGGAGTGGACCAAAATTCCTCCTGACATGTGCGCAACCCTCATCATCAACTACGAAAAAAGTCTGACTTCTGTGCTTGCCAACAAAGGTTTTGCCACCAAGTATTAAGTGTTGTTTTCCAGAGGAATCAAATACTTATTTCTCACTGCAAAATGCAAATACATTTATCTAATATATACAATGTGATTTTCTTGATTTTTTGGGGGGATATTCTATCTCTCAATGTTAAAATTAACCTACCCTTAAAATTATAGACTGTTCATGTCTTTGTCAGTGGGCAAACGTACAAAAACAGCAAGGGATCAAATAATTACTTCCTTCACTGTATGTACAGTATGCTATGTAGTATTATCGTGTTACAATACTTACTGATCACCTTCTACCCCAGTTTTCAGTGCCGCCTAGGTTCATGAAAAGCTGTTAGAATTTTTTTGGGCACCGCCAAATCTTTGTTGAATTAGTCCATAACCCCAATCTTATGAAACCTTTTCTTCATCCCAATTGAGCTTAATGGCATATGGCTGAAAGAGATCTTCCCCATCAGAATCACCCTACATATAAACTTCAGGGAATCCAACAATGGCTAAAAATTTCTGACCATCACATCACACCGCATTCACCTTTCCATCTTCCGGTAATCAACTTGACAGCCGGCAGCCTACACTGCCCTATTAGCGAGTCCACTTGTATTCCTATATAGGACAGTCTTGAAAATGGAAAATATTTTTTTTGTGAATTCCATTAATAATTTCTCCTCTGCTTCCTCACTACCTGTCTAAGTCTGTCTTCGCTGCCAAGACTTAGGTTAAAAAAAACAAAAAACATCCACGTACTCTCCTTCCCTGATGCTCTTACTACAAATGTATAAGTGGATGACAATGAACACACCCTGCGCTGTGACTAGTATCTCACTGTTCTGAGCTTTCAGCCATGTAGTGATCACCTCTTTCTTATAACACTTCACAGCTTTCAAACACTTTATTAACGTGTTAAACATATTTCCTTCCTTACTGCATGCATCTTCATCTGACAATACAGCCCCATCCAATGAATTAGAATAAGACTTACTTGGCTACTGCGGTGCTGCTTGGATTGTGTCCTTGCTGTGACTTGCTCTTGTTTGGCCACTGTTTGCTGCGTGAGACCTCCATGCCCCGGCCACCTCTTATCGTCTAGTGTCCACATCTTGTTGCACCTTTTCGCTGCTTTGATCTCTGCAACAACAGACACTATGCGAGTATGCGTTCACATGTGATTTCACTGAGGACGCAACAAATTCCTGCCCACGCCAATTACTCCCTGTACGTGGCCTGTGCTGTGAGTACTTACCTAATCCTGGATGCTGTCCATGCTTCCCAACCTAAATTTGTCCTGGCCTCTGTTCCTCACATCTCCTAGTTCTGAATCCATGATCTGCTCCTGCTATATACTGGTTATGTCCAAGGCCTATTTCTAGTTATAGCTTGTGGTCATGAACCTGATCCCGGCTGTGTCCCTGGTGCCATGATCCTGGATGCAGCTCTTTGCTGTGTCCTAGTTATCCGTCACTCTGCTTACAGCTCCACATCTGGTACTTAAAGGGGTTTTCCAATGAACAAAAGTTCATTTTAATCAATACATCTTGGAATAATAATAATTTCCACAATTGGATGTGTTTAAATAAAATGTTCCTGTGCTAAGATAATCTTATAATGTGCCCCTGCTGTATATGGTGTAATGACCCGACTTCTGTGTGCCACTGAAGCACATGGCCCGAACAGATGCCACAGAAGCACATGGTCTGATGTCCACATGCTGCTGAAGCATGCGGCCTGGCATCTCTTTGCCACCAAAACACACAGTCTGGCATCTGCGTGCCACCAGAGCACACAGCTCAACTTCCACGTGCCAACAAAGCACGTAGCCCGGTTTCCGCTTGTCATCGAAGCATATGACCCAGCATCCGTATGCCACTGAAGCATATGGCCACGTAATCGAATGTCACTGAAACACACGGCCCCGTGTCCATGTGCCACCAAAGTACACGGACCAACATCCACGTGCCACCGAAGCACATTGACCGACATCTACCTGACACCGAAGCACATGGCTAAATGTTTGCAGCACAGGTAATGGATGAATAAAAAAAAGGGAAAAGGAGAAAAGAAAGGGGGGCGCAGATCTAAGTGTAATATTTTAACAATATCGAATTAGAATTAAAAATTGCTCTCACCTTTGTGGTGTCTTGTTATCCAGCATGTATCCCTGTCTTTAGGGAGTGGAGTAGTTGTCTGGATCTGCTGGCCTGCAGCTCAAAAACAGGTAAAACGAGCTCCTTTGCAGGAGACTCGTCAGAAAGTGCAAGAAAAAGTTTCCAGTTTGTCAGGGAGCGCTTCCAGGTGATTCATTACTTACTCCAAATCTTTCAGGAATAATCCAGTTTATTTTTATATAAACAACGCGTTTCGGCTATACATAACATTAGCCTTCATCAGGTAAAATGAAGGCTAATGTTATGTATAGCCGAAACGCGTTGTTTATATAAAAATAAACTGGATTATTCCTGAAAGATTTGGAGTAAGTAATGAATCACCTGGAAGCGCTCCCTGACAAACTGGAAACTTTTTCTTGCAGCACAGGTAAAGAATATAATGCCATGCTATGGGTCATCTATGTACGCATATAAGAATATGACAAGCTATCAAAATATGAAATTACAACCAAACTATAGATAATAATACAACCACTAACATACAGCATGTTATCTGAAAATGTATTACTGGAGAGTTTACCCTCCAGGTCACACTCATTGGCAATTGGTCTGCCTCTGTTTTTCTTTTCCACCAAAGCACAAGAACTGACATCCGGGTACAAACGAAGCACACTGCCCAAAGTCCATGTGCTATCGAAGCACAAAGTCCGACGTCCGCGGGCCACCGAAGCACAAAGAACAGCGTCCACGTGCCACAGAAGCATAAGGTCCTCGAGTTTGAGTCCCACTGAAGCACAGGGCTCGGCATCCGGGTGCCACCGACGCACACGGCCCCACGTCCGGGTGCCACCAAAGCACACAATCCCGTGTACGGGTGCCACCGAAGAACACGGGCCCGGCATCCGGTTGCCACCAAGGCGCACGGCCCTGCGTACATATGCCATTGAAGCACAAGGCACCGCGTACGGGTGCCCCGACACACACGGTCCCGCTTACAGGTGCCATTGAAGCACATATCCCGGCATCTGGGTGTCACCGAAGCACACGGCCCAGCGTATGGGTGCCATTAAAGCACATGGCCCTGCTTCGGGGTGCCACCGAAGCACACGGCCCCACCTCACGGTGCCAAGGAAGCACACGGCCTCGCGTCTGGGTGCCACTTAAGCACACGGCCTCCCTGTACGGGTGCTACCGAAGCACACAGACCCATGTCTGTGCACCACCGAAGCACAGAGACCCATGTCTGTGTGCCACCGAAGCATATGGCCCCGCTTCTCAGTGCTATGGAAGCACAAAGACCAGCGTCCGGGTATCACCAAAGAACACGACTCCACGTACGAGTGCCCCTGAAGCACATGGCCCCTTGTCTAGGTGCCACCGAAGCACACAGACCCACATTCGGGTGCAATCGAATCACACGGCCCCACGTACTAGTGCCACCGACGCACGCAGACATGTGTGTGGGTGCCACCGAAGCACACAGATCCACATCCATGTGCCATAGAAGCACATGGCCCTGCGTCCGGGTGCCACCGAAGCACATGGCCCCGCTTTTCGGTGCTACTGAATCACAAAGACCAGCATCCGGGTACCTCCGAAGCACACTGCTCCATGTACGAGTGCCCATGAAGAACACGGTCTAGTGTCTGGGTGCCACTGAAGCACACAGACCCGCATCCGAGTGCCACCGTAGCACTCTGCCCCGCGTCCGTGTGCCACAGAAGCACATGACCCCTCGTCCAGGTGCCACCGAAGCACACAAACCCGCATCCAGGTGCCACCGAAGCACACGGCCTACTCTTTACGGGTGCTACCGAAGAACACTGCCCCACGTACGAGTGCCACAGAAGCACATGGACCTGGGTCCGTGTGCCACCGTAGCACATGGCCCCGCTTCTCAGTGCTACTGAAGCACTAAGATCGGCGTCTGGGTACCATCGAAGCACACGGCTCTATGTACGAGTGACCGTGAAGCACAAGGCCTCGAGTTTGGGTGTCACCGAAGCACTCTGCCCCACGTCCGGGTGCCACCAAAGCACATGGCCGCGCATCTAGGTGCCACCTAAGCACGCAGACCCGCATCCGTGTGCCACCAAAGCACATGGCCCCTTGTCTAGGTGCCACAGAAGCACACAGATCTGCATTCGGGTGCAACTGAAGCACACAGCCCCACATACGAGTGCCACCGAAACACATCCGCGTCCGTGTGCCCCTGAAGCATACAGACCCGCGTCCGTGTGCCACCGAAGAATACAGACCCGCGTCCGTGTGCCACCGAAGCACTCTGCCCCGCGTCTGGGTGCCACCGAAGCACATGGCCCATGTCTAGGTGCCACCGAAGCATACAGACCCCCATCTCGGTGCCACCGAAGCACACAGAGCCGCGGTCCGTATGCCACCGAAGCACATGGCCCCGCATCCGGGTGCCACCGAAGCACATGGTCCTGCGTCTGGGTGCCACAGCACACAAACCCGTGTCCAGGTGCCACCGAAGCACATGGCCTCCCTATGTGGGTGTCACCGAAGCACAAAACCAGTGTCTGGGTGCCACCGAAGCATACACACCCACATCAGGGTGCCACCGACGCATACGGCCTACCTGTACGGATGCAACAGAAGCACATGGCCCCACATGCGAGTGCCACCGAAGCACACATACCCGTCTCTGGTTGCCACCGAAGCACACAGATCCGCGTCCGGGTGCCACCGAATCACATGGCCCCACTTCTAGGTGCTACCGAAGCACAAAGCTTGGCGTCCAGGTACCACCGAAGAACACGGCTCCACGTACGAGTGTCCCTGAAGCACACGGCCCCACGTCTAAATGCCATCTAAGCACACAGACCCGCGTCCGTGTGCCACCGAAGCATACAGACCGGCGTCTGTGTACCACAGAAGCACACAGACCCGTGTCTGGGTGCCACCGAAGCACACAGACCAGCGTCCGGGTGCCACCGAAGCACATAGCCCCACTTCTCAGTGCTACTGAAGCACAAAGACCGGTGTCCAGGTACCACGGAAGCACACGGCTCTGTGTACGAGTGCCCCTGAAGCACAAGGCCTTGTGTCTGGGTGCAACCAAAGCACACAGTCCTGCATCCGTGTGCCACCGAAGTACTCTGCCCCGCGTCCGGGTGCCACTGAAGCACTTGGCCCCATGTCTAGGTACCAGCGAAACACACTTCTCGGTGCTACCGAAGCACACAGACCCGCATTCGTGTGCCACCGTAGCTTTCTGCCCCGCGTCTGTGTGCCACCAAAGCACATGACACCTTGAACGGGTGCCACTGAAGAACACAGCCCTGCATAAGAGTGCGACCGAAGCACATGACCCCATGTCTAGGCGACACCGAAGCACAGACCCGTGTCTGGGTGCCACCGAAGCACACGGCCCCGCAACCGGGTGCCACCGAGCACACGGCCCCGTGTCTGGGTGCCACCTAAGCACACAGACCTGAGTCCGTGTGCCACTGAAGCACATGGCCCCTCGTCCGGGTGCCACCGAAGCACATGGACCCGTGTCTAGGTGCCACCGAAGCACACAGACCCGTGTCCGGGTGCCACCGGAGCACATGGCCCTGCCTCTCGGTGCTACCGAAGCACAAAGACCAGCGTCTGGGTACCACCGAAGCACACGGCTCCACGTATGAGTGCCCCTGAAGCATGCAGCCTCGTGTCTGGGTGCCACCGAAGCACACAGATCCGTGTCCGTGTGCCACAATAGCACTCTGTCCCGCGTCCGCGTGCCACCGATGCAAACGACCCCCTGAACAGGTGCCACTGATGCACAAAGCTCCACATACGAGTGTCACCTAAGCACACGGCCCCGTGTCTGCGTGCCACCAAAGCACACAGACCCGCATCTGGATGCCACCAAAGCACACGGCCCCGCTTCTCGGTGTTACCGAAGCACAAAGACCGGCGTCTCTGTACCATTGAAGAACACGACTCCACGTATGAGAACCACCGAAGCACATGGCCCCTCGTCCGGGTGCCACCGAAGCACATGGACCCGTGTCTAGGTGCCACCGAAGCACACAGACCCGCGTCCGGGTGCCACCGGAGCACATGGCCCTGCCTCTCGGTGCTACCGAAGCACAAACACTGGCGTCCGGGTACCACCGAAGCACACGGCTCCAATTATGAGTGCCCCTGAAGCACACGGCCTCGTGTCTGGGTGCCACCGAAGCACACAGACCCATGACCATGTGCCACCGAAGCACTCTGCCATGCGTCCAGGTGCCACCGAAGCACATGGGCCCATCTCTAGGTGCCATCATAGCACACATACCCGTGTCTGGGTGCCACTGAAGCGCACAGACTAACGTCCATGTGCTACCGAAGCACATGGCCCCACGTCCGGTTTCCACCGAAGCACATGGCCCCACTTCTCGGAGCTACCGAAGCACAAAGACCGGTGTCCGGGTACCTCCGAAGTACACGGCTCCACGTACAAGCGCCCCTGAAGCACACGGCCTCGTGTCTGGGTGCCATCGAAGCACACGGCCCCACATACGAGTGCCACCGAAGCACACGGCCTCGTGTCTGGGTGCCACCGAAGCACACAGACCCATGTCCGTGTGCCACCGAAGCACTCTGCCCCGTGTCAGGGTGCCACCGAAGTACATGGCCAATGTCTAGGTGCCACCGAAGCACACAGACCCGCGTCCGGGTGCCACCGAAGCACACAGCCCCACATCCGGGTGCCACCAAAGCACACAGCCCACATACGGGTGCAACCGAAGCACACAGGCCCGCGTCCGGGTGCCACTGAAGCACAAGGCCCCACGTCCGGGTGCCGCCAAAGCACACGGCCCCGCGTCTAGTTGCCACCAAAGCACTCTGCCACGCGTCCATGTGGCACCGAAGCACATGGCCCCTTGTCTAGGTGCCACCAAAGCACACAGACCCGCATTTGGGTGCCTCTGAAGCACACGGCCCCGCTTCCGGGTGCCATCGAAGCACACAGCTCACATACGGGTGCCACCGAAGCACACAGACCGGCGTCCAGGTGCCCCCGAAGCACACGGCCCCACGTCCGGGTGCCGACAAAGCACACAGACCCGCGTGTAGGTGCAAACGAAGCACACAGACTCGCGTCCATGTGCCACCGAAGCACTCTGCCCCACGTCCGGGTGCCACCGAAGCACATGGCCCCTTGTCTAGGTGCCACAAAAGCACACAGACCCGCATTCGGATGCCTCTGAAGCACATGGCCCAGCTTCCTGAACGGGTGCCACTGAAGCACATAGCCCCACATACGAGTATCATTGAAGCACACACCCCTGTGTCTGGGTGCCACCGAAGCACACAGACCCACGTCCATGTGCCAAATAAGCACAGGGCCCTGCGCACGGGTGCCACCGAAGCACATGGCTCCCACTTTTCGGTGCTACTGAAGCACAAAGACCGGCGTCCGGGTACCTCCGAAGCTCACGGCTCCACGTACGAGTGCACATGAAGAACACGGCTTCGTGTCTGGGTGCCACCGAAGCACACTGACCCGTTGAATGGGTGCCTATGAAGCACACAAAGCTGAGTCCAGGTGCCACTGAAGCACACAACCTGCCTGTACAGGTGCCACCGAAGCACACGGCCCCAAGTACAAGTGTCTGGGTGCCACCGAAGCACACAGACCAGCGTCCATGTGCTACAGAAGCACACGGCCCTGCATCCGGGTGCCACCAAAGCACGCGGTCCCGCTTCACGGTGATACCGAAGCACAAAGATCAGTGTCCGAGTACCACCGAAGCACACGGCTCCACGTACGAGTGCCCCTGAAGCACACAGCCTAGTGTCTGGGTGCCACCGAAGCACACAGACCCATGTCCGTGTGCCATTGAAGAACTCTGCCCCGCGTCCGGGTGCCACCGAAGCACATGGCCCCGGTGTCTAGGTGCCACCGTAGCACACAGACCCGTGTCTAGGTGCCACCGAAGCACACAGACCAACATTCATGTGCCACCGAAGCACATGGCTCCTCGCCCACTTTCCACCGAAGTACTTAGCTCCGCTTCTCGGTGCTACCGAAGCACAAAGACCGGCGTCCGGGTACCTCCAGAGCACAAGACTCCACGTACGAGTGCCCATGAAGAACACGGCCTCGTGTCTGGGTGCCACCAAAGTACAGTGCCTCGTTGAATGGGTGCCACCGAAGCACACAAACCTGCATCCGGGTGCCCCCGAAGCACACAACCTCCCTGTACAGGTGCCACCGAAGCACACAGATCAGCGTCCAGGTGACACTGTAGTACAAGGCCCCAGTTCTCGGTGCTACTGAAGCACACAGACCGGCGTCTGGGTACAACCGAAGCACACGGCTCCGCATACGAGTGCCCCTGAAGCACAAGGCCTTGTGTTTGCATGCCGGCATGCCACCGAAACACAGACAAGCGTCCGTGTGCCACCAACGCACTCTGCCCCGCATCTGGGTGCCACCAAAGCACATGGCCCATGTCTAGGTGCGACCGAAGCTCATGGCCCCACGTCCGGATGCCGCCAAAGCACACAGCCCACATACGGGTGCCACCGAAGCACACAGACCCGAGTCCGGGTGCAACCAAAGCAGACGGCCCCAAGTCCGGGTGCCACCAAAGCACACGGCCCCGCATCTAGGTGCCACCGAAGCACACAGACCCGCGTACATGTGCCACTGAAGCACTCTGCCCCGCGTCCGGGTGCCACCGAAGCACACAGACCCGCATTCGGGTGCCACTGAAGCACACGGCCCCGCTTCCGGGTGCCATCGAAGCACACAGCCCCACATACGAGTGCCACCGAAACACATGCCCCGTGTCTGGGTGCCACCGATACACATGGCCCGGCATCTGGGTGCCACCAAATCACACAGACCCGCGTCCATGTGCCACCGATGCACTCTGCACCGCGTCCGGGTGCCACCGAAGCACATGGCACCATCTCTAGGTGCCACCATAGCACACATACCCGTGCCTGGGTGCCACCGAAGCACACAGTCCATGTGCCACCGAAGCACATGGCCCCACGTCCGGGTGCCACCGAAGCCCATGACCCCGCTTCTCAGTGCTACCGAAGCACAAAGAACGGCGTCCGGGTACCTCCGAAGTACACGGCTCCACGTATGAGGGTCCCTGAAACACACGGCCTCGTGTCTGGGTGCCACCGAAGCACATAGACCCGCGTCCGTGTGCCACCATAGCACTCTGCCCCGCGTTCGGGTGCCACCAAAGCACACGGCTCCACATACGGGTGCCACCGAAGCACATAGCCTGGTGTCTAGGTGCCACCGTAGCACACAGACCCGTGTCTGGGTTCTACCGAAGCACACAGTCCACCGTCCATGTGCCACCGAAGCACATGGCCCCTCGTCCGGTTTCCACCGAAGCACATGGCCATGCTTCTCGGTGCTACCCGAGCACAAAGGCCGGCATCCGGGTACTTTCGCAACACATGGCTCCACGTACGAGTGCACTTGATGCACACGGCTTCGTGTGTGGGTGCCACCGAAGCACTCAGACCCATGTCCGTGTGCCACCGAAGCACTCTGCCCCACGTCCGGGTGCCACCGATGTACATGGTCCGGTGTCTAGGTGTCACTGTAACACAAATACCTGTGTCTGGGTGCCACCGAAGCGCACAGACCAAAGTCCATGTGCCACCGAAGCACATGGCTTCACGTCCGGTTTCCACCGAAGCACATCCTCCGCTTCTTGGTGCTACTGACGCACAAAGACCGGCGTCCGGGTACCTGCAAGTCACACAGCTCCACGTACGAGTGCCCCTGAAGCACACGGCCTCGTGTCTGGGTGCCACCAAAGCACACAGACCTGCGTCCAGGTGGCATCGAAGCACACGACCCACTGTACGGGTGCCATTGAAGCACACAGCCCAGCATACGAGTGCCACCGAAGCACATGCCCCCGTGTCTGGGTGCCATCGAAGCACACAGACTCCCTTCCGTGTGCCACCGAAGCACGTGACCCCACGTCCGGGTGCCTCCGAAGCACATGGTCTCGTGTCTAGTTGCCACCAAAGCACACAAACCCGCGTTAGAGTGCCATCAAAGCACACAGCCTACCTGTACGGGTGCCACCGAAGCACATGGCCCCACATGCGAGTGCCATCAAAGCACACAGACCCGTGTCTGGTTGCCACCGAAGCTCACAGACCCACGTTCATGTGCCACAGAAGCACATGGCCCTGCGTCCGTGTGCCACCGTAGCACATGGCCCCGCTTATCGGTGCTACCGAAGCACAAAGACCAGCTTCCGGGTACCACCGAAGTACACGGCTTCACGTATGAGTGCCCCTGAAGCACGCGGCCTCGTGTCTTGGTGCCACCGAAGCACACAGACCCACAACTGTGTGCCACCGAAGCAAATGGCCCCATATCTAGGTGCCACCGAAGCACACAGACCCGCGTCCAGGTGCCACTGAAGCACACGGCTTCACATACGAGTATCACCCAAGCACACGGCCCCGTGTCTGGGTGTCACCGAAGCACACAGACTTGCGTCCGTGTGCCACCGTAGCACTCTGCCCCGCCTCCGAGTGCCACCGAAGCACATGGCGCACATACGAGTGCCACCGAAGCACGCGGCCCCGAGTCTGGGTGCCGGCGAAGAACACAGACCCGCATCCATTTGCCACCAAAGCACATGGCCCTGTGTCTAGGTGCCACAGAAGCACACAGACCCGAATCCGGGTGCCACCAAAGAATACAGCTCCATGTACGAGTGCCCCTGAAGCACACTGCCTCATGTCTGGGTGCCACCGAAGAACACAGAACCACGTCCGTGTATACCACCGAAGCACACAGACCCCAGTCTGGGTGCCACCGAAGCACATGGCCCCGTGTCTAAGTGCCACCGTAGCGCACTGACCTGTGTCTGGGTGCCAGCGAAGCACACAGACCAACGTCTATGTGCCACCGAAGCATATGGCCCCGCTTCTTGGTGCTACCGAAGCACAAAAACCGGCGTCCGGGTACTTGCGAAGCACAAGGCCCTACATACAAGTGCCACAAAAGCACATGGCCCCGAGTCTGGGTGCCACCGAAGCTCACAGACCCGCATCCGTGTGCCAACGAAGCACATGGACTTGTGTCCGGGTGCCACCGAAGCACATGCCCCCTGTCTAGGTGCCACCGAAGCACACAGACCCGCATCCGGGTGTCACCAAAGAATACAGCTTCATGTACGAGTGACCATGAAGCACACGGCCTCATGTCTAGGTGCCACCGAAGCACACAGACCCGTATCCGTGTACCACCGAAGCACACAGACCCCAGTCCGGGTGCCACCGATGCATATGGCCCCGTGTCTAGGTGCCACTATAGTGAACAGACCCGTGTCTGGGTGCCACGGGAAGCACACAGACCCGTGTCCATGTGCCAATGAAGCACTCTTCCCCGCGTCCGGGTGCCAACGAAGCACATGGCCCCATCTCTAGGTGCCATCATAGCACACAGACCCGTGTCTGGGTGCCACCGAAGCACACAGACTAACGTCCATGTGCCACCAAAGTACATAGCCCCACGTCTGGTTTCCACCGAAGCACATGGCCCCGCTTCTTGGTGCTACCGAAGCACAAAGACCGGCGTCCGGGTACTTCCGAAGTACACGACTCTAAATACGAGTGCCCCTGAAGCACACGGCCTTGTGTCTGGGTGCCACCGAAGCACACAGACCCACGTCCGTGTGCCACCGTAGCACTCTGCCCCGCATCCGGGTGCCAACGAAGCACACGGCCCCACATACGAGTGCCACCAAAGCACACGGCCCCGTGCCTGGGTGCCACAGAAGCACACAGACCCGCATCCGTTTGCCAACGAAGCCTATGGCCTTGAGTCCGGGTTGCACCGAAGCACATGCCCCCTGTCTAGGTCCCACCAAAGTACAGACCCGCATCCGGGTGCCACCAAAGAATACTTCTCCATGTACCAGTGACCAAGAAGCACACGGCCTCACGTCTGGGTGCCACCAAAGTAGACAGACCGGCGTCCATATACCACCAAAGCACAAAGACCCCAGTCCGGGTGCAACCGAAGCACGTGGCCCCGTGTCTAGGTGCCACCGTATCACACACACCCGTGTCTGGGTGCCACCGAAGCACAGAGACCAACGTCCATGTGCCATCGAAGCACATGACCCCTGCGTCCGGTTTCCACCGAAGCACATGGCCCAGCTTCTTGGTGCTACCGAAGCACAAAGACCGGCGTCCGGGTACCTCTGAAGTACACGGCTCCACGTACGAGTGCCCCTAAAGCACACGGCCTCGTGTCTGGGTGCTACTGAAGCACACAGACCCGCGTCTGTGTGCCACCGAAGCACTCTGCCCCGCCTCCGGGTGCCATCGAAGCACATGGCCCCGTGTCTAGGTGCTACCGAACACACAGACCCGCGTCCGGGTGCCACCGAATCACACGGCCCCGCTTCTCGGTGCTACCGAAGCACAAAGCTTGGCGTCCAGGTACCACCGAAGAACACGGCTCCACGTACGAGTGCCCCTGAAGCACATGGCCCTGCTTCTAGGTGCCACCTAAGAACACAGACCCACGTCCGTGTGCCACCGAAGCACATGGCTCCTCGTCCGGGTGCCACAGAAGCACATGGCCTGTGTCTAGGTGCCACCAAAGCACACAGACCCACGTCCGTGTGCCACCGAAGCACATGGCCCCGCTTCTCGGCGCCACTGAAGCACAAAGACCGGCATCCGGGTACCTCCCAGGCACACTGCTCAATGTACGACTGCCACTTTAGCTCTCTGCCCTGCGTCTGAGTGCCACCGAAGCATACGACCCCCTGAATGGGTGCCACTGAAGCACACAGCCCCACATAAGAGTGCCATTGAAGCACATGCCCGTGTCTGGGTACCACCGAAGCACACAGACCCACGTCCATGTGCCAAATAAGCACAGGGCCCTGCGTACTGGTGCCACGGAAGAACATGGCTCCTGCTTCTCGGTGCTACTGCAGCACAAAGACCAGAGTCCGGGTACCTCCGAAGAACACAGCTCCACGTACCATTGCTCATGAAGAACACGGTTTCGTGTTTGGGTACCACCGAAGCACACGGCCCCGTTGAATGAGTGCCACCGAAGCACACAAACCTGCATCCGGGTGCCACCGAAGCACACGACCTCCCTGTACAGGTGCCACAGAAGCACACGGCCCCACATGTGAGTGCCACCGAAGCACACAGACCCGTGTCTGGGTGCCACCGAATCACACAGACCAGCGTCCGGGTGCCACCAAAGCACATGGCCCTGCTT